>NC_091320.1:10393958-10498958 GCF_038502225.1 Cherax quadricarinatus
CTTGTGAGTTCATTACCTTTGTAACTTGTGAGTTCATTACCTTTGTAACTTGTGAGTTCATTACCTTGTACCTAGTTCAGCCATCAAAACTTTGGAGCCCGGTCCCTGGACCCATTGTGTACCTCTGTAATCTGTAAATACCTTTGTAACTTGTCATGATTGTGACTAGACCTACCTGGAGTTCATTACCTTTGTAAATTGTGAGTTCATTACCTTTGTAAATTGTGAATTCATTACCTCTGTAACTTGCTCAGCTATCAAAACTTTGAGGCCCAGTCCCTGGACCCATTATGTACCTCTGTAATCTTTTGACTACCGCCCACTGGATGGGTATGGGGTGCATAATAAACATATTAAACTAAAAACTCCTTACCCTTTAGGACCAACACTACAACTGCAGTTGCTTGCTTCTCCCCAACTCACCCTTCTCCTTCATCCGATTATATAACCTAACCATGAAACCTCTTATCAACGCCCAATGTTGTAGATAAAATTCAGCTGGGAGACTGTCTATTACCTGGAGTTTACCTGGAGAGAGCTTCGGGGGTCAACGCCCCCGCGGCCCGGTCTGTGACCAGGCCTCCTGGTGGATCAGTGCCTGATCAACCAGGCTGTTGCTGCTGGCTGCACGCAAACCAACGTACGAGCCACAGCCCGGCTGATCAGGAACTGACTTTAGGTGCTTGTCCAGTGCCAGCTTGAAGACTGCCAGGGGTCTGTTGGTAATCCCCCTTATGTGTGCTGGGAGGCAGTTGAACAGTCTCGGGCCCCTGACACTTATTGTATGGTCTCTTAACGTGCTAGTGACACCCCTGCTTTTCATTGGGGGGATGGTGCATCGTCTGCCAAGTCTTTTGCTTTCGTAGTGAGTGATTTTCGTGTGCAAGATCGGTACTAGTCCCTCTAGGATTTTCCAGGTGTATATAATCATGTATCTCTCCCTCCTGCGTTCCAGGGAATACAGGTTTAGAAACCTCAAGCGCTCCCAGTAATTGAGATGTTTTATCTCCGTTATGCGTGCCGTGAAAGTTCTCTGTACATTTTCTAGGTCGGCAATTTCACCTGCCTTGAAAGGTGCTGTTAGAGTGCAGCAATATTCCAGCCTAGATAGAACAAGTGACCTGAAGAGTGTCATCATGGGCTTGGCCTCCCTAGTTTTGAAGGTTCTCATTATCCATCCTGTCATTTTTCTAGCAGATGCCTTTGATACAATGTTATGGTCCTTGAAGGTGAGATCCTCCGACATAATCACTCCCAGGTCTTTGACGTTGGTGTTTCGCTCTATTTTGTGGCCAGAATTTGTTTTGTACTCTGATGAAGATATAATTTCCTCATGTTTACCATATCTGAGTAATTGAAATTTCTCATCGTTGAACTTCATATTGTTTTCTGCAGCCCACTGAAAGATTTGGTTGATGTCCGCCTGGAACCTTGCAGTGTCTGCAATGGAAGACACTGTCATGCAGATTCGGGTGTCATCTGCAAAGGAAGACACGGTGCTGTGGCTGACATCCTTGTCTATGTCGGATATGAGGATGAGGAACAAGATGGGAGCTAGTACTGTGCCTTGTGGAACAGAGCTTTTCACCGTAGCTGCCTCGGACTTTACTCTGTTGACGACTACTCTCTGTGTTCTGTTAGTGAGGAAATTATAGATCCATCGACCGACTTTTCCTGTTATTCCTTTAGCGCGCATTTTGTGCGCTATTACGCCATGGTCACACTTGTAGAAGGCTTTTGCAAAGTCTGTATATATTACATCTGCATTCTTTTTGTCTTCTAGTGCAATTAGGACCTTGTCGTAGTGATCCAGTAGTTGAGACAGACAGGAGCGACCTGTTCTAAACCCATGTTGCCCTGGGTTGTGTAACTGATGGGTTTTTAGATGGGTGGTGATCTTGCTTCTTAGGACCCTTTCAAAGATTTTTATGATATGGGATGTTAGTGCTATTGGTCTGTAGTTCTTTGCTGTTGCTTTACTGCCCCCTTTGTGGAGTGGGGCTATGTCTGTTGTTTTTAGTAACTGAGGGACGACCCCCGTGTCCATGCTCCCTCTCCATAGGATGGAAAAGGCTCGTGATAGGGGCTTCTTGCAGTTCTTGATGAACACAGAGTTCCATGAGTCTGGCCCTGGGGCAGAGTGCATGGGCATGTCATTTATCGCCTGTTCGAAGTCATTTGGCGTCAGGATAACATCGGATAGGCTTGTGTTAATCAAATTTTGTGGCTCTCTCATAAAAAATTCATTTTGATCTTCGACTCTCAGTCTGGTTAGCGGCTTGCTAAAAACTGAGTCATATTGGGACTTGAGTAGCTCACTCATTTCCTTGCTGTCATCTGTGTAGGACCCATCTTGTTTAAGTAGGGGCCCAATACTGGACGTTGTTCTCGATTTTGATTTGGCATAGGAGAAGAAATACTTTGGGTTTCTTTCGATTTCATTTATGGCTTTTAGTTCTTCCCGCGATTCCTGACTCCTAAAGGATTCTTTTAGCTTAAGTTCGATGCTTGCTATTTCTCTGACCAGTGTCTCCCTGCGCATTTCAGATATATTGACCTCTTTTAGCCGCTCTGTTATTCTTTTCCGTCGCCTGTAAAGGGAGCGCCTGTCTCTTTCTATTTTACATCTACTCCTCCTTTTTCTTAGAGGAATAAGCCTTGTGCATACATCGAGTGCCACCGAGTTAATCTGTTCTAGGCATAAGTTTGGGTCTGTGTTGCTTAGTATATCTTCCCAGCTTATATCGGTTAGGACTTGGTTTACTTGGTCCCACTTTATGTTTTTGTTATTGAAGTTGAATTTGGTGAATGCTTCCTCGTGACTAGTCTCATTTTGTCGGTCTGGGGCTCCACGCATACATGTCTGAACCTCAATTATGTTGTGATCTGGAAATAAATGGTATAAAATACCGACACAATGGCAATATAAACACAAATGCAGTATAATGTGATCCATTATTGACTACGTTTCGCCCACACAGTGGGCTTTTTCAAGTCACAAACAGAACTGTTCTGTTTGTGACTTGAAAAAGCCCACTGTGTGGGCGAAACGTAGTCAATAAAGGATCACATTATACTGCATTTGTGTTTATATTGCCATGTTGTGATCTGAGTATATTGTTTTTGATATGGTGACATTTCTTATCAGATCATCATTGTTAGTGAAGATGAGGTCTAGTGTATTCTCCAGTCTAGTAGGCTCTATTATTTGCTGGTTTAAATTGAATTTTGTGCAGAGATTTAAAAGCTCGTGTGAGTGTGAGTTTTCATCAGAGCTGCCTCCTGGTGTTATTACTGCAAGAATATTATTTGCTATATTCCTCCATTTTAGGTGCCTTAAGTTGAAATCCCCCAGGAGCAAGATGTTGGGTGCAGGAGCTGGAAGATTTTCCAGACAGTGGTCAATTTTTAACAGCTGTTCATGGAATTGCCGGGATGTTGCATCCAGAGGCTTGTAGACTACCACAATGACTAGGTTTTGGTTCTCGACCTTTACTGCTAAAACTTCCACTACGTCATTTGAGGCATTAAGCAGTTCTGTGCAAACAAGTGACTCTGCAATGTACAGGCCAACCCCCCCCCCCTTTTGCCTGTTCACTCTGTCACATCTGTATAGGTTGTAACCTGGGATCCATATTTCGTTGTCCAAGTGATCCTTTATGTGGGTCTCAGTGAAAGCCGCGAACATTGCCTTTGCCTCTGCAAGCAGTCCACGGATGAAAGGTATTTTGTTGTTTGTTGCTGGCTTTAGACCCTGTATATTTGCAAAGAAGAATGTTATCGGACTGGTGGTACTGTTGGTACTGGGGGGGATTTTTTTTCCGGCATTAGTATCTGTATCTGTTGGTTTGGAGTGGAGGCCATCGACTGTGGTTCCACTCCAGGAATGACTGGATTTGGTGTACGATTTCTGCCATTTCCTGCCAGTTTTTTTTCCTTCCTGGCACTAAAAAACCTCTCCCTCTTGAGTGGCTGTGGCTACCCAGGTTTTCCCATGGCCTGGATGTTTTGTATCTTTTTGTCCCCTTTAGATGGTATGCCTGGCAATTTAAGTTATAGCACAGTCTTTCCTGTACTGAAGAGGTACACATTTCAGGGTGAAAAAGCTTACAGGAAGGGAGTTTGCATTTTCCTGTTGTCATATGGGCATGGCATTTTCTAGGGTGGTCATAGTTGCATGTCCCATCTGTTTTTCCAGATTTCCCATGCCAGCAGATACTAAGTGCATAGTACGTGCACAGGCTTGGTTTCTGCTTGCCTTGGGTTTTTGTGACTGTATTCCCTGTTGGTGCATGTTTCCTTGTCTTACTTCTATCCTCCCTAGCACCAACAATGGAGCTCCCACCAGTTGTTTTTGGTAATTTATCCTCACTATTGCTATTGGAGTCCTCTTGTTTGCTATTTCCTGCGGTATTTCTAGTTTGCAATATTGGTTTTATCTTATCTTTGACTACACTTGTTTCCCTACTATGGCTCCTGTCCCCTATGAGGTCATTTATATGTATTCCTTCCTGCGTATAATTCCCGACTACCTGGACAAAATCTCCAGCTTCACCATTACTGTCTCCCAGGACAGTATCTCCAGCTTCACCATTTCTGTCTCCCAGGACAGCACCTCCAGCTTCACCATTACTGTCTCCCAGGACAGCACTATCAGCCCCACATTTACTGACTACCAGGACATCACCTCCAGCCTTACAGTTTGTGACTACATGGCCAGTATCAAGGGCAGTACCATTCAGCCCAGACTTTTTATGTTCCCATCTGTTGTAGAAAGCTTCCAGGTTTTCTATGAAAGCAGCTTTGATGTTGTCCTCTTTTAATACCCTTGTGATTTTAGTCCACAGATTTTCCTCATTTGGGCATACCCAAAAACACTTCTCTGTTTTAATACTGCTTGTAGCTGGTTCTGAGCTTTGCCCTTCCTCATTCACCTTAATGCGTTCTCAGTTTCCTCTACCATAATTACCCCACCTAATGCTTTCCTATCATTGTTCCCTAAATTGCACGTTGCATACTTACATACCTTATCTAAAGCCACATCACCCCCCCCCCACTTGTCCAGTACCCTTCATACCATTTATCCGCATATGCACACATTCCTTTCGTGGCCCTTATCTCCTGACCTACCCTATAAATCCCCACCATCTCATGTTTACCTGGAGTTTACCTGGAGAGAGTTCCGGGGGTCAACGCCCCCGCGGCCCGGTCTGAGACCAGGCCTCCTGGTGGATCAGAGCCTGATCAACCAGGCTGTTGCTGCTGGCTGCACGCAAACCAACATACGAGCCACAGCCCGGCTGATCCGGAACTGACTTTAGGTGCTTGTCCAGTGCCAGCTTGAAGACTGCCAGGGGTCTGTTGGTAATCCCCCTTATGTGTGCTGGGAGGCAGTTGAACAGTCTCGGGCCCCTGACACTTATTGTATGGTCTCTTAACGTGCTAGTGACACCCCTGCTTTTCATTGGGGGGATGGTGCATCGTCTGCCAAGTCTTTTGCTTTCGTAGTGGGTGATTTTCGTGTGCAAGTTCGGTACTAGTCCCTCTAGGATTTTCCAGGTGTATATAATCATGTATCTCTCCCTCCTGCGTTCCAGGGAATACAGGTTTAGGAACCTCAAGCGCTCCCAATAATTGAGGTGTTTTATCTCCGTTATGCGCGCCGTGAAAGTTCTCTGTACATTTTCTAGGTCGGCAATTTCACCTGCCTTGAAAGGTGCTGTTAGTGTGCAGCAATATTCCAGCCTAGATAGAACAAGTGACCTGAAGAGTGTCATCATGGGCTTGGCCTCCCTAGTTTTGAAGGTTCTCATTATCCATCCTGTCATTTTTCTAGCAGATGCGATTGATACAATGTTATGGTCCTTGAAGGTGAGATCCTCCGACATGATCACTCCCAGGTCTTTGACGTTGGTGTTTCGCTCTATTTTGTGGCCAGAATTTGTTTTGTACTCTGATGAAGATTTAATTTCCTCATGTTTACCATATCTGAGTAATTGAAATTTCTCATCGTTGAACTTCATATTGTTTTCTGCAGCCCACTGAAAGATTTGGTTGATGTCTGCCTGGAGCTTTGCAGTGTCTGCAATGGAAGACACTGTCATGCAGATTCGGGTGTCATCTGCAAAGGAAGACACGGTGCTGTGGCTGACATCCTTGTCTATGTCGGATATAAGGATGAGGAACAAGATGGGAGCGAGTACTGTGCCTTGTGGAACAGAGCTTTTCACCGTAGCTGCCTCGGACTTTACTCTGTTGACGACTACTCTCTGTGTTCTGTTAGTGAGGAAATTATAGATCCATCGACCGACTTTTCCTGTTATTCCTTTAGCACGCATTTTGTGCGCTATTACGCCATGGTCACACTTGTCGAAGGCTTTTGCAAAGTCTGTATATATTACATCTGCATTCTTTTTGTCTTCTAGTGCATTTAGGACCTTGTCGTAGTGGTCCAATAGTTAAGACAGACAGGAGCGACCTGTTCTAAACCCATGTTGCCCTGGGTTGTGTAACTGATGGGTTTCTAGATGGGTGGTGATCTTGCTTCTTAGGACCCTTTCAAAGATTTTTATGATATGGGATGTTAGTGCTATTGGTCTGTAGTTCTTTGCTGTTGCTTTACTGCCCCCTTTGTGGAGTGGGGCTATGTCTGTTGTTTTTAGTAACTGTGGGACGACCCCCGTGTCCATGCTCCCTCTCCATAGGATGGAAAAGGCTCGTGATAGGGGCTTCTTGCAGTTCTTGATGAACACAGAGTTCCATGAGTCTGGCCCTGGGGCAGAGTGCATGGGCATGTCATTTATCGCCTGTTCGAAGTCATTTGGCGTCAGGATAACATCGGATAGGCTTGTGTTAATCAAATTTTGTGGCTCTCTCATAAAAAATTCATTTTGATCTTCGACTCTCAGTCTGGTTAGCGGCTTGCTAAAAACTGAGTCATATTGGGACTTGAGTAGCTCACTCATTTCCTTGTTGTCATCTGTGTAGGACCCATCTTGTTTAAGTAGGGGCCCAATACTGGACGTTGTTCTCGATTTTGATTTGGCATAGGAGAAGAAATACTTTGGGTTTCTTTCGATTTCATTTATGGCTTTTAGTTCTTCCCGCGATTCCTGACTCCTAAAGGATTCTTTTAGCTTAAGTTCGATGCTTGCTATTTCTCTGACCAGTGTCTCCCTACGCATTTCAGATATATTGACCTCTTTTAGCCGCTCTGTTATTCTTTTCCGTCGCCTGTAAAGGGAGCGCCTGTCTCTTTCTGTTTTACATCTACTCCTCCTTTTTCTTAGAGGAATAAGCCTTGTGCATACATCGAGTGCTACCGAGTTAATCTGTTCTAGGCATAAGTTGGGGTCTGTGTTGCTTAGTATATCTTCCCAGCTTATATCGGTTAGGACTTGGTTTACTTGGTCCCACTTTATGTTTTTGTTATTGAAGTTGAATTTGGTGAATGCTCCCTCGTGACTAATCTCCTTATGTCGGTCTGGGGCTCCGCGCATACATGACTGAACCTCAATTATGTTGTGATCTGAGTATATTGTTTTTGATATGGTGATATTTCTTATCAGATCATCATTGTTAGTGAAGATGAGGTCTAGTGTATTCTCCAGTCTAGTAGGCTCTATTATTTGCTGGTTTAAATTGAATTTTGTGCAGAGATTTAAAAGCTCGCGTGAGTGTGAGTTTTCATCAGAGCTGCCTCCTGGTGTTATTACTGCAACAATATTATTTGCTGCCTGCCTTTGCTTTTGGCATCCCAAAACACACGCCGACGGCTTGTCGCCCCAAAGCACCTCCTCTACCCCTGCCTGCACCCTTACCGCTTGAAACCTTTTATTTTGTAACTCCCTCAGTCTCCCCTTCACTTCGACAATCTCGTCCATAGAATAAATGCCCCCGACAGCCCCCTGCCCATAGCAACCTCTAAACCTGTCCTCTAAATAGTTTAAAAGTCCACATTTTAAGTTATTAATGTTTGCCCTCCCTCACGTAATACTTCCTAATCCTTTCTTTAGCAACACAATCCCACCATTTCACGACATCTTCCACCCCCTGAGCGTCTTCACTAAGCTCTTTCCATAGGACAGAAAAACCCTCCAACCCCTCCTCATCACTCAACACACTTATGCTTAATTTCCATTAACTCCTGTATATTTCTGCAAGCACCTCCCACCCTACCTCCACCACCATTGCTCTATGATCCGACAAAGTTGCCTCAAGAGTTTTGAAAGATTTTACAACAACCCCTTGAGAAAGATACACTATCTAACCTCGCTGCATACCCCCTCCTAACAAACGTATATTCTGTCTCCCCATTCCCCCGCAAATGCGTCACATAACCTAATATCCCTCAATAAATCCCTGAGGGTCACAGACATATATCCTGCCCCTTTCGGTTCCACGTCAGCCGCCCTAATAACACAATTCCAGTCCCCCACCAACTACTGCCACTTCCGGTAATGCACATAAGAAAAACACAAGGCCATCACATACAAATTCCTGCTTCACCTGTATGTTATTCTCTGTAGGAGCATACACGCTTACAAAAGACACACGCTTGCCCATCCACCAACCATCCACATGCAACACCCTCTCCCCCCCCTCCCTCACTTCTCTGCAAAACAAACGGGCTCGCCTCCCTAATTAAAATACCCACACCTCCTTTTAAATGGGTAGATGGCAGGGTTACCATTCGAAAACCTACCACCTCCAACACCCTACCCTCCTTAAAATTATGCTCCTGAAGGAACACAACATCCACTCTAGATTTATTCAGAAACGTTCTAAACCATTCTCTTTTTACACTGTTACACAAACCATTAACGTTTACAATCATACACCTGAGGCCTTTTGAAGTTTCCACCCCTGCCTCCTCTCTTTCCAAGGGCCCCAGAGCTTGTATTTCCACTTGACACCTTCACACTTCCCTCTGTCCCTCCCCCCTTCTTCCGGTGCCTCCTGTAGTGGCCACCACTACCTTCACCTCTACCTTCACCTTCCTTCCCAGCCTGCTTCCCAGGCCACTGCGCTGGCATCAGGACATCATCTAAATCCGACACAGCAGCCCTCTTCCTCGAGACGATCACATCCTTCATAACTTGGTCTGGGGATGCCTCAAGATGAACCTCTACGTCCACCGTACAATGGTTCATTGATCCCGGTGACACCTCTGCCACACTATCGATCGTGTGATCCATCTGATTCTCATGTCGCTGACGAACTGCAGCCATCGGCACACCATCTACTACTCGCTCGGGTGCAACTGCCTCCTCAGGCGATGACAAAGTCTTCAACACCTCAGCCAATTCCTCCTCTATTTCTAACACTTCCTCCTGTACCTTCCACCCATCATTTTATACTGGAAGAGCCTCTGGGCCAGGTGACTGGTTGAGGGCCTCACACTCACCTCCAATCATATGTGCCTCATCCACTATCTCGCTCCATAGACGACCACGCCATCCCTCAAGTGGTTGATCCCCACCTGCCACCACTGAAGCAGGAGCCGCCGCCTTCGCCTCTGGACCAGGTGCTCATATCCGCTTCCCACATGTCGCTGCTTTGTGATCATACTCCCCACATAAGCCACACGTACGTCTTTGCCCGGCATACGAAACCATGACCTGTGTCCTAAATTCCTGCAGAAACACATAGGACGGTATCGCAAAGCCATTTTGAGGCTAAAAGTAGCTTCCGGCAGACCCGCATAGGCTCCCGTCACCCACGTACCATGCTGGACCAAATGAACTGTCCCATATATCTCGAAAACTCTATTATATATCTGCCTCATCCACCTCAAAGGAACATTGCGCAGCTTGATCCATGTATACTCCATCCATATATAATCAGATCACAACATAATCGAGCTTCAGACATGTATGCACGGAGCCCCAGACCGACAAAATGAGATTAGTCACGAGAGAGCCTTCACCAAATTCAACTTCAATAACAAGAACATAAAGTGGGACCAAGTAAACCAAGTATTAAACGATATAAGCTGGGAAGACAAAGCAACACAGACCCCAACTTATACCTAGAACAGGTTAACTCGGTGGCACTTGGAGTATGCTCAAGGCTTATTCCTTTAAGAAAAAGGAGGAGTAGATGTAAAATAGAAAGAGACAGGCGCTCCCTTTACAGGTGACGGAAAAGAATAACAGAGCGGCTAAAAGAGGCAAATGTATCTGAAATGTGTAGGGAGTCACTGGTTAGAGAAATAGCAAACATCGAACTTAAGCTAAAGGAATCTTATAGGAGTCAGGAATCGCAGGAAGAACTAAAAGCCATAAATGAAATCGAAAGAAACCCAAAGTATTTCTTTTCTTATGCCAAATCAAAGTCGAGAACAACATCCAGTATTGGGCCCCTACGTAAACAATATGGGTCCTACACTGATGACAGCAAGGAAATGAGTGAGCTACTCAAGTTCAAATATGACTCAGTTTTTAGCAAGCCGCTAACCAGACTGAGAGTCGAAGATCAAAATTATTTTTTTTTGAGAGAGCCACAGAATTTGGTTAACACAAGTCTATCTGAAGTTATCCTGACGCCAAATGACTTCGAACAGGCTATAAATGACATGCCCATGCACTCTACCCCAGGGCCAGACTCACGGAACTCCGTGTTCATTAAGAACTGCAAGAAGCCCCTATCACGAGCTTTTACCATTCTATGGAGAGGAAGCATGGACACGGAGGTCGTCCCACAGTTACTAAAAACAACAGACATAGCCCCACTCCACAAAGGGGGCAGAAAAGCAACAGCAAAGAACTACAGACCGATAGCACTAACATCCCATGTCATAAAAATCTTTGAAAGGGTCCTAAGAAGCAAGATCGCCACACATCTAGATACCCATCAATTACACAACCCAGGGCAACATGGGTTTAGAGCAGGTCTCTCCTGTCTGTCTCAGCTACTGGATCACTACGACATGGTCCTAGATGCACTAGAAGACAAAAAAACGCAGATGTAATATACAGAGACTTTGCAAAAGCCTTCGACAAGTGTGACCATGGCGTAATAGCGCACAAAATGTGTGCTAAAGGAATAACAGGAAAAGTTGGTAGATGGATCTATAATTTCCTCACAAACAGAACACAAAGAGTAGTAGTCAACAGAGTAAAATCTGAGGCAGCTACAGTGAAAAGCTCTGTTCCACAAGGCACAGTACTAGCTTCCATCTTGTTTCTCATCCTCATAACTGACATAAACAAGGATGTCAGCAACAGCACCGTGTCTTCCTTTGCAGATGACACCCGAATCTGCATGACAGTGTCTTCCATTGCAGACGCTGCAAGACTCCAGGCGGACATCAACTAAATCTTTCAGTGGGCTGCAGAAAACAATATGAAGTTCAACGATGAGAAATTTCAATTACTCCGATATGATAAACATGAGGAAATTAAAACTTCATCAGAGTACAAAACAAATTCCTTCTACAAAATAGAGTGGAAAACCAACCTCAAAGACCTGGGAGTGATCATGTCAGAGGATATCACCTTCAAAGACCATAACATTGTATCAATCACATCTGCTAGAAAAATGACAGGATGTATAATGAGAACCTTCAAAACTAGGGATGCCAAGCCCATAATGACACTCTTCAGGTCGCTTGTTCTATTTAGGCTGGAATATTGTTACGCACTAACAGCACCTTTCAAGGCAGGTGAAATTGCTGACCTAGAAAATGTACAGAGAACCTTCATGGTTTACCTGGAGTTTACCTGGAGAGAGTTCCGGGGGTCAACGCCCCCGCGGCCCGGTCTGAGACCAGGCCTCCTGGTGGATCAGAGCCTGATCAACCAGGCTGTTGCTGCTGGCTGCACGCAAACCAACATACGAGCCACAGCCCGGCTGATCCGGAACTGACTTTAGGTGCTTGTCCAGTGCCAGCTTGAAGACTGCCAGGGGTCTGTTGGTAATCCCCCTTATGTGTGCTGGGAGGCAGTTGAACAGTCTCAATTACTGGGAGCACTTGAAGTTCCTGAATCTGTACTACCTGGAATACAGGTGGGAGAGATACATGATTATATACACCTGGGAAATCCTAGAGGGACTAGTACCGAACTTGCACACGAAAATCACTCACAACGAAAGCAAAAGACTCGGCAGACGATGCAACATCCACCCAATGAAAAGCAGGGGTGTCACTAGCACGTTAAGATTCAATACAATAAATGTCAGGGGCCCGAGATTGTTCAACTGCCTCCCAGTATACATAAGGGGGATTACCAATAGACCCCTGGCTGTCTTCAAGCAGGCACTGGACAAGCACCTAAAGTCGGTACCTGACCAGCTGGGCTGTGACTCGTACATTGGATTGCGTGCAGCCAGCAGTATCAGCCTGGTTGATCAGGCTCTGATCCACCAGGAGGCCTGGTCACAGACCGGGCCGCGGGGGCGTTGACCCCCGGAACTCTCTCCAGGTAAACTCCAGGTATAGTGCCTGGATGCGTCAATCATCCTCACACGAACAGCTGGCGTAGCTTCGAGACTCACATCCTGAAAACAATTGACCAACGATTCATAGACCGTTGCTGTGAGCAATTTCATAAAAATTCTATTGGCTCCATTTAAAGCTGCCCAATATAACTCTCCACCCTGAATGCCATACATCTCTCTGATGATCTTGGGTAGTAAGACTTGCGCTGAAATAAGCGAAATTGCCCCTCGGAGATGCTCAATGCCAACAGTATTGATCCGGCATCTATGACTGAATGCCATGTTGACAAAAGGTAGTTCTCCTGTTTTGTCAGCAGAGGCGCAAACACCACCCCCTCACACCACCGCTGTCAGGGAACTGAGGAGCGTCTGCGCAGTAGATCCTCTCGGCTCGGAAGTGAAGAGGACAATGCAAAAGCTAGTAGGTCAGGATGCCGTGACAGAAGACAGAACGTATTCAATGAGAGGTCACATCCCTTTCAAATCCAACCATTCTCATTTGTAAAAAGTTGTCCAAGGTGTTTTCTGTCCTGTACCAAGATACAATTGTGTTGTCATGTCTGATAGAGTGAATATTAAAATTATATACAGTACCGTCAGGTTGGTAAGACACATGTGCAACAGTTAAGTGTCTTTATTCTGAAACTTTTCTCCTACACAGTAGGCTTCTTCAGTCGAGTACAGAAAAGTTAGCAGAAGCAGTAGAAATGTGAAGACAATGTAATCAGTCCATCACCCTTAACCCTTTTAGCTCTGTCGGGATTTCAGGTTCCCAGCTTTTTCGTATAACCATAGCAACGTACTGGTAACAGTAGGAGGCCATAGAAAACTGGAGGGACCTTCACTCCCCTTCTAAGAACCTACTTGATTGTGAATCTGGTAACTTTGGCAGCTCTCTGTCTCGCATAACAACAAACAGCTGAAACTACTTGTGATGTGCTCATGGACAGTATTCTTCACCTTTTCAAGTCCTCATTCTTTTATTATATGATGAGTTATATTGTGGTACTTTGTCAATAGTATCTTGAATATATATAGAACACATTATATGTGGAAAATAATTTCCCAAAATTATGCTGTGTAAATAAACCTGATTAAAAGTGTATTTTAAAGAAGTGAACCAACAGGGAAGCTCTGCGCCTGCACTGAGGAGCAGGGAAAGAGTCACCATTGTTTTTTTGAATGTGGTACAGGCACTCTAATGTAAGGTGTATAATTTTCGTCACTCTAGGGGTTATATTGGGCTTAAAACCTCTCAAATAGGAGCCGAAATTCTTGGATGTGCATTCGTGCATAATTTGAGCATTAAGCCGATAGACAGGACAGCTCCAGGAACCTCAGATAATCTATCTAAATTATGTTTGTAATTCTGGCCAGTATTATTATCATAAATTTAGGTAGAGAGGGGGTTCTGTACATGATACCTGGAGTACCTGGAGTTTACCTGGAGAAAGTTCCGGGGGTCAACGCCCCCGCGGCCCGGTCTGTGACCAGGCCTCCTGGTGGATCAGAGCCTGATCAACCAGGCTGTTGCTGCTGGCTGCACGCAAACCAACGTACGAGCCACAGCCCGGCTGATCAGGAACTGACTTTAGGTGCTTGTCCAGTGCCAGCTTGAAGACTGCCAGGGGTCTGTTGGTAATCCCCCTTATGTGTGCTGGGAGGCAGTTGAACAGTCTCGGGCCCCTGACACTTATTGTATGGTCTCTTAACGTGCTAGTGACACCCCTGCTTTTCATTGGGGGGATGGTGCATCGTCTGCCAAGTCTTTTGCTTTCGTAGTGAGTGATTTTCGTGTGCAAGTTCGGTACTAGTCCCTCTAGGATTTTCCAGGTGTATATAATCATGTATCTCTCCCTCCTGCGTTCCAGGGAATACAGGTTTAGGAACCTCAAGTGCTCCCAGTAATTGAGGTGCTTTATCTCCGATATGCGCACCGTGAAACTTCTTTGTACATTTTCTAGGTCGGCAATTTCACTTGCCTTGAAAGGCGCTGTTAGTGTGCAGCAATATTCCAGCCTAGATAGAACAAGTGACCTGAAGAGTGTCATCATGGGCTTGGCCTCCCTAGTTTTGAAGGTTCTCATTATCCATCCTGTCATTTTTCTAGCAGATGCGATTGATACAATGTTATGGTCCTTGAAGGTGAGATCCTCCGACATGATCACTCCCAGGTCTTTGACGTTGGTGTTTCGCTCTATTTTGTGGCCAGAATTTGTTTTGTACTCTGATGAAGATTTAATTTCCTCATGTTTACCATATCTGAGTAATTGAAATTTCTCATCGTTGAACTTCATATTGTTTTCTGCAGCCCACTGAAAGATTTGGTTGATGTCCGCCTGGAGCCTTGCAGTGTCTGCAATGGAAGACACTGTCATGCAGATTCGGGTGTCATCTGCAAAGGAAGACACGGTGCTGTGGCTGACATCCTTGTCTATGTCGGATATGAGGATGAGGAACAAGATGGGAGCGAGTACTGTGCCTTGTGGAACAGAGCTTTTCACCGTAGCTGCCTCGGACTTTACTCTGTTGACGACTACTCTCTGTGTTCTGTTAGTGAGGAAATTATAGATCCATTGACCGACTTTTCCTGTTATTCCTTTAGCACGCATTTTGTGCGCTATTACGCCATGGTCACACTTGTCGAAGGCTTTTGCAAAGTCTGTATATATTACATCTGCATTCTTTTTGTCTTCTAGTGCATTTAGGACCTTGTCGTAGTGATCCAATAGTTGAGACAGACAGGAGCGACCTGTTCTAAACCCATGTTGCCCTGGATTGTGTAACTGATGGGTTTCTAGATGGGTGGTGATCTTGCTTCTTAGGACCATTTCAAAGATTTTTATGATATGGGATGTTAGTGCTATTGGTCTGTAGTTCTTTGCTGTTGCTTTACTGCCCCCTTAGTGGAGTGGGGCTATGTCTGTTGTTTTTAGTAACTGTGGGACGACCCCCGTGTCCATGCTCCATCTCCATAGGATGGAAAAGGCTCGTGATAGGGGCTTCTTGCAGTTCTTGATGAACATAGAGTTCCATGAGTCTGGTCCTGGGGCAGAGTGCATGGGCATGTCATTTATCGCCTGCTCGAAGTCATTTGGCGTCAGGATAACATCGGATAGGCTTGTGTTAATCAAATTTTGTGGCTCTCTCATAAAAAATTCATTTTGATCTTCGACTCTCAGTCTGGTTAGCGGCTTGCTAAAAACTGAGTCATACTGGGACTTGAGTAGCTCACTCATTTCCTTGCTGTCATCTGTGTAGGACCCATCTTGTTTAAGTAGGGGCCCAATACTGGACGTTGTTCTCGATTTTGATTTGGCATAGGAGAAGAAATACTTTGGGTTTCTTTCGACTTCATTTATGGCTTTTAGTTCTTCCCGCGATTCCAGACTCCTAAAGGATTCTTTTAGCTTAAGTTCGATGCTTGCTATTTCTCTGACCAGTGTCTCCCTACGCATTTCAGATATATTGACCTCTTTTAGCCGCTCTGTTATTCTTTTCCGTCGCCTGTAAAGGGAGCGCCTGTCTCTTTCTATTTTACATCTACTCCTCCTTTTTCTTAGAGGAATAAGCCTTGTGCAAACATCGAGTGCCACCGAGTTAATCTGTTCTAGGCATAAGTTGGGGTCTGTGTTGCTTAGTATATCTTCCCAGCTTATATCGGTTAGGAATTGGTTTACTTGGTCCCACTTTATGTTTTTGTTATTGAAGTTGAATTTGGTGAATGCTCCCTCGTGACTAGTCTCATTATGTCGGTCTGGGGCTCCACGCATACATGTCTGAACCTCAATTATGTTGTGATCTGAGTATATTGTTTTTGATATGGTGACATTTCTTATCAGATCATCACTGTTAGTGAAGATGAGGTCTAGTGTATTCTCCAGTCTAGTAGGCTCTATTATTTGCTGGTTTAAATTGAATTTTGTGCAGAGATTTAAAAGCTCGTGTGAGTGTGAGTTTTCATCAGAGCTGCCTCCTGGTGTTATTACTGCAACAATATTATTTGCTTTATTCCTCCCTTTTAGGTGCCTTAAGTTGAAATCCCCCAGGAGCAAGATGTTGGGTGTAGGAGCTGGAAGATTTTCCAGACAGTGGTCAATTTTTAACAGCTGTTCCTGGAATTACTGGGATGTTGCATCCGGAGGCTTGTAGACTACCACAATGACTAGGTTTTGGTTCTTGTGGCATGCAAAGAGTACGTAACCTTTATTCGGCGCATGTACACACCCTCATTTACAGGCTATCTCCCCCAACCAGCGAACCAGGTTGCTAAGAGTTGATGATGGGGCCCCGTCGTTCAACTAGTGACCAGGTTCTAGCCAATAAGATGGTTTTGGCAATCGCAGAGGTTATGTGGGTACCGCTCTCCTGTCTGCCCTTGTCATTCCCATTCTAGAGCTGGTTGAAGCACGGTCTGCTATCTTGTGGCTTCTATTTCTGCCTTGCTTACCGTGGAGTCCACTATACTTATCACTGTACATAGTGTACATATTGCTGTTATAAATTGGTGAAGGATAATATAAGTCTAAACTTTTTCTACTGTGTTTATTTGCTCCCATTACACCCGGGGTAACAGGCCATTTGGAATCCTGGGTTGTAATAGTTGTCGACCTTTACTGCTAAAACTTCCACTACATCATTTGAGGCATTAAGCAGTTCTGTGCACACAAGTGACTCTGCAATGTACAGGCCAACCCCCCCCCCCCCTTTTGCCTGTTCACTCTGTCACATCTGTATAGGTTGTAACCTGGGATCCATATTTCGTTGTCCAAGTGATCCTTTATGTGGGTCTCAGTGAAAGCCGCGAACATTGCCTTTGCCTCTGCAAGCAGTCCACGGATGAAAGGTATTTTGTTGTTTGTTGCTGGCTTTAGACCCTGTATATTTGCAAAGAAGAATGTTATCGGACTGGTGGTATTGTTGGTACTGGGGGGGGATTTTTTTTCCGGCATTAGTATCTGTATCTGTTGGTTTGGAGTGGAGGCCATCGACTGTGGTTCCACTCCAGGAACGACTGGTTTTGGTGTACGATTTCTGCCATTTCCTGCCAGTTTTTTTCCTTCCTGGCACTAAAAAACCTCTCCCTCTTGAGTGGCTGTGGCTACCCAGGTTTTCCCATGGCCTGGATGTTTTGTATCTTTTTTGTCCCCTTTAGATGGTATGCCTGGCAATTTAAGTTATAGCACAGTCTTTCCTGTACTGAAGAGGTACACATTTCAGGGTGAAAAAGCTTACAGGAAGGGAGTTTGCATTTTCCTGTTGTCATATGGGCATGGCATTTTCTAGGGTGGTCATAGTTGCACGTCCCATCTGTTTTTCCAGATTTCCCATGCCAGCAGATACCAAGTGCATAGTATGTGCACAGGCTTGGTTTCCGTTTGCCTTGGGTTTCTGTGACTGTATTCCCTGTTGGTGCATGTTTCCCTGTCTTACTTCTATCCTCCCTAGCACCAACAATGGAGCTCCCACCAGTTGTTTTTGGTAATATATCCTCACTATTGCTAGTGGAGTCCTCTTGTTTGCTATTTCCTGCGGTATTTCTAGTTTGCAATATTGGTTTTATCTTATCTTTGACTACACTTGTTTCCCTACTATGGCTCCTGTCCCCTATGAGGTCATTTATATGTATTCCTTCCTGCGTATAGTTCCCGACTACCTGGACAAAATCTCCAGCTTCACCATTTCTGTCTCCCAGGACAGCATCTCCAGCTTCACCATTACTGTCTCCCAGGACAGCACCTCCAGCTTCACCATTACTGTCTCCCAGGACAGCACCTCCAGCTTCACCATTACTGTCTCCCAGGACAGCACTATCAGCCCCACATTTACTGACTACCAGGACTTCATCTCCAGCCTTACAGTTTCTGACTACATGGCCAGTGTCAAGGGCAGTACCATTCAGCACAGACTTTTTATGTTCCCATCTGTTGTAGAAAGCTTCCAGGTTGTCTATGAAAGCAGCTTTGATGTTGTCCTCTTTCAATACCCTTGTGATTTTAGTCCACAGATTTATCTCATTTGGGCATACCCAAAAACATTTCCCTGTTTTAACACTGCTTGTAGCTAGTTCTTGGATATCTGCACAAGGGGCGTGACACCAATTTCCACACAAATGACAATTAATCCATGTGGAAGCCCGTTTGTTTGACTGACCACAGACTACACACAGCTTCATAATGATTTGAATGGTTGATTTACTGCAATTCTACTAGCAACCTCTTGAATATTCTATTAATAACCTCCTTAAATGAAGCTCTAGCTATTTGTATTTCTGTTTCTAACTGTTTTTGTATATTGGACAGCTTACTGTGCACGTTCCTGATATATATTTAATGTTTGTGTTTATAAGGGCGCCTACAACCCCATCCGTTTACAATCTCCAGACAAATTGGTGAGTTTACCTGGAGTTTACCTGGAGTTTACCTGGAGTTTACGTGGAGAGAGTTCCGGGGGTCAACGCCCCCGCGGCCCGGTCTGTGACCAGGCCTCCTGGTGGATCAGAGTCTGATCAACCAGGCTGTTGCTGCTGGCTGCACGCAAACCAACGTACGAGCCACAGCCCGGCTGATCCGGAACTGACTTTAGGTGCTTGTCCAGTGCCAGCTTGAAGACTGCCAGGGGTCTGTTGGTAATCCCCCTTATGTGTGCTGGGAGGCAGTTGAACAGTCTCGGGCCCCTGACACTTATTGTATGGTCTCTTAACGTGCTAGTGACACCCCTGCTTTTCATTGGGGGGATGGTGCATCGTCTGCCAAGTCTTTTGCTTTCGTAGTGAGTGATTTTCGTGTGCAAGTTCGGTACTAGTCCCTCTAGGATTTTCCAGGTGTATATAATCATGTATCTCTCCCTCCTGCGTTCCAGGGAATACAGGTTTAGGAACCTCAAGCGCTCCCAGTAATTGAGGTGTTTTATCTCCGTTATGCACGCCGTGAAGGTTCTCTGTACATTTTCTAGGTCAGCAATTTCACCTGCCTTGAAAGGTGCTGTTAGTGTGCAGCAATATTCCAGCCTAGATAGAACAAGTGACCTGAAGAGTGTCATCATGGGCTTGGCCTCCCTAGTTTTGAAGGTTCTCATTATCCATCCTGTCATTTTTCTAGCAGATGCGATTGATACAATGTTATGGTCCTTGAAGGTGAGATCCTCCGACATGATCACTCCCAGGTCTTTGACGTTGGTGTTTCGCTCTATTTTGTGGCCAGAATTTGTTTTGTACTCTGATGAAGATTTAATTTCCTCATGTTTACCATATCTGAGTAATTGAAATTTCTCATCGTTGAACTTCATATTGTTTTCTGCAGCCCACTGAAAGATTTGGTTGATGTCCGCCTGGAGCTTTGCAGTGTCTGCAATGGAAGACACTGTCATGTAGATTCGGGTGTCATCTGCAAAGGAAGACACGGTGCTGTGGCTGACATCCTTGTCTATGTCGGATATGAGGATGAGGAACAAGATGGGAGCGAGTACTCTGCCTTGTGGAACAGAGCTTTTCACCGTAGCTGCCTCGGACTTTACTCTGTTGACGATTACTCTCTGTGTTCTGTTAGTGAGGAAATTATAGATCCATCGACCGACTTTTCCTGTTATTCCTTTAGCACGCATTTTGTGCGCTATTACGCCATGGTCACACTTGTCGAAGGCTTTTGCAAAGTCTGTATATATTACATCAGCATTCTTTTTATCTTCTAGTGCATTTAGGACCTTGTCGTAGTGATCCAATAGTTGAGACAGACAGGAGCGACCTGTTCTAAACCCATGTTGCCCTGGGTTGTGTAACTGATGGGTTTCTAGATGGGTGGTGATCTTTCTTCTTAGGACCCTTTCAAAGATTTTTATGATATGGGATGTTAGTGCTATCGGTCTGTAGTTCTTTGCTGTTGCTTTACTGCCCCCTTTGTGGAGTGGGGCTATGTCTGTTGTTTTTAGTAACTGTGGGACGACCCCCGTGTCCATGCTCCCTCTCCATAGGATGGAAAAGGCTCGTGATAGGGGCTTCTTGCAGTTCATGATGAACACGGAGTTCCATGAGTCTGGCCCTGGGGCAGAGTGCATGAGCATGTCATTTATCGCTTGTTCGAAGTCATTTGGCGTCAGGATAACATCGGATAGGCTTGTGTTAACCAAATTTTGTGGCTCTCTCATAAAAAAATCATTTTGATCTTCAACTCTCAGTCTGGTTAGCGACTTGCTAAAAACTGAGTCATATTGGGACTTGAGTAGCTCACTCATTTCCTTGCTGTCATCTGTGTAGGACCCATCTTGTTTAAGTAGGGGCCCAATACTGGATGTTGTTCTCGACTTTGAGTTGGAGTCCCGCCCCCAACTGCCTGATCAGATGTCGTCTCCTGTGGATAAGGAGGAGCAGCAAGTACAAGAGAAGGTTCTTGAGATTGAGGAGGAATTGGTGGAGGTGTTGAAGACGTTGTCAGCACTAGAGAGGGACGTTACATCTGAGCGTGGTGTCATTGGAGAATCGTCGCTTCCAGAAAGTCTGAGACATGATAATTTGGGACGTGATGGTGGTTTGGAGTCGTCCATTGAATCATTAAACCATTCTCAGGTGGAGGTGGAGGTTCATCGAGAGGTAACATCTGACCAAGACATGTGTAACATGACTGTCACGAGAAAGAGGGCGGCTACATCAGATTCTGATGACGTCCTTACGCCTGCACAAAGGCCTGGGAAACAGACTGAGGTGAAGTGTGAAGGTAGTGGTGTAGGTAGTGGTAGCCATGATAGGAGGCACCGGAAGAAGGGGGGAGGGAAAGAGAGCACTCTGAAGGTGTCGAACGTAAATTCAAGCTCTGGAGTTGTAAAGAGTGATGAGAGGAAGCAGGGGTGGAATCTTTAATAGGCCTTAGGTGTATGTCTGTAAATGTTAATGGGTTATGTAGCGGTATGAAGAGAGATTGGTTTCGTAATTTTCTGAATAAATCTAGAGTGGATGTTGTGTTCCTGCAGGAGCACAATTTCAAAGAGGGTAGGGTGTTGGAGGTGGCAGGATTTCGAGTAGTTATCCTGCCATCTCCCCGTCTAAAAGGTGGTGTCGGAATTTTAATAAGGGAGACGAGCCCGTTTGTTTTGCAGAGAAGCGAGGGAGGAGGGGGAGGGAGGGTGTTGCGTTTGGATGGGTGGTGGATGGGTAAGCATGTGTCCTTTGTGAGTGTGTATGCGCCGGCAGAGAATAACATAAAGGTAAAGAATGATTTTGTGTGAGGATCTTGTGTTTTTCTTAAGTGCACTGCTAGAGGTGGCGATAGTTGGTGGGGACTGGAATAGTGTAATCAGGGTGGCTGATGTGGACTCAAGAGGGGCTGGATATATGTCTGTGGCTCTTAGGGATTTATTAAGGGATGTTAGGTTACGTGATGCCTTTGGGGGGGCGGTGTGGGAGACTGAATATACGTTTGTTAAGAGTGGATATGCTGCGAGACTAGATAGAGTGTACCTTTCTCAGGGAGTGGATGTGAAATCTTTCAGTACTGTTGAGGCTACAATGTCAGATCATAGGGCAGTGGTGGTGGAGGTTGGGTGGGGGACGCTCACGGACATATATAGAAGTTATTGGAAATTAAATATAAGTGTGTTAGGTGATGAGGAGGGGTTGGAGGGGTTTTCAGTCCTATGGAGGGAGCTTAGCGTGGATGAACAGGGAGTGGATGACATTGTGACATGGTGGGATAGTGTCGCAAAGGAAAGGATTAGAAAGTTTTATGTGGGAGAGGGAAAACGTATTAATAATTTAAAATATGGACTGGCTAACTATTTAGAGGATAGGTTAAGAGGTTGCTATGGGAGGGGGGTGGGTGGGAATAATTTTTCTATGGATGAAATAGCTGAAATAAAGGGAAGGTTGAGGGTGTTGCAAAATGAAAGGTTTCAAGCTGTAAGGATGCAGGCAGGGGTGGAGGAAGTGCTTTGGGGCGACAAGCCGTCAGCGTGTGTTTTGCGGCATCAAAAGCAAAGGCAGGCGGTGACAGCTATACCATGTTTAGAGGTAACGGAGATGGTTGGGAATTATAGAGTAGGGCAGGAGATACGAACCACGAAGGGGATGTGTGCGTATGCGGAGGCTTGGTACGAGAAGTACTGGAACAGTGGGGGGGTGGGTGACGGGGCGTTGGACAAGGTGTGTACGTATGTGACGTGTAATTTAGGAAATAGTGATCGAAAGGTTTTAGGTGGGACTATTACGGCAGAGGAAATAGAGAATGCGTTAAGGGGAATGAGGAAGGGGAAAGCTCCCGGTATTGATGGTCCCCCGGTAGAATTTTATTTACAACACTGGGCGTTGATAAAGGAATTTATAGTTAGGTTATTTAATAGTATGAAGGAGAAGGGTAAGTTGGGGGAGAAGCAGGAAACAGCAGTTGTAGTGTTGGTCCCGAAGGTCAAGGGGCAGCCCACCCTTCGGGAGTACTGAGCCATATCACTGATGTGTGCAGACTATAAAGTGTTTGCAAAAATTTTAGGTAATAGGTTCAAATGTGTTGTGGAGAGGGTGGTGTCAAAATCTCAGTTTGGGTTGCCTGGAAGGTCGATGATTGAAGGACATGGGATACTGAGAAGTTTTGTGGAAGCTAAGGGTGGGGGTGGAGGGACAGCTTTGTTGGCTCTAGTTTGGCAGGGAGCATATGATAGAGTGGAAAGGGGAGCTTTGCAGGTTATACTTAGGAGACAGGGTTTTGGGAAGGAAATAGTAGAGTGGGTAAATACGTTGTACAAGGGGGCGAAAATGAGGATACAGATTAATGGGTGTATGGGGAGGGAAATTGCAATGGGAAGAGGCCTTAGACAGGGATGCCCCATGTCCCAAATATTGTTTGCGTGTTTCCAGGATCCCTTTTATAGAATGGTTGACCGTAGCTTATGTACGCCATGTGAGGGAAGTGTGGGGGTGGGAGGGCCTGGCCGGGGTTAATTGGATATGTTGACGACACCACTGTTCTCATTCGTGAAGGGATGTCAATGGGAGTGTTGGACGAGGTGGTGCAATTATTTGGAAGTGCCACGGGTATGCAGGTAAATAGTGCGAAGTCAAGGTGCATGGGGTTGGGTTCTTGGGTGGGGGGTGTGGGGGGGAGATGTAATGTTGTTAAAGAATGGGCGGTGTCTTTAAAGATTTGTGGTATTATTTATAGGGATGACATGGTTGCGGCGCGGGAGGAAAACTCGGATGGGTTATTGGAAAGGATCGTGGGGCGTCTAGGTGTTCTGAGACCCCAGCACCTAACTCTGATACAGCGAGTGATAGTCGTGAACATTTTATTGTATAGTAAGGTTTGGCATGTTGCAGCTGTGTTCCCAATTACAGGGACAGCGATTGTGGGGATACTAAGACGGGTGTACAAATTTTTGTGGGGTTCACGTTGTGATTGGTTACAGAGGGAAGTTGTAATGTTACCTGTAAGTCAGGGTGGGTTGGGGTTGTTGGATTTGAGATGGAGGGCTAAATGTGTGTTTATTAAATGGGAAGTGTTGCGTGAGGGTGTGAACGCGGGGCATTTGGGAAGGATATACGACAGGCTGGGTATGTGGTATCGAGGAATGGAGTTGAGGGAATGTGAAATAGTTTTGAGGGCTGTGATGTTGGTTAGGGAACTGAGAAAGGTTCGTATAAGGGTTTTGTGTAGGTTACTTGTAGGTAGGTGCGTTGTCCCAGTTGAGGGTTTGTTCCCCATGTATGCATGGAAGAGTATTTGGTTTAGATTTAGTAAAATGAAGTTAAACCCTCGGGCGCGTGAGGTGATGTTTCGTTTTCTGCATGGGATCCTTCCGTCTGGTGAAATATTACGAAACAGACAGGTTGTAGAGGGTGGGGGGTGTGGTATCTGTGGAGGGGATGAGACAGCGTTCCATGTAGTTTACTTTTGTGAAGGGCTAGAGGAGGTTAGGTGCTGGTTAAGTAGGTTGGTACAGAGGGTGGGGGGCCGTGGGGTGTCGGTTTTGCGTGCTCTAAATCTGGATATGGGTGGGTTAGACGAGGGTGTCATAAGAGCTATAGATTATATCATGGTAGATTATATATATATGTCGTGGGTGATGAGGGGGAGAGGGGATAGTGAAGAGCGAAGGAAGGTTCTTGCGGTAATGTTCTATCATACGATGTGTCGTAACAGAGATTTGTATGGGAGGAGGTGGGATCAGGCTTTCTCAGAGGGGTATAGAATGCTAACGTTAGGGATTCTCGTAAATCTGTGATTGAAAATGAGTGAGTGAAGGGGTTTTCATAGGTTGGAGGGAGTCAGGGGGTAACAGCGGGTTCGCCTCCCTGGGGGGGGGTCGTGAGAGTGTTGTGAATGTGGGTTTGGAATGGTTTCCTGGTTTTCATTGAGACTATGGCATCCAAGTGTGGATGTAGAGCTCAAGGTCTCGTTATGTTAGATATAACACTTTTCAGAATGTAGGTATAATATAGTAGATTTTTTTATGTATAATTATGTGTATCAGTCTTGTATAACATGATTCTTGAGAAATAAGTTCTTTGCGACAGGAAGTTTGTTTTAGTTTGTATTTATGTTACGTGCTGGGTTTTTGCACGATGAGATATACTTATATACTGTAAGGGAGCGGTCAGGTTCACGAGCGCGGAGCAAAAAAAAAATTCGACAAAATATGAAAATGGAGTTATTGTTACCAAAAAATAGCTGAACTTTCTGGCTACACTCTGGTATAATTATTATCCTTGTACGATGTTTCTAAAAGGAATTACAGCCATTTATAACAGGCATGGTGACAGTGCTGACGCGTCATATTGCGTAAAAAATGTGATGCCCTAGAGGGAAAAATTTCTATCGGTGTATCCCCTGAAGGTTCGTTCTCTCATACATGTGATGAGAGAAAACGAATTTACAATGGTTAGCTGTAATAAAAACTCGTAGGTCACGCAAAAAGTGTAAAATAAAGCGAATTTTTCGGGGAAAAAAATTATTTCCCGGGCAGCTGGGGTGCCGCGCGCTTCGGCCTATTTCTCGAAAGTAACCTATTTACCTATTTAGGGCCACCCTATCTTTATTTATGATTGAATTGACTTGATTTTCACAACAAACATAGGAGAATGATTGATTTACAAGGTAGAGTGTACCTTTCTGAACTATCCCAAATATTTTTAGATTTATGTGGGAAACAAGACCGACATCTTCCAATATGAAAAAAAAGTTATGAAACTTATTTTTTTTTAGCATGAAGATAAGGTTTATTTTAGAATTGGTACACTTACAGTGATGGAATTAGAGGTGTTCTATCAGCAGCAAGTGTCAAAACCACTTTTCCAAGTACCACTAAGTGGGACTTCGCTGCCAAATGCAATTTTTCGTAAATTTTGCATATTTCATTTCCTTTTTGGCCGATATGATTGAAACTTCAGCACAGGAGGTTTTATGTAAGCTTCTAATAGTACACCAAAAATGAACGTAATCGGTTGAAAAATAAAGAAGTCGACCCCGTGAACCTGACTGCTCCCGTTTTTGCACGATGAGATATACTTATATACTGTTTTGCATTGTGCATACAGTGCATCTGATTAATGTGATTTTGTGAAAATTTTTGTGTGTACGTGTGGGTGTGTGTGTGTGGATGTGGGTGTGGGTGTGTGGGTGTGGGTGTGGGTGTGTGTGTATATATATAAATATATTTTCCTTTCAATTGTATTGAGCCTTTGTCATGGGTCAGACGTTATGTAATACTTTATATAGGCATGACTGATTCTTTTTAAAGTTTATAATTATGGTCTGTACCCTGATACCGGTTTGGTGTTAATGCAAGTTCTTGATGTTTAGTTTTAGTCTGTATGGTATACAAACATATCTAGACAGTTTAGTGACGTAGTCCATTTGTGTCTGAGATTTGTATATGGGTTTATTGTAACAGTATAGAGCTTCAGTTATTGTGTTCTAAGCTGTATTCTTTTTCTGTTTATTTGTATGTTGGTATATGTTCAGCTGTATTGTTAGGGATAAGTATGTAGATTTTCTATTAAGATTATGATGTTAGGTTTTGGTTTTTTGATTAATGTGAAGGATGGGATTTAACTGATATAACTTCTTTGTATATTTCATGTTCAAGTGTATTGAACCTTTGTCAGATGTCATTTATATGTACAATTTTTATAAATGCAAGGTTTTGTATATATGTCAATTCATGACCCTGTGACATGTAATTTTTTTTAGCTATGTTCTTGCTGTAAGTTTTTGTTGTATGTTTGGCAGCAATATCTTGCGAGCATGTAGGTACAATCCGTTTGTCAGTTAATTTGATTAGGTTCCATACTGTTTCTTTATTTTTATGTTAAACTGTATTGGTTTTAAATAAAATAATAAAAAAAAAAAAATTCTAAGTATTCATACTGCTAATAAATACCAGTAGAAATACCAGTAATTCTAAAACTTACCAATAGTAATTCAAACACTTATCAATTCTACTTATAGAATACAGAAAGTAAAACTAGGTTCTAAAACATCGCCACTCTCAACTTCTACAAGTGTGCGTTTGTTTGTGCGTGTGCCTAACGTTACCCCTCACTAGCTACCCATTTCCCTCTCCTCACCCCTGATCAGGGAGAGAGATGGTTAGGGGGAGGGGTAGGGGAGGGGTGGTTGGTATGTGATTGAAAAGTAACCGTTACACACACTCTGTCATGTAGGCTCAAATTTGTAGTCCCAGCTCACTTTCCTAGTAATGCTACCTTCTCCACTTATTGTACTTTCTGGATTTAAGTACTAAATACTGCTGGTTATCATCCTATTCCTTGCTCACACTGAGAGAGGACCTCCTTGCTTACAGACAGGATATTGCAGCACTAAATGAATTCCAAAGGGTGAGGAACAGAGTACAGAGGCTTATAAAAGGAGCAAAGGGAAAGCACTATTGCTCAAAAATTGAAGAGTATAAGCATAACCCCAGAAAGCTCTGGCAACAACTAAAACAGTTGGGGTATAGCCATAAGCCAGTAGATAGGTCTAACATAGTACTCACTATCGATAATGAGGTATGCCACGAAACATCTAAGGTGGCAAATTGCTTTAATTCCTACTACACATCTGTTGCATCAACACTAGTAAGCAAACTACCAGCTGCATCAAATACCTTTAACACTGTGGAAATTTATTTGGTCCCTAAAATTCCACAGCAGATCCAGCATGGCCGTATGGGACGGCTGAGCCGGGCGACCCTTAAACCCTCCCAAACAAACAAAGCATTCTCTGGTTGGCGGTTGTTGGTAAGCTTATTTAATTTATAGATTTACTCTTCAGGGAAGGAGTAGGTAGTTCTACTGGTAGTACACTAATATTAGGTTTACTAAGGCATCTGTAGATAATGATAAAGTAGACCTAAGACCTTAACATAGGTAGTAATAGGCCGATAATGTAGGCAAACACTAGGATAAGTTAGCTAGGGAGAACTGGCAGCCCTAGTTTGAACGAAGAGACGAGGGTCTGGAAGGGAGACCAGCTCGTTCTTCTTAAGACAGACACCAACTGGACAAGACGTGCCGTGATCAGCAGACGGCGCCCCCACGTGTCTTCACATTTGGGACCTGGGGAAATCTGGTAGAGGCACCTCGATGTACCGTAGATGACCTCCTCCATCAGCCCATACAGTAAGACAAAACCTCCACCTTTTTCCTCATAGATTCTGGCCAGTGTCTTGGGAGATTGTGGGTTGAGTTTAGCTGTGGGCCCGGCATGCTACAGAGAGAGCATTCCCAGTAAGTACCAGTGTCTCAGAGCCGTCTGAAGCTAGTGTCTGAGTCTGCATAGTTATACTAGGGGATACATACCCTCTTGGATATAGGAATTTCTGAGGTGCAGGCAGGACACTAATTACGATTGAATATTGCAGGAATTAATGCTCCTGGTTGCACGTGGTTTCTGAGGGGGAGTCCAAAGGGGCTAAGGCTAGCTTTGGGAAGTGAAGATCAGGATATGCTGCAACACCAAGTAAGTTAGTCATTTATATGTGCATGCAGGCGAGGTTTCTTGCAATACCAATCATTTGTGAAAATATGTCCTATAAGCCACTTGTGAGGCTGAGGTACCCACCTCAGAGCTCGGTGTCAACAGAGTTTGCCAGGGTAGGCGACTCACTTGGAGGCAGTCCACACAAATTTTCACAAACACAGGCTCTGATAAGTTTCAAACATATTATACCAATAAAGGGGTAACCCCAAACAGCTGTCAACTAGTAAGTGTATCTCATGGCTTTATTAAAAAAGAACTAAGCAGGTTAAACCCAACTAAGAGCACAGGCCCTGATAACATCCCATCTAAGTTCCTAAAAGATGGTGCTTCTGAACTGTCAATCCCTATTGCTCACATAATAAATCTATCAATCACCACTAATACCGTACCGGAAGGGTTCAAGGAGGCCAGAGTTACTCCTATCTTCAAGAAAAATAGTAGGTCTGATGTCAGCAACTATAGGCCTGTTAGTATACTCAGTATAATATCTAAAATTCTAGAGAGGGCGGTGTACTCTCAAGTAGTTAAGTAACTTAATGACAACAACATTCTTCATAGCTATCAATCGGGCTTTAGAAGATCCTACTCAACCGACACCTCCCTAATTAATCTGATGGATTACCTGAGAACTGAAATGTCAAAGGGGAACCTCATAGGTATGGTAACCTTAGACCTGCAAAAGGCCTTCGATACTGTCAACCACAATATATTATGTAAGAAACTTCAAGCTATCGGTATAGGTTCTGTAGACTCGTTTAAGTCCTACCTTCGCAACAGGAGACAAATAGTCAAAATCAACAAAACGGAATCAGAACCCCTGCCGATAACATGTGGAGTTCCCCAAGTTAGTATTCTGGGTCCCTTATTATTCTTATGTTATGTCAATGACATGCCTATCAGTGTCAAGTGCAAACTCCTACTGTATGCAGATGACAGTGCCCTGTTAGTGTCAGGTAAAGACCCACAAGATATAGCTAATGTTTTAACACTGGAACTGGAGTCCTGCAGCAAATGGTTAGTAGACAACAAACTATCATTACACCTAGGGAAAACTGAGGCCATTCTCTTTGGCACGAAATATAAAATGAGAAGGGTAAATAATTTTAATGTTCAGTGTAATGGGGAGCCCATCACTTTGGTTTCATCAGTAAAATATCTGGGAATCCCCTTTGACCTATGCATGTCAGGAGAATTGATAGGGAACAGTGTAGTAAAGAAAGCGAATGCCAGACTGAAGTTCCTGTATAGACAAGCACAGTGTCTACCTACTGAGGCTCGCAGGACCCTATGTCTAGCCCTTATACAATGCCATATGGATTACACTTGCTCTTCTTGGTACTCTGCCTTGGCAAAAAACTGAAAGATAGACTGCAAATCACCCAGAACAAAATCGTAAGATTCATCCTGGGGCTGGGACCAAGAGACCATGTAGGCCAGGATGAATTACAGCAGTTGAATATGCTGAATGTTGAAGACAGAGTAAAACAACTGAAGCTAAATCATGTTTATAAAATTGCTCTCAAACAGTGTCCAGAATATCTTGCTGTCAATTTTGTCAAGGTTGGGAACCAAAGCAATCATAGTACCAGGGAGAGAGAGCACAACTTTGTAGTACCCACAGTCATTGGCCAGGCTTCAAACACCTTTTATTGTACAGCAATAAAGGAATGGAACAGACTACCTGCACATGTCAAAGCCAGTCATAGCTTGAACCAGTTCAAGAAGAGTGCCAAAAGGTGTCTGATGAATGAATGATGGATCAGGCGCTGATCCACCAGGAGGCCTGGTCACAGACCGGGCCGCGGGGGCGTTGACCCCCGAAACTCTCTCCAGGTAAACTCCAGGTAAACAGAAAGGGAGGGGAATGATTTCCTATTTTTTAGCTAACATACGTGTAAATTTTACCTTATTCCTAGTAATGACCCTCGTATTGTAGATAGTCTTAATGACCCTCGTGTAGTAGATAGTCTTTTTAGTATGATAATAAGATGTTATCTTCATTATAGAATAATACGAAAATATTATAACCTTTATATTATAATAATAAGGTAAAAGGACCCCAATGGAAATAAGTCACTCTGTCTGACTTTTTTGGGTTATCCCAGGTTCTCTACACATGTGCTGCTATGTATGATAATTCTATGTAACTGTATTTGTGTATACCTGAATAAACTTACTTACTTATTAGTTGGCAGGACCTAGATAATTACCCGACTCCCAGCACCACGTTTAGGCAAGTACATACGGCTGGCAGCGCTGAACTCGTTGACTCCTGACTCCTGGTTCCACTTCAGTTTCTTCTCTATCTGTACTTTGATCCCATTTACAATGCTTCAATCACAGCACTAGATTTGCACTTCACTGACTGCCTTGGTGTCACACCTTATCACTTATCACTTACGATTGCTGGCACTGATGCCTGGCCGCATGAGACCACGACTCAATGTTGTAACGCTTGTTATTATCTTACACTGTTATTATCTAATACACTTGTTAGTTCTAATACACTGTGGCTCGGTGGCCTGGTGGCTAAAGCTCCCGCTTCACACACGGAGGGCTCGGGTTCGATTCCCGGCGGGTGGAAACATTCCGACACGTTTCCTTACACCTGTTCACCTAGCAGCAAATAGATACCTGGGTGTTAGTCGACTGGTGTGGGTCGCATCCTGGGGGACAAGATTAAGGACCCCATTGGAAATAATTTAGACAGTCCTCGATGATGCACTGACTTTCTTGGGTTATCCTGGGTGGCTAACCCCCCGGAGTTGAAAATCCGAACGAAATCTTATCTTATCTTCTATCCAATACACTTGCTATTATCTAATGCACTGCACTATAAGATGTGAACTTTACTAATTAGTTGGACGCTTTCATTCTTTATTATGGACACCGTTGCTTTGAGAAAACCATCAACGTCCCAATATAATTGCTAGTTATTTTTTTCCTTTCTTTCCCCTCACTTTATGCACTACCTCATCTGTCCTTCACTTGCACTTAACTCTGTGGCTTGGGTCACACTTATTATTTTGAATATGTAGTAGTGTTGGCTTATGGCAACACTCCTACAAGGCTCTAGGCTTTCTCTCCCCACTTCTGGCACTGATTTCACTTTCAAAATTATTTAAGTAATTTGTAGCCCTCGTCTCCCTTTTCTGGTTTAGGCAGCTTGTATTTCAATTCCCGACTTGTTCACTGAGCTCTAACACTTTATATAATCCCTCCAATATCCTGGGATAGCACCAGTAACTCATTACAGTTGTGACCGGGTGTGGAAGTGTGAATTGCTAATTACTCTATAATTTGTTCATGATTGTAGCCATGTATAAACCTAAGTAAATAAATTTACTTACAGGATTCTTTACCTTCGTAACTTGTGAGTTCATTACCTTTGTACCTAGTTCAGCTATCAAAACTTTGGAGGCCCAGTCCCTGGACCCATTATGTACCTCTGTAATCTGTAAATACCTTTGTAACTTGTCATGATTGTGACTAGATCTACCTGGAGTTCAATACCTTTGTAACTTGCTCAGCTATTAAAACTTTGGGGTCCAGTCCCTGGACCCATTATGTACCTCTAATCTTTTGACTACCGCCCACAGGATGGGTATGGGGTGCATAATAAACATATTAAACTAACTACACTACTGACCAGGAGCAACCTTCTGTTATTACAAATGATGAAGAGCTTCCTTCGTCGAGTGATCAGGAACATCCATCTACAGTTGTGATGAATGGTTTGAAAAAACGACAAGTTGAAGATTGAGACACTTATGCAACATATGGGAATCTTTATTCAGGAAACGTTTCGCCACACAGTGGCTTCATCAGTCCAATACAAAGTAGAAAGGCGTAAGGGGAGGAGGAGTTTGAGGTAATCAGTCCCTCAGCCTGGAGTCGATGTGTTCAGTCCATCAATCTTGTAGAATGTACAGCATAGGGCCGTAGACGTGGCTTATTTACTGTAGTGAGGTGAGGCGAAGCAGGAGGAGGTGGGGTCATAGTGGTACCATCCACTAGTCGAAGTAGGTCTTCGTCCAAAGGTTGGACAAGTGTTGAAGAATTCTTTGTAACAAGATCCCATGATGCTGCAGTGTCTGACAGTTGTGATGAATGGTTTGAAAAACCATTCATCGACTAGTGGATGATACCACTATGACCCCACCTCCTCCTGCTTCGCCTCACCTCACTACAGTATATAACCCACATCTACGGCCCTAAACACATCGACTCCAGGCTGAGGGACTGATTACCTCAAACTCCTCCTCGCCTTTGTATTGGACTGATGAAGCCACTGTTTGGCGAAACGTTTCCTGAATAAAGATTCCCATATGTTGCATAAGTGTCTCAATCTTCATCTACAGGTGGCCAAGGACATCATGCAAGAAGACGTTGGAGAAAGAAACCTGAACCTGCTCAGAATACATCGTTTCAAGCAAAGTCAAGAAATGAAGCAACAGCTTCTTCTGCACCTCATGCCTTTCTCTCTCTTTCTTTGACGAGAATATTACCAATGCAATTGTTTACCAGACCAACCTTTATAGTATTCAAAAAGGCAAAGTAATTGCAGTAACAAAAGATGAACTTTGTGCGTTTCTTGGAATCAACGTCATGATGGACTACCACCGACTACCAGCCCTGCGCCATTATTGGGCAATATCAAATGATATGGGTGTCAGACCTATTCAAGAAGCTATGGCACATGGTAGGTTTCTTAGTATTCTCAGTAAGCTACATTTGAATGCTAACACTAAAATGGACCCAAATAGAAAAGACAAATTATACGAACTAACACCGCTCATTGAGAGCTTGAATAACAAATTTCGAGACATCGGATCTCCAGGAGAGTGTGTCAATGTTGGTGAATCAATGATTCGCTTCAAGGGAAGATGCACTTTCAAACAATATAATCCTATAAAACCAATCAAGAGAGAATACAAATTGTGGTGTATTGCTGATAATAATGGATATATTTTCAACTTTGCTATATACAAAGGTAAAGGAGAAGACAAAGATCCTATCAAGAGGAAAGAAGTAGGATTAGCATGAGAAGTAGTTCTCAAACTGACTAATCATCTCCATGGCAAAAATCACAAAATTTTCTTTGATAACTACTTTACTTCTTTCCCTCTCCTAGAGACCTTGCAAGGAATCAGTGTTCAAGCTCGTGTCACAATCAGACCCACAAGAATGGATTTCCCTCCTTTAGAAAATGACAAGTAACTAAAAAGAGGAGACTTTGACTATAGGTCCACACCTACAGTCGAGAACCAAAACCTAGTCATTGTGGTAGTCTACAAGCCTCCGGATGCAACATCCCAGCAATTCCAGGAACAGCTGTTAAAAAATTGACCACTGTCTGGAAAATCTTCCAGCTCCTGCACCCAACATCTTGCTCCTGGGGGATTTCAACTTAAAGCACCTAAAATGGAGGAATATAGCAAATAATATTGTTGCAGTAATAACACCAGGAGGCAGCTCTGATGAAAACTCACACTCACACGAGTTTTTAAATCTCTGCACAAAATTCAATTTAAACCAGCAAATAATAGAGCCTACTAGACTGGAGAATACACTAGACCTCATCTTCACTAACAATGATGATCTGATAAGAAATGTCACCATATCAAAAACAATATACTCAGATCACAACATAATTGAGGTTCAGACATGTATGCGTGGAGCCCCAGACCGACATAATGAGATTAGTCACGAGGGAGCATTCACCAAATTCAACTTCAATAACAAAAACATAAAGTGGGACCAAGTAAACCAAGTCCTAACCGATATAAGCTGGGAAGATATACTAAGCAACACAGACCCCAACTTATGCCTAGAACAGATTAACTTGGTGGCACTCGATGTATGAACAAGGCTTATTCCTCTAAGAAAAAGGAGGAGTAGATGTAAAATAGAAAGAGACAGGTGCTCCCTTTACAGGCGACGGAAAAGAATAACAGAGCGGCTAAAAGAGGTCAATATATCTGAAATGCGTAGGGAGACACTGGTCAGAGAAATAGCAAGCATCGAACTTAAGCTAAAGGAATCTTATAGGAGTCAGGAATCGCGGGAAGAACTAAAAGCCATAAATGAAATCGAAAGAAACCCAAAGTATTTCTTCTCCTATGCCAAATCAAAGTCGAGAACAACGTCCAGTATTGGGCCCCTACTTAAACAAGATGGGTCCTACACAGATGACAGCAAGGAAATGAGTGAGCTACTCAAGTCCCAATATGACTCAGTTTTTAGCAAGCCGCTAACCAGACTGAGAGTCGAAGATCAAAATTAATTTTTTATGAGAGAGCCACAAAATTTGATTAACACAAGCCTATCCGATGTTATCCTGACGCCAAATGACTTCGAACAGGCGATAAATGACATGCCCATGCACTCTGCTCCAGGGCCAGACTCATGGAACTCCGTGTTCATCAAGAACTGCAAGAAGCCCCTATCACGAGCCTTTTCCATCCTATGGAGAGGGAGCATGGACACGGGGGTCGTCCCACAGTTACTAAAAACAGCAGACATAGCCCCACTCCACAAAGGGGGCAGTAAAGCAACAGCAAAGAACTACAGACCAATAGCACTAACATCCCATATCATAAAAATCTTTGAAAGGGTCCTAAGAAGCAAGATCACCACCCATCTAGAAACCCATCAGTTACACAACCCAGGGCAACATGGGTTTAGAACAGGTCGCTCCTGTCTGTCTCAACTATTGGATCACTACGACAAGGTCCTAAATGCACTAGAAGACAAAAAGAATGCAGATGTAATATATACAGACTTTGCAAAAGCCTTCGACAAGTGTGACCATGGCGTAATAGCGCACAAAATGCGTGCTAAAGGAATAACAGGAAAAGTCGGTCGATGGATCTATAATTTCCTCACTAACAGAACACAGAGAGTAGTCGTCAACAGAGTAAAGTCCTAGGCAGCTACGGTGAAAAGCTCTGTTCCACAAGGCACAGTACTCGCTCCCATCATGTTCCTCATCCTCATATCCGACATAGACAAGGTTGTCAGCCACAGCACCGTGTCTTCCTTTGCAGATGACACCCGAATCTGCATGACAGTGTCTTCCATTGCAGACACTGCAAGGCTCCAGGCGGACATCAACCAAATCTTTCAGTGGGCTGCAGAAAACAATATGAAGTTCAACGATGAGAAATTTCAATTACTCAGATATGGTAAACACGAGGAAATTAAATCTTCATCAGAGTACAAAACAAATTCTGGCCACAAAATAGAGCGAAACGCCAACGTCAAAGACCTGGGAGTGATCATGTCGGAGGATCTCACCTTCAAAAACCATAACATTGTATCAATCGCATCTGCTAGAAAAATGACAGGATGGATAATGAGAACCTTCAAAACTAGGGAGGCCAAGCCCATGATGACACTCTTCAGGTCACTTGTTCTATCTAGGCTGGAATATTGCTGCACACTAACAGCACCTTTCAAGGCAGGTGAAATTGCTGACCTAGAAAATGTACAGAGAACCTTCACGGCGCGCATAACTGAGATAAAACACCTCAATTACTGGGAGCGCTTGAGGTTCCTGAACCTGTATTCCCTGGAATGCAGGCGGGAGAGATACATGATTATATACACCTGGAAAATCCTAGAGGGACTAGTACCGAACTTGCACACGAAAATCACTCACTACGAAAGCAAAAGACTTGGCAGACGATGCAACATCCCCCCAATGAAAAGCAGGGGTGTCACTAGCACGTTAAGAGACCATACAATAAGTGTCAGGGGCCCGAGACTGTTCAACTGCCTCCCAGCATACATAAGGGGGATTACCAACAGACCCCTGGCAGTCTTCAAGCTGGCACTGGACAAGCACCTAAAGTCGGTTCCTGACCAGCCGGGCTGTGGCTCGTACGTTGGTTTGCGTGCAGCCAGCAGCAACAGCCTGGTTGATCAGGCTCTGATCCACCAGGAGGCCTGGTCACAGACCGGGCCGCGGAGGCGTTGACCCCCGGAACTCTCTCCAGGTAAACTCCAGGTAAACCTAATGGAATAACTGTGTATAGATGGATGGACAGTAAAGCAGTTTACATAGCATCCAACTGTCATGGATTTACAACCACAACTGTGAAGAGGACAGAAAAAATGGAACTAAGACAGTAATCACTTGTTCCCAAGCGTTAAAGGATTACAATGAAAACATGGGAGGAGTGGATAAGCATGATATGCTACGACAGCTGTATGGTGCAAACAGTAAGAGTAAGAAATGGTGGCATAGAATTTTTTTGGGTCTTCTTGGCATGAGTATCGTTAATGCAAATGTTGTGTACAATGAAACTCATTCACCTCTCTCACTGTTAGAATTCCGTAGAGAACTGGCACAAGGACTTCTAGCATTTGCAACAAATCACCGATCCGAAGGAGCTCCCAAGCGAAGAAAAGTTGACTACAGCGTACCTACTTCTGTTAGGCCCACCAACACTGGGATCCATTGGCCAAAATTTATTGGCAAGAAAGGAAGATATGAGATATGCACCAAGAAAGGGGGAAGAATCACGATCAATATCAATCTGTAGTTATTGTGGAATTCATCCCGGCTGCAATGCAACAAAGAATTGTTACCATGAGCATCACGTCCAGGTCCCTGATCTGGTAAAACTGTAAAAGAATGATAGCTTTTTTCTCTTATATTTTATTACTTCTTGCAATAGCAAGAAAAGTACAGAAGTAAATGTTTATAATAGAAATTGATTTGTTTTATGAACTCCACTGATTATTGAAATTTCATACTACTAAGAGGAAAATAATTTTTTTTATGTATAATCATGAAATGAAACTTATAAACTGGGAAATTATCTTCAGTTTGTCTTATATTCAGAGACTAATTAAGAAAATATTTTCTTTTCATATCTGAGTGAAAATAGTAAAAAAAAATTAATGTATAATTGAATAAAATTCTGTTTTCTAACTGAAATTTTTTACACATGTAACTCCACTTTTTACCCTGAAAAAGCCTGGCGGGACCCTGAGTTCCCACCATTATATTTTTTGAAATTATATTCATTATGATTATTTTCATGAATAAATGTATTCCTTAGCTTCCTAGGAAAGACATTTCAACAAATGAGAACAAACATATATACCTTTCATAATTCAGGGCTAAAAGGGTTTTAAAGACGTAGTAGGCGAAACGTTTCGAAATAGAGATACCTAACTTTTGCACGTGTCTTAACAACCTCTCAGTACTGTATACCATTTTAATATTCACTTTATCAGACACTGTAACACAATGGTATCTTGGTACAGAACAGAAAACACCTTGGAAAGCTTTTACAAGTGAGAATGGATGAATTTGAGATGGACCTGACCTCTCAGTGATTACATTCCTTCACCTACTATTGTACTACGCCTCACCTTCTGACAATATATAAGTCTCCAGACTGTCGCTTCAGCTTCACATTGTTTCAGACTATGGAACAAAACTCTTCTCCAGACTGGGGGACTGACCACCTCAAAACTAAGTCTTCAAAGGTGATGGACTGATCACATCGTCTTCACATCTCTACTGCTCCTGCCAACTTTTCTGTACTTGACTAAGAATCCTACTGTGTAGGTGAAACGTTTCGGAATAAATATACCTAACTGTTGCACATGTGTCTTACTTAACCTAAAAAAAGTAAGCTTTTATTTTTCCAGCATTATTAATTTAGTGGAGCTGGAAATCAAGTTTGAGGAGAAATTCGTGAAAGCCAAGTTTCACATGCAAGGAAAAACAAGATAAAATCTATGCATCTCAGTGATTGCGATTATTCAAAGTATATATTTAACTTGTAAAAAAAATTATACATTAACTTGACAAATCAGGATGAGAATGTATTACCAGTGGTTATACCATACGTTTAGATATATAATTCATCATTATAAATGAATTTAGCGTCTGTGGTACAAAGCTTAATGAGTCTACAATGATTACTGCAGATAAGGCTAAATAAAATCTGAGTAACAAATTTAGTTTGATAACTTTATTGTGGATCCCATATTAATCTGGTACATGCTAGTCTAGAGATTACAGAATCTGATACAATAATTGGTTCAGGAACTGGTCCACAAACTGTGTATTAAGTTCTCTTACATAAAATAGTTTACCATAATGGCTCAGGACTTACAAACTAATGGGATTAAAACATTTCAGAGTGTTTCAGAACGTAATTGTTGCAGGTCACTGATGGAGACAAATTACACCTGTTGTTCTCCTCGTAAGGTGAGTTACCATATATTCTGAAAAAATTAAACAGGTCAAGGAACTGAATATTATAAATCTCGATGAAGTGAAGTCTCACTTTTATTAAATTTATACATATTTTCATATGCTCTGATTATTTTCTAGTGCTATCTTAATACAATCTGTAAATCTTTCAGAGTTGACAGTGTAATATTGATCTGAATCCTCTTTTACATGTCTTATTCCCTAATTTTTTGAAACTCTCATGAAGCATAATTAAGATTCCATAATGTTATTAAATACACATACAAAATCAAGCATTAATAAATAATAAAAAGGCACAATACCGTGACTTAAACAATACATAAATGATCTCTCGGTGATTCAGTAATGACTCATAGAACCACAACATCCCAACCCAACTATAAAAAGTGCTGTCATTGTACTTACTAACTACCACACACATACCTGCTGGATGCTCAAGCAAGTATATCAAAATTTCCTCCTCATTCTTCCCACCCTTCCAACCAGTCACCCAGATTATTCACCCTCTCAAACTATCTCAAGTAATCCAGTTACACAATCTAAATTATGTATTTCTTACCACTCCACTGTTTTCTCAGTTCTTTGCTTTATTTAGTATATATAATAATAAAAAAAATACGTATTGGGTCCAGCTTCCTCCTCGCTGCAACATTCACATACGAAGCTTTACAAATAAACAAGTGTTGGCACCACTGTAATCAGATACATTCATCTCTTTGCATCAACTGAGAAGCTTCTTTCTTTTCCACGAAAAACTATATATATATATATATATATATATATATATATATATATATATATATATATATATATATATATATATATATATATATATATATATATATATATATGTATATATATATATATATATATATATATATATATATATATATATATATATATATATATATATATATATATATATATATATATATATATATATATATATATATATATATATATATATATATATATACACATAAAACTTGCGATCTTGGCTTAAATAGCAACGTTCATCTTGCCATATAGGACAAGTGAAAATTTGTGTATGCAATAATTTCGCCAAAATCATTCTGAACCTAACAAAAAATATATATTTCACTGTGTTTGTTTAGTATTAAATTATTGTAAACAAATCTAAAATATATTTAGTTGGGTTAGGCTAAAATAAATTGTTCTTGTTATAATAAGGTTAGGTAAGTTTTCTAAGTTCCTTTTGGAGAAAAATTATGAATTTTTACATCAAAATTAATGAAAAAATATATCTTTAAACGTATAAGAGAAAACTTTAGAAAGGACCTAATTTTAAATGGGTTCTTGCTAATTGACCCGTTTTACATATTCGGCACGACATATATATATATATATATATATATATATATATTTATATATATATATATATATATATATATATATATATATATATATATATATATATATATATTTATATATATATATACCCCCAGTTTGGGGGGCTGGGGGTATGCAAATCTTCCCATCCTCTTCCATAGCATCAAATGAGTTAATAAAACTAATTCTTCTGGACAGCCTCAATGATTCAGCAGGAATACAGGACCCAAACTGTGCCAGTGCTATCACTTAATCGTCTTAATGGGAGACTTTCGCTGCTCAAACACCAAAACTTATTGCAGCACTGACCTACAAACAGTCAAGTTGGGATGGCCCCATTGCTGAAAAGGTACTTGCCAACATGCTTAGGGATGTAACATCAGACAGACTGCCTGTCTCCAAGCTGTGAGTGCACCTCACTCCGGGGACTCCAAACAGTTCCCACTTTGGCAAATGGGAACACGCCTCGACCCTAAGACTTTCCGTATTGCAGTAGCTTTCTGACTCGCTGCCCCAATTCTCACGAAATACAGATGTATTTTCTGTGATTCATAAGCTGCCCAATATGGTCTACATGGTCTTAACTGCTCCAAAACCAAGGGCTGGCACACAAGATACAATGAAGTCAATGGCATCATAAAGAGAGGCCTTGCTACAGCTGGATTCCCGCCGAGAAAAATCCCCGATCACTAGCAGCCAACAATACTCACAACCCAGCAAACTGCCCAGACGGGATCACCATCTATCATCGGAAGAATAGCAGGCGCCTAGTATGGGACTATACCTGCGTGTCGACACTGGCTGACTCCTACATACATCACAGTGTCAGGCGACAGGGAGGAGCTGCTGATCACAGGGAGGAGTACAAGATCGGCAAGTACAGGGTCATAAACCAACAGTATCAATTTCTCCCAGTGGGATCAGAGACCTTGGGATCATGGGGAAAAAATATCACATGTTTCCTTAAAGAACTGGGTTCCAGATTCCTCGACAGCACCAGGGACACGAGGGCAGCCACTTTCATGTTCCAGCACCTTAGTGTGGCCATCCAAAGAGGAAATGCATGCTGCATACACAGCTCGCGTCTGGCTTCGGAGGAGCAGGAGGAGATTCATAATCTTTGATATATGTACCAGTGTATTCATGTTTGTATTTTTTTGTCATTGTATTCTGTCTATAAATAAAGTTCACACAAAATATAGAAAATAGTGGGTGGTAGGAGAAGAAAATATTCAAACAGCTCTGGAGAGAACTTCGAGTTTTCCCAGAAGTAAATTTATTCTTTTCTCTGAGATGAGAATCCCCAGTAGGTGGTACCTCCCTGTATATAAATAAATATGTATATACGATCTTCTGATGGCATTCAAATCCACTGCTAGCAGTACTCTACCACGCATTCCTAAAGCGGCTCGTCCATATGCTGCAGAGAAATTCACAGACCTTCTTAAGCAGGTGAATGAGGTTCAACCAATTTAAAGCCCGAGGCACCATAAAGGCATGGCGCAACCTACTCATGTTCGGCAAATTGCTAACCACATCAGTAATCAAAGCGGTGCACAACTACCCAAGAACAAATAACTGTATCCTTCTGCCCTATCATCGCAGGAATGAGAGGCAAACCCAAGAAAAATTCCACCGAAAATGAGAAAATCTGCGCATTGGTTAGTAAAAAAAATAGAAGGTAACACAGTGGGAGCAATCAGAATAATTACAAGTAACGACACTTGCTCCCAAAGATGAGGCCACAGCCCAAGCACTCAGAGACAAACACAAAACCAGGGACATTAGAATCGTTAACAACGACCCTGAGGAAGATCTCATCACTGGACAGTTAATTTTGCCAGAATTAGAAGTGTATAAAACGATAGTATCATTTCCAGCAGGATCTGCAGGAGGTTACACCGGAATACGACTACAACACATCAAAGAGATGGTAAATCCAGTACTCAGCACAACTGCATCAATTCTTCTCACCGAGTTAACAACCTTCGTCAACAACTGTCTGGCTGGGCTGATTCCAGAAGAAATTAAACCTTTCTATGTCGGAGCCTCATTATGCATTTTGAAGAACGATGGGGGAATGAGACCCATTGCTGTCAGTAATACTCTTCGGTGTCTCGTTGCCAAAGCAGCAGTAAGAAACATTCACGTTGAAGCCACCAGTTTACTCCAACCAGACTAACTGGTCTTTGGGGTCTCTCAAGGCAGTGAAGCGGCAGCTCATGCAGCATGGACTTATCAGAAGACAGGGCCGTAGTCGAACTTGACTTTAGAAATGCCTTTAATATGGTGAAAAGACATGTGGTCTTGCCAGCTGTTTGGGAAAAAGTTCCCCAGTCTTTTTCCCTTCATTTCAGCTGGCTACAGCAAACCCTCAATTCTTTTGTTTGGCGAACATGAAATATTCTCATCAAAAGATGTTCAGCAGGGTGACCCACTCGCTCCATTTGTCTTCTGCTTGGAGGCAAGAGAACTAACTTCCAGCTTGCACAGCGTGCTCAATATTTGGTACCTGGATGATGGCACTCTGGCAGGTATAGAAGATTCCCTGCTAGTAGACTTACAACTGGGGAAGACACAGGACTCATCCTCAATCTCTCCAAGTGCAAAATCATCACAACCAACCAGGAAATAATTACAACTGTGCGAACAATCCTTCCTGAAACCTCTACTGCCACCCAATCCAAGAGCATTCTCTTGGGAGCACTGCTGGGTCATCAGGCCATCAACACAGTCCTCAAGGACAAACTGATTGACCTGAAGAGAATGGAGGAGAGAATAAGTGATCTTGATGCCCTGCATCTCCTCACAAGGTGTCTTACTCTGCCAAGACTCACTTCTTGAGGTGCGCATCCTCTTTTGGAAATCCAATACAGCAAATATGACTCACTCCTGAGATCCATCTTTAGAAGGCACTGAATCTGTCACCGGAAGATCAGCAATGGGATCAAGCAACTCCTCCGGTGCGACTGAGAGGTATAAGGGTGCACAAGGCAACACAGGTAGCTTTACCTGAATTTCTGTCATGTATGCCTTCCAGTGGACTAGTCAAGGAGACTGTTCCCGAATGCTTGAAGGGTACGGTAGGAGCTCAAGACCCCAGGTTCATTACAGCAGCCATGCTGTGGAGCACCTTTGCAGACTCCTCAAGCACGCCAGCTCCTCCCAAAGAGCACAAACAATCCCACTGGGACAAACCGATCGTGGAAAAAATTGCCAACAAATGCTCAACAACGCATCAGGAAAGGACAAAGCTCGTCTACTAGCGGTGAAGGCACCATATTCAGGAGATTTCCTGTTAGCTGTTCTCAATTTTTCCCTGGGCACTCGACTCGACCCACAGGCCATTTGGATTGGTGCTGCTGTCCGCCTAGCCTGCCCCATACTCGCCGAACATAGATGCGTTTGCGGTAGGGGTCGCCTGATCAATTCGGACTTCATGGTCTCGTGTGTCATATATTAGAAGGGAAGTACGCTAGACATGAGGAGGTTAATATCATAAAGAGAAGCCTCGCCACAGCCCGTTGTCCAGCTCAACGGGAACCCCAAATAATGAGGTCTGACGGAAGTCAAAAGCATCCAGATGGAGTCAATATGCTGCCCTGGAAGGATGGTAAGCAGATTGCCTGGGACTACACCTGTGCTGCCACGTTGGGACACCTACTTGCCATACTCTGAACTTGAAGAGGGTGGTGCCACTAGTTATAGGGAGATCCCAGTAGTGTCGGAGACCCTTGGAGCTTGGGGCAAGTGTATTCTAAAGTTCCTCAGAGAGCTGGGTAAAAAACTCATCACAGAAACCAAGGATCACAGAGCGGCCAGCTTCCTCTTCCAGAAGGGAAATGCCCGCAGCATCCTGGGCACACGGCCCACTGCCGAGAAGCTGGAAGTATTTGAGATGTAGGCCCCGAGATGTTGGTTTGGAGTGGAGGCCATCGACTGTGGTTCCACTCCAGGAATGACTGGATTTGGTGTACGATTTCTGCCATTTCCTGCCAGTTTTTTTTCCTTCCTGGCACTAAAAAACCTCTCCCTCTTGAGTGGCTGTGGCTACCCAGGTTTTCCCATGGCCTGGATGTTTTGTATCTTTTTGTCCCCTTTAGATGGTATGCCTGGCAATTTAAGTTATAGCACAGTCTTTCCTGTACTGAAGAGGTACACAGTTCAGGGTGAAAAAGCTTACAGGAAGGGAGTTTGCATTTTCCTGTTGTCATATGGGCATGGCATTTTCTAGGGTGGTCATAGTTGCACGTCCCATCTGTTTTTCCAGATTTCCCATGCCAGCAGATACCAAGTGCATAGTATGTGCACAGGCTTGGTTTCCGTTTGCCTTGGGTTTCTGTGACTGTATTCCCTGTTGGTGCATATTTCCCTGTCTTACTTCTATCCTCCCTAGCACCAACAATGGAGCTCCCACCAGTTGTTTTTGGTAATATATCCTTACTATTGCTAGTGGAGTCCTCTTGTTTGCTATTTCCTGCGGTATTTCTAGTTTGCAATATTGGTTTTATCTTATCTTTGACTACACTTGTTTCCCTACTATGGCTCCTGTCCCCTATGAGGTCATTTATATGTATTCCTTCCTGTGTATGATTCCCGACTACCTAGACAAAATCTCCAGCTTCACCATTACTGTCTCCCAGGACAGCATCTCCAGCTTCACCATTACTGTCTCCCAGGACAGCACCTCCAGCTTCACCATTACTGTCTCCCAGGACAGCACCTCCAGCTTCACCATTACTGTCTCCCAGGACAGCACTATCAGCTCCACATTTACTGACTACCAGGACATCACCTCCAGCCTTACAGTTTCTGACTACATGGCCAGTATCAAGGGCAGTACCATTCAGCCCAGACTTTTTATGTTCCCATCTGTTGTAGAAAGCTTCCAGGTTTTCTATGAAAGCAGCTTTGATGTTGTCCTCTTTTAATACCCTTGTGATTTTAGTCCACAGATTTATCTCATTTTGGCATACCCAAAAACACTTCCCTGTTTTAACACTGCTTGTAGCTAGTTCTTGGATATCTGCACAAGGGGCGTGACACCAATTTCCACAAAAATGACAATTTACCCATGTGGAAGCCCGTTTGTTTGACTGACCACAGACTACACACAGCTTCATAATGATTTGAATGGTTGATTTACTGCAATTCTACTAGCAACCTCTTGAATATTCTATTAATAACCTCCTTAAATGAAGCTCTAGCTATTTGTATTTCTGTTTCTAACTGTTTTTGTATATTGGACAGCTTACCGTGCACGTTCCTGATTTATATTTAATGTTTGTGTTTATAAGGGCACCTACAACCCCATCTGTTTACAGTCTGCTTTATTGTCCAACGAAACCGTTTGAAACCAGTCAAGGGTTCGGACCAGTCAAGGGTTCGGACCAGTCGATCTGATCTGATCAGTGGGTCACTTATTTAAAACATACTGGTCGGTGATTTGAGCTAACACATGAAGGATCTACTGGAAATTATCTACCCGAGTAATATGTGATTTGATTGATACAAAAGTATAACTTGCGTGTTGAAGAAACCGGTGACTGCTGGCAACTCCTACAATGACGAACGGTCGACCTCAACCCTTGTTTATCAATCGCTGTATCTAGCTTTTCTATATTTTTTTTTCCGTCTCCACCACAATAAATGCTATATTATCACTATAGTTGACTGGTGGAAATTTTGGAGGAAGGACGCTTTTTCTGTAGTAATAATTGCTTCTCGTTGTGTATATTGCGACCGCTGGTAACTACAGGTTATACGAAATTCACAGTATACGTCTGGTATTTCAAGAAAAAAGAAACTAATGAAAGTCACTCCACTCCACTAAGTACCATTATAATACTGGTTAGTTGCTACTACAACACTGTATTCTTCTATTCACTGGTATCACTAGATTATATGCGAGTACACTAGCAAGCCAGGAAGATTATTAAAAGCAGTTGACCACTGTGGTAAGTTTCTGGCGACTTCTGGCACCTGCCTCTATAGGCTTATCACTTCATTTACAAATTCACCTGTTTTCAAATGACACTTTAGCCTTTATCATCAATATACTAGGGAGCCACTGTAGTATACACTATACACTATGTATACACACTGTTATCAGGGAGACTTTCTTTCCTCTGACACGAAAAGTTCTATTATTATTATTTTTTCCACAAGGGACACAGGCCTATGATTCCCCTCTGGCAGTAAACTCTGCTAGGTAGTGCACACTAATTCTCCTTTTTTGACTCAGTATATAATGTTTTCCGCCCAAGATTGGTTCCAGGCGCTAGAGGGATGTATCATATAGGATTGATGGCACAAATTAAAGTTCTAGCACGTAAGAGCGACCGTGGAAACACGATAAAACCCGGAGCACGACGAGGCATGCTGACACGCTTGAACCCACCTTATGGTAATTGAGAACCAACATATTTTTAGTTGAATAAGGCTGGTTGTCCCTTTTTGGATTGTAAAAAGTATTTCTAGCAATTTTAAATGATTTATCAATTACATTTCTTGGGTATTTTAAATCATTACCTATTTCATAAATTTTGGATATTTCCTCATCTATGAACTCAGGACTACAAATTCGTAAAGCTCTCAAAAACATTGATGAGAAAACAGACAGTTTGACTCTATCTTGATGTGAAGAATAATAGTGGATATAGGAACAGTTATTTGTAGGTTTTCTGTAAATTTTAAATTTGAATTCATTATTATCCTTAATAATTAAAACATCTAGAAAAGGCAATGAGTTATTTTCTTCAAACTCAACAGTAAAGTTTATAGAATGGGCTAAGCTTTTTAATTTTCCAAGGAAATTGTGTATATCTACATTTTTGGGCATAAGACACAAAATATCATCAACATATCTGAACCATTTAGCTCTAATAGGGAGGATTGTGTTAAGCAACGTTGTTTCAAAAAATTCCATGTATAGGTTACTAAGAACAGGTGAAAGAGGATTTCCCATTGTCATACCAAATTTCTGAGTGTAAAACTTATCATTAAATACAAATTTTGCATCAACAATACAAAGTTTAATAAGTTTAATGATAGTAGGAACTGGCAATGGTAAATCATAGTTAACGAGTTCTTCAGATAAGAAACTTAATAAATCATCAACAGGAACTTTCGTAAGTTTCTTATCTGAAGAACTCGTTAACTATGATTTACCATTGCCAGTTCCTACTATCATTAAACTTATTAAACTTTGCATTGTTGATGCAAAATTTGTATTTAATGATAAGTTTTACACTCAGAAGTTTGGGATGGCAATATATATATATATATATATATATATATATATATATATATATATATATATATATATATATATATATATATATATATATATATATATATATACTGTGTGTGTGTGTGTGTGTGTGTGTGTGTGTGTGTGTGTGTGCAATCGAGTGGTTATGTGGAAAATATAATACTGTAATCAGTAAGGAAACGCTGTCTTTTGACAGAGTTTCGAGACATTATATTATCTTCATTTCTACAATAAAAAGAATATTCAAAACATTAAGAAGTTTCTTTTCTGAGTACCATTTAAAATTTTGAAAGTTTTAAGTTAAAAATGAATTACCATATAATTAAAAACGTCGAAGCTTCCAGAAGGTGTCTTACGGGTATGTTTCTTAAGATGGTAGGTATAAAGAGCAGCGATATTCAGATCTATGTCTGAAGGGCAACAGACTAACACTTTAAAAGATGCCTCACTCGTAGGGTGGTGTTGTTCATGCACAAGAACCATTAATCACCAAATATTAAGGTTTACCTAGCAGATGACTTGTCCTCAAAGATTTACCTACTATTTATATTCAGTAATTCGGGCCTTGAATTACCTCGTCTTGTTACCAAGGAACTGAGACTCACATCTCGTACATGTATGTTGATATACAACAGAAGACTCTAAGCTGTCAGGGATTGAATCTTTGAGCTTAAAAAGTCTGTAAAATACAGCCATTCCTGAGAATAATGCGACGAGAGCATTGCTGGAAAAAATCCTTAAGAAATTTATTCTCCGTATTTCTAATATTGTAATAATAATTTCTAATGAATGGCTAGACAACATAAATGCTTTATTTTTATAATGTAGATACAGAATCTTTTGATGATATTAAAAATTGGCTCAACTCTTTACTAATGCAAGTATCAACGAAATTATCTGGAAAACTTTTCTTTCCCAACACTGATATAATAATCCATCAATCAAAGTTTATTCTCTATAAAGATTATAATGTGGGGTTTACATATTATAAAATATTGGTTACAATGTGTGGTTTACATATAAAATATTGGTTACAATACTAAGTACAGAGAGGGCCACTATCATGCCTAGCATGACTAGGTATTTCGGGCAGACTAAGAATAATTCAAACTCAATATTGATACAGGTTATGGAGCATATTGATATTAAGGCTAGGTAACTGCATTACAGTTTGTAAATTTAGCAATGAGAATGGTTTTGCTTTGGCATGATACACAGTTTCTATGAAAGCTCCTATATTGCAGTATCTCAGGCAAACTTATGATTAGTTTAAGATTCATTAGGTAATAGCTTTATTACGTAATTTTATGTTTACAGTCATTTGGGCGAGTGTGAGTGTAAGTTGGGGGGAATCACAGATATCGAGAGTAGGTCTAGTTTGTTTTTTATGTGTGTATGATGCAGGTGAGAGAGTAGGTGGTTTTCATGAAGTTAGCTGACAGTGGGGTGTGTCAGGGAAAGATGTTTTCTAACGGTAGTTTTGAAAGTGATGGTTGTGTCTGCAGTTCTAGAGATTTCAGGTAGGGTGTTCCAGATCTTAGGTCCTTTTATGTACATTGAATTTTTGTATAGGTTTAGCCAGACACCAGGAATGTCAGAGATTTTTTGTGCCTGGTGTTATGCCTGTGGGTCCTGTCTCAACTATCAAGAAACTGTTTTAGTTGGAATTTATGGTTCTGTAAATGCAAGTTTCACAGTAGTAAGTGTGGATGTTCTGTACAGTAAGTTAAGATCTTTGAAAAGTGGGGGGAGGGGTGTTGCCTGGGATTGGATTGCATGATTATTCTTACTATGGCTTTTTGTTGAGTTAATATTGGCTTTAGGTGTGTTGCTGTTGATCCCCAGGCACAAATAGCATAGGTGAGGTAGGGATAGATGAGTGAATAGTAGTGTGAGAAGGGCTGATTGTGGCACGTATATTGGAGAGGATCCCATCCGTTTTGGATACTTTTTTTGTAATGTGTTGGATATGGGTGCTAAATTTCAGGTTGCTGTTGAGGTGTAGGCCTTGGAATTTGCCCTTATTATATTTGGCAATAAGAATGTTGTCGATCTTAATGTTCAGTGCAACACCTGTTCTGTTACCAAACATAATATAGTTAAGTGTAAGCTTATTGGCTGTCATCCAAGTAGATATTTTGAGTAGCTCCTCGTTAACAATGGTGTTGAGTGTGGCAAGATTTGAGTGGGAGATGACGTAAGTCGTGTCGCCAGTTTCAGTTGTTGTGATACGTTGGGAAGATCTTTGATGTATAAGAGGAAGAGCAGGTCACCAAGGACACTTCCCTGTGGTACTCCAGTATCAAGTGGTCGTGTTGATGAGGTTGTGTCTTTAATGGTGACGTACTGATACCTATTAGTAAGGTAGGATTTGAAATATTCAAGTGCATGTCCTCTTATACCATAATAGTCAAGTTTGTGGAGTAGGATGCCGTGGTCTACTGTGTCAAAAGCTTCCCTAAGGTCAATAAAAAGTCCTTATGGATATTCCTTATTTCCCAGTACTGTGTAAAGCAGATCTAGCATTTTTACAATTGCATCGTTTATGCTTTTACTTTTTCTGAAGCCAAATTGGCAGGGGTTGAATATGCTTTGTGCTGTTATAAACGAATATAATCTCTTGTGCACGAGTTTCTCGAAGATTTTGGATGGAAATGGTAAGTTTGATACTGGCCTATAGTTGTTTACATCTGTGGGGTCACCACCTTTGTGTGTTGCTGTAACTCTTGCTGTCTTGAGTAGTGTCGGGTAAGTGCTAGTTTCTAGTGACTTGTTAAAAAATAATGAAATAGTATGCGAAAGGACATGGACCGCTCGCTCGTACAATAATGGTGGGACTTGAGATGGATTCCCTGATTTATTTTTAAATTCATTCAGCATGAACCGGTAAGATATTGGTTTGGTAATAGAGTTGTGGATGAGTGGAACAAACTCCCGAGTACAGTTATAGAGGCCAGAACGTTGTGTAGCTTTAAAAATAGGTTGGATAAATACATGAGTGGATGTGGGTGGGTGTGAGTTGGACCTCATAGCTTGTGCTACCAGGTCGGTTGCCGTGTTCCTCCCTTAAGTCAATGTGACCTGACCTGACTAGGTTGGGTGCATTGGCTTAAGCCGGTAGGAGACTTGGACCTGCCTCGCATGGGCCAGTAGGCCTTCTGCAGTGTTCCTTCGTTCTTATGTTCTTATATTATTTAATGCAAATAACTCGTTGATGGTAGAGTTAAAGGTTCCAGGTACAGCCATGTTCTGCATGTGAGCGTATAGTAGACAGTAGTGGATCTTGGTTACGTCACATGTTGGAGGAGTGATGATGGTGGAGGCTGGCTGAGTAGATGCTTGAAGTAATTTTGTAGTGTTAGCTTGTATCTTTGCAATTGCTGCATACGTTGGTGTGTTGCTAGTAGGTTTTTTCTTTGCTGCATCTTGTGTTTTCTTCACAATATCCTTTCTTGTAGGACATTTTGCTGCCAGTGTATGGTGGTCGTTACTCTTACAGTTTAAGCACGCTGGTTGTGTTGGAGCAGCAGTGGTGCAGGAACTGAAGGCGTGTCCCTCACTACCACATGTAGTGCAGAACTTCTTGTCTTTCACTGGACATGCTTGTGTGGTGTGATGGTATGAATAACAGTTCCAGCAATGTTGGATGTACTGATATCTCTCTGCTTCAATGTAGGTGGGACTGATGTAGTAGTAGTAGACAGCAAGACCTTCGTTCAGAGCAGTGGCAGCCATGTTGACGTCGGTGAAGGTGACCTTGAGCATGGACGATGCATTCGGGATTTTTGTAATGCTGTCAACAGTAGCCCAAGTATTTTGCGTCTCGATGGATGTCTTGAGTTCTGCAGGTGTTTGAGACGTCAGAATCTTGTCAAGTTTTTTAAGGAATACTGATTTCCTGGCCCTGAGGGTGGTGGCTTTTGTAGTGAGTAGCTTCTCTGCTTCAGTATCATCGTGACACACAACAATGAATGCTTCTTTCAGGGACAAAATGGTGTTGAATTTAACTTGCAGTGCTCCCTGAACAACAGTTGCAAGAGCAATCTTCGTTGAATCGTCAACGGTACCACTTTCTGGCTTGATCTTTACACGATTTGCGTAGCTCATCGTGCAAGTCAAGGAGAAGACGACGCTGGTAAAGGTTCCCCTCCCCAACGTGGATCGTAGGGAGACAAAGTAAGGAGAGCTGCTATGACCTGCCAGGGCGAGAGTCAACAGCAGAATGTCCTGGCTCTCGAAATTAATGATCAGTCACCATTTTGTAAGGAACGCTGTTCACAATATTCAAATAAGCATCATAGTTATATAAGCATAAATCATTCTCTGCATCAATCATCATTTTGTTTTCTTGTCATGGACAACAAAATATTACTTTTTAACACCTATAGGTCATTATAATGTTAAATTTTACCTTTCTACTCCTTCAGCTTACATTCACCAGCTCTCTGGTCGCTGAAGTTTGGTGGGTTACTACAAACAAATTCTTGATCACACGAGCCAGCATGATTCCAGATGCCTCCACATGGCTCACCAAGACCCTGTCCATAACATAACTTGTTGTAATATTCTGAAGTAAATAATGGAATAATATAATAAAATATTTATTAATTAAAATTTTCGTATTACATGCCTAAAGTTACAAGAGAAAACAAGCTGACTAAATACAATAAACTATAAGTTTATACTAGGATAGAGTTTCTTTTTCCAAGAAGTCTTCCATTTGATGATAAATATCTCAGAACTTACGTTTGTTACTTGACAGTAAGTAGCCATGTTTTAATTAATGACAATTTATTTGTATTTAAATTAGTTAATGCACAACAGGTTATACTCAGCTGCATAAAATTTCATTTTTGACTTATCAAAATACATTTTAGAACTAAAAGGTTACCGTGGAAAATAATTTCCCAAAATTATGCTGTACAATTTTATAATGTAAATATACCTGATTAATACATTACTATTGCTCTAAAGTGTATTTTAAAGAAGTGAACCGACAAGGAAGCTCTGCACCTGCGCTGACGAGCAGGGAGAGACTCCATTGTTTTTTGAATGTGTTACAGGCAAGCTAATGTAATGTGCATAATTTTCGTCGCTCTAGGGGTTATATTGAGCTTAAAACCTCTCAAATAGGAGCCGAAATTGTTGGAATTGCAGTCCTGCATAACGTGAGAATTAAGCAGATGGGCAGGACAGCTTCAGAACCCCAGTAAGCATGTCTTTATATTTGTGTAGAAATTATGGCCAGTATTTTCTTCATAAATTTTAGGCAGGGGTTTTGAGTATGATACACAGTAATCTCCAGACAAATTGGTGAGTGTTATGATTATAAATTCTCCTTCTGTTATATAAATGTGTATATGTAATCATTTATTAATTTTAACATACAGTCCACAAATTTATAATAATGTTTACCATAATTCTTGTTAATGTATATTTCATTTGTAATTAATATAGGTCAAGAGTTACTAGTGGATATGACAGTAGTAGGTATCGAAGAGGGACATTTTTTGCGACCTAGGTGTCCTAAAATTCTTACTTGTCTTTGTAACTTTGATAAATAATAATTATCTTTGTTACCATTTACTGGTATGTGTCTGGTGAGTTATATCCAGGTAAATGTAATTTTCCACAGTTACTGTAAAATCCTACAGTAGATAATAACTGTTCGGAAGGTATTTGCACAATTTGTTATGATATCTAGAATACAGGCTTTTATATTGATTTTTAATGATAATTAAAATTTTCTTTGAAATATGAAACAACATTAATGAACCATATAAATAAAAATCCAAAAAATCATAAACGAAACTAAAAAACATATAATGTATATTAATATGTTTAAGAAAAACTACATATTATACAGATCCTCAAATGTCTGAACAAATGAAAAATATAAAGATTCTATTAAAAATGTTAAACAACACATCTCTAATATTGGATTTGCAATTTACAGTAAACAAAATACTCAGATGACTGATCCAATAATGGTTATAACTAACCATAATTTTTAAAGGGGTGGACCGGTAAGCCAGCGGAAGGAATCGGTCAGATGACCAAAAGCTCCAACGGCGGGTCATTATCTAAGACCCGCGTCAGGAAACACATGTCCTGTTTCCTGACGAACCTTACCTAACCCAACCTCTGATGATTGACAATACCATTCAAAAATAATGTTGATCTAAGGTTCTAACTGCCGCAGGAGCCAAAAAAAGTCATGTGAAGAAACAAAGTTCACCCATAGATTCTCAATGCTTCTTATCAGATCAAAATTTCCTTATTAAAAATCATTGAGATAACTTTATATAGTAATTAATGTGCATATATCTCTTACTGAACATTCAATTTAAATTAAAAATTAAATTAAATAAAAATTATTTATTTGTCCAATTTGTCCAGATTTCTGGGATAACTATTTTAAGCCAACATGAAAAGAATCCAGTTAATATTTGTAAGGAGATGTCTGTTGTTTACACTAAGGTCATTAACGCTATTGTAAGTTAATCCTATAATGCCAATGAAGGGTTCTTGATCCAAAACACTGATCCTGTCTTGGATCAAGCTTGACTAACTACCCTTACTGAGATTCTTTATGACCTATGTGGGTTCGGCTCTTCTTCATAAAGGCATCAATAATTATGAGGGTTAATTATTATTCTCGGGGGAAATTCAATGTAAGACTATTTATAAATACGAAGTTTAAAGAATAAATGGGTAAAATAACAGAATGTAAGGAATCAAGTACAGTAATGTCTGTTAGTTTAAGAAAACGGTGGTAGAGGGGAATCAGGTACAGTAATTCCTGTTGGTTTAAAAAAACGGTGGTAGGAGGAATCAAGTACAGTAATTCCTGTTGGTTTAAGAAAACGGTGGTAGAGGGGAATCAAGTACAGTAGTGTCTGTTGATTTAAGAAAACGGTGGTAGGGTAATGCTATACGTATTTGCAAAAAACACAGTTTTTATTTTCTAAAATTTCATTTGTCCTCTAGGTTATGGACAACAGTCTGGAATACAAAGCAATGTATCATAATCATCATAACAATCATCTTTATTTCTACAAGTACATGTACAACGTATACAGGTCTAGCTGACATCACTGACATACTACTGTATACTACTATATGCAGAGCATTTCCCGCAAATTTGGTCATTTTCACCCGTACCGGGGATCGACCCCCGGATCTCAGTGTGTGGCTACTGGACCTTCAAATAGTGCCATAACATTTATTTTAAATATATTGTACGCTATGTCTATTAAGGATTCCACGACATTTTGATGAATAATAGAATTTCATAGAAGAAATTCTTTTTAATAATAATAATATATAATAAAATCTTTATTTCTACAAGTACATTTACCAGGCTCGTGGCCTGGTAGGCAAGGCTCTTGCTTCACACGCTGAGGGTCAGCGTTCGATTCTCAGCAAGGGTGGAAACACTGGCGGTGTTTCCTTACACCTGTTGTCCCTGTTTACCTATCAGTAAAATGGGTACCTGGATATTAGTCAATTTCAGCGGGTCGTATCCTGGGACAAAATTGACCTAATTTGAAATGCTTTCTGTATAGCAGTATGTCATTAATGTCAACTGGGACTGTATACCTTGTACATGTACTTGTAAACTACATGTAATCTCAAAGATTTCACAGGTTACCTACCCTCAAAATTCTCAAAAGCACAGAAGTGAATTTTTTGTTTACCTTGATTTATGGTATTGTACTCACCTATTTGTACTCACCTATTTGTGGTTGCAGGGGTCGAGTCTTAGCTCCTGGCCCCGCCTCTTCACCGGTTGCTACTGGGCCCTCTCTCTCCCCGCTCCATGAGCTTTATCAAACCTCGTCTTAAAACTGTGTATGGTTCCTGCCTCCACTACGTCATTTTCTAGGCTATTCCACTGCCTTACAACTCTATGACTGAAGAAATACTTCCTAATATCTCTCTGACTCATTTGTGTCTTCAACTTCCAATTGTGGCCTCTTGTTTCTGTGTCCCCTCCCTGGAACATCCTGTCTTTGTCCACCTTGTCTATTCCACGCAGTATTTTATATGTCGTTATCATGTCTCCCCTGACCCTCCTGTCCTCCAGTGTCGTCAGGCCGATTTCCCTTAATCTTTCTTCATAACAATAAATGTTGAAGCGCATTTCTGTATTGTTGTTAATCAGTCAATATAAAGGAACTATCATTGCAATGGATACCTGTATAAAAATTAGAATGACCTCCTCTCCAACTATCCATAGCATCTTACAGGAAGTGAGACACGTATTCAGATTAACTATAAAGTCGCCATGTTACTCACTACATTCCCTATACAACGTCTTTATTGTCGAAACCTTTTCACAGATTTGAATGTGTATTCTTCCTAAACGCCTAGGGTATTTAGACTTGCCGAGACGAAAGCATAATTATAAATAAGTTCCTGTATTTTGTAGACGTCTGAGACTCCCTGAAACTGCCAGCCGCACCTCCACAGTGTTATAGATTATATAAGCCAGAGAAGATTTACATGGGTAGTCTTAACCAACTCTTTATCATCTTCCCATGATAACATGGTTATCCCTCTTTATTTTGGGAGGCTTTTGTAAAGTCTGCATAAGTTGGTCTGCCTTAGTGCTGCGACGCGTGATGTAATGTGGCTTCTCTTGCTAATGCTGTTAGCGTATTCATATTTAGAAATCGTTCACTCCGATATAAGCCATAATAGATAAGTGTTCAAATTGGACTGGCGATGCACTACCGCAGACACACTAATATTAAGCCAGAAAGTAAGGAGTTACACCACTGCTTCGTCTGAGGGTACAGACGTGAATCTAATATATAATTAGGGATAACAAAGAAAGTATTTACTGCTTACGGAAATCTTATTGCGGGAACAGAAGTCTTCTTCTTCTTTTCGAGCACTGTCTCACGACTTATTGAGGCTATATTTTTTCCAATAAAGGGCTATCCCAGCATAAAAAAAAATAGCAATTAATTTTCATTAGCATACTTAATTAAATTTAACTGTTTATGAGGCAACACTTACCTTGAGGCATGTTGGACAGCAGCCACAGATGTCTTCGCCTACACTGAGGGAGCATGTGACCTCTGGGCACTCAGCGCGATTACATGGTGGGCAAGACAGACCGGCGCTCCTGGGATACGACAAACATTATGTACACAATAAGCACTTAAAATCTCTTCAGTATTTATGTAACTCGGTATTTGTATTACATAAGACGTTATTTGCAACACCCAACCTAAGAAATGAGAATAACTTTAGTTAAAAAAAAAGTGTTAAGTTATTTACCTAATTAACCGAATTATATATTGTGTCCCTATAATTTTGTAAACCTAGTTTTAGCTCTGGTAACTTTCCTGTGTAAAGGAGAGGGAGAGAAGAGCCTCGTGAGCAAGATTACCAGAAATAACTTGAGTACTGTTAAATGTTAAAGATATGATGCCTGAAGGAGAAGCCACAGAATTAAATATCTGTTAAAAATGCTGGTATTCTCAAACTGTATTTAATATGAGAGAGGTAAAACTAGACAGACGCTAAAAGTGAACACATATTAATCGAAAAATGCAATTATAAATCTAAATGAGATAAAACACCTCAATTACTGGGAACACTTGAAGTTCCTGAACCTGTACTCCCTAGAACGCAGGCGGGAGAGATACATGATTACATACACTTGGAAAACCCTAAAGGGATTAGTACCAAATTTGCACACGAAAATCACTCCCTACGAAAGCAAAACACTCGGCAGACTATGTAATATGCCCCCTCAATGAAAAGCAAGGGTGTCACTAGCACGTTAAGAGACAACACAGTAAGTGTTAGGGGCTCAAGACTGTTCAACTGCCTCCCAGCATGCATAAGGGGGATTACCAATAGATCCCTGGCTGTCTTCAAGCAGGCACTGGACAAGCACCTAAAGTTAGCACCTGACCAGCCGGGCTGTGGTTCGTACGTTGGATTGCCTGCGGCCAGCAATAACAGTCTATTTGATCAGGCCCTGATCCTCCATGAGGCCTGGTCACAGACCGGGCCGCGGGGGCGTTGAACCCTGGAACTCTCTTTAGGTAAACTCCAGATATATATATATATATATATATATATATATATATATATATATATATATATATATATATATATATATATATATATATATATATATATATATAAACTATGGAAAATTTTATAGGAGTGATTACTTGTACATACCTCAACATTACATGCATGCGAGTAATCTCCTTGGGAGACAACAAAGATATTGTTTACCGTAGTCACCCATGTAGACATGTGAGAAAACTTAACCACCTCTGGTCACTGCAGGTGGCCCCTCGACCCTCACAATCTTATCCATATCTATTCGAGACCAGTATAAATTGGGTAGCACCCTCAAGTACGGTGCTACTAATTAATTGTGGACTGTATAGATTATATTAGTTTAACTGAATGAAGGGGGGGGGGGTAGGTTACACATGGATATACCCATCAAAGAAAAAACACTTGTACATAATCCCACCACTTACCAGATATTCTCTGGTGGTCACTTGATGTGGCTGGATCACCCATAACCTATCCAATTAAAACATACCTAACTGGCCAGTATCAGTCTGCTATAACTAGAAAGGTTACTTAACTGTGGGTGATTGATGCTCCTTATTTCCTCCATTCACCATCTCTTTTCGATGTCCTGCTACACCAACACGGTTCTTATTCCAGCAGGACGAGGTATCCGTTGGTTTGTTCCGGTTTAGAAGTCATGATTCCATAAAACTTCGCTATCCTCGGGACGAGAACCACACGTTCACTCGGAGCAGGGCGATTTATTTCACTTCCTGCATTCTCTTAACTTAATTTTATTATCACTGATTACATTACCATTCACAAGACGATTTAACGTCTCATAATTATTATACACATTAGAGGTCACTCCATTAAGATCTGAGACCGATGAGTGAGGATTAACTCACGGGTAATTTCCTCTGGACACATTCCATGGCGGCGCACCCGTCACCCATGGTCCTACTATTATCCACTTATTTTACCACTTTATCACTGGTCACGTAAATCTCGTTCCCTCACTCTTCACCAGGAACAATTACGACACTTCCTATTAGGAAGAGGCCTATATTAATCCTTAGGCCGCCGTGAACGCCAATTTCCTGATCCCATGTTTCACAGCTTCCTCACTACATTCAAAAAGCACTCCCACCACCCCGTGCCCCAGTTCGACCTATACCCCCGCACATCTGCGCATGCGCAGCGGGAACCCAGTTGGTTCCATTCAAAATACAAATACATTTTGACCCAAATCAACACATTAAGCACTTATTAGGCACTATAGCTTCGGAAATTAAATAATTTCCACATAAACACTGATCTCTGGCTGAAGGAGACTCGAACCTACGAACCTTGGAACAAGGTACGCAGTGCTATACCATTCTCACCACACTCGACCAATACCCTGGCACCTAGCACAGTGCTAGACGTTGATCCAAGGCAGCCAGTTTCCAGGGAGAAGGCTTACAGCTTTTCATCTCATCCCCTGCATGCATCGACCAACTAGAGATTTTAACAATGCAAGGAATTCGCAAGAGCAGGCGAATTATACACAAACACTGATCTCTGGCTGAAGGAAACTCGAACCAACCAACCTTGGAACAAGGTACGCAGTGCTATACCAATCTATCCATACTGGACAATACCTTGGTGTGCAGCTTGAGCTAGACGTTGATCCAAGGCAGCCAGCTTTCAGGTAGACGGCTTACAGCTTTTCATATCATCCCCTGCATGCATCAGCCTTACTAGAGATTTTAACAATGCAAGGAATTCGCAAGAGCAGGCGAAATATACACAAACACTGATCTCCTTCAGTCTCCTTGAGCCAGAGATCAGTGTTTGTGTATATTTCGCCTGCTCTTGCGAATTCCTTGCATATATATGTATATATATATATATATATATATATATATATATATATATATATATATATATATATATATATATATATGCAATAAGATCACAGTAAACAGGTGATTTCAGAATATGCAAAACAACCACTCTGAAAGAATAGAGAAATTCCAAGCGCTTTCGTGACTACTCACATTATCCTTGATAATGTGAGTAGTCACGAAAGCGCTTGGAATTTCTCTATTCTTTCAGAGTGGTTGTTTTGCATGTATATATATATATATGTGTGCAAAAGAAGAAAATTAAAGGTGAATACAGGAAAGAGTAAGGTTATGAGGATAACAAAAAGATTAGGTGATGAAAGATTGAATATCAGATTGGAGGGAGAGAGTATGGAGGAGGTGAACGTATTCAGATATTTGGGAGTGGACGTGTCAGCGGATGGGTCTATGAAAGATGAGGTGAATCATAGAATTGATGAGGGAAAAAGAGTGAGTGGTGCACTTAGGAGTCTGTGGAGACAAAGAACTTTGTCCTTGGAGGCAAAGAGGGGAATGTATGAGAGTATAGTTTTACCAACGCTCTTATATGGGTGTGAAGCGTGGGTGATGAATGTTGCAGCGAGGAGAAGGCTGGAGGCAGTGGAGATGTCATGTCTGAGGGCAATGTGTGGTGTGAATATAATGCAGAGAATTCGTAGTTTGGAAGTTAGGAGGAGGTGCGGGATTACCAAAACTGTTGTCCAGAGGGCTGAGGAAGGGTTGTTGAGGTGGTTCGGACATGTAGAGAGAATGGAGCGAAACAGAATGACTTCAAGAGTGTATCAGTCTGTAGTGGAAGGAAGGCGGGGTAGGGGTCGGCCTAGGAAGGGTTGGAGGGAGGGGGTAAAGGAGGTTTTGTGTGCGAGGGGCTTGGACTTCCAGCAGGCATGCGTGAGCGTGTTTGATAGGAGTGAATGGAGACAAATGGTTTTTAATACTTGACGTGCTGTTGGAGTGTGAGCAAAGTAACATTTATGAAGGGATTCAGGGAAACCGGCAGGCCGGACTTGAGTCCTGGAGATGGGAAGTACAGTGCCTGCACTCTGAAGGAGGGGTGTTAATGTTGCAGTTTAAAAACTGTAGTGTAAAGCACCCTTCTGGCAAGACAGTGATGGAGTGAATGATGGTGAAAGTTTTTCTTTTTCGGGCCACCCTGCCTTGGTGGGAATCGGCCGGTGTGATAATAAAAAAAAAAAAAAAAAAAATATATATATATATATATATATATATATATATATATATATATATATATATATATATATATGTCGTGCCGAATATGTAAAACTGGTCAATTAGCAAGAACTCATTTAAAATTAAGTCCTTTCTAAAATTTTCTCTTATACCTGGAGTTTACCTGGAGAGAGTTCCGGGGGTCAACGCCCCCGCGGCCCGGTCTGTGACCAGGCCTCCTTATATACGTTTAAAGTTATATATTTTTCATTAATGTTAATGTAAAAATTTTTAATTTTGCTACAAAAGAATCTTAGAAAACTTACCTAACCTTATTATAACAGGAACAATTTATTTTAGCCTAACCCAACTAAATATATTTTAGATTTGTATACAATAATTTAATACTAAACAAACATAGTTAAATATATTTTTTCGTTAGGTTCACAATGATTTTCGATTGTCCTATCTTGCAAGATGAACGTTGCTATTTAAGCCAAGATCGCAAGTTCTGCCTATTCGGCACGATATATATATATATATATATATATATATATATATATATATATATATATATATATATATATATATATATATATATATATGTATGTATACATATGTATATATAGTGAAGACACAATAACTAAGCAATACAGGTCCTTCAAGGTGAAGTTTTAGTATCAAGATTCATGAAACAATTAACAAGTACTGTCACCTACTTGCTTACTTACTTACTTACTTACTTACTTACTTACTTACTTACCCTATGACCAAAGTCCTGAATTTTGATTCTCGTTAAATCACATTAAATACTTTTCATTTTAAGTATTGTGAGGGAGTGAGTGTAAGTGCTGCTGCATCGTTCTCTCACCATTGTTTGTTGCTAAATTTGTCAAAATAATAAAATAGTTAATAAGTGAATCTGAATTATTTAAATCCGTGCTATAACTAAAGAATGCCTCATCTGATCGGCTTCAAATTTTCACCTCTCATGTGATTTACTAAACACAAAATGAACCTTGTTATTGGGTACCATTAGTCCCAATTTCCCAGTTTTATTGAATAAATAATGATATTCATCTCTATCTAATAATTATAGAATTCTTCCTCTGATAATCTTCAAAATATTAATAATAATACAGCCTATAACAATGATGATACTCTCATAGTCAGAATAACCGCAAATTTGAAATTTTACTTTTTTTTTAAATGGAGTCATCGGAACCAGATCAGCTACTCGGGAATGCCTTTCTGAGAGGCTTCAAGTTTTCATTATTATGATATTTAGTTTTATGAATGGGAGAAAAAAATCAAAGAAAAAAAATTTTTTTTCTCTGAGCACTAATATATATTTTCATGCTGGAGTTAATTCGTATATTGAGGTAGAAGAAGCTGGGTTTATGAAACACAGTGATACATTTCTAACATCACGCAGCAATGGATATATATATATATATATATATATATATATATATATATATATATATATATATATATATATATATATATATATATATATATATATATATATATATATATATATTTAATTCTAATATTGTTGTTGATAATTTCTTTCTATCATATGATTGTGAAATATGCCTTGTAAATCTCAAGAAATTCTTGCACTCAGTATGCATATACTTTTAATGTGTTTCTTAATACACTTTTAACCCTCTCCAGGTCTCCAGGTCTCCAGGTCTCCAGGTATACCTAAGAGGTCTGGTCCGTGACCGAATTTTTGTGAAGATAATACCTAGAATAACTAACAAGTTTCCTCTTCTGAGCGACTTAGAACCTAAAACGTTGGTGCATTCTTCTTCAATAAAGGTTCCTGTTAATTTTGGGTTATATAGGTGCCAACTTGACACCTATACAACCCATGTAGAAATTTTTAACTTAGAGACAAGTTCGGCCCAGTTTCAAGGTCCTAGCTTAATTTATGATTTTTGATACACACCTAACGGGTCTTTTGCATACCTAGATTTTAGATTAGATTTTGCCACCGAAGTGGCTAGTTTATTGTGCACCCCATATCCATCCTGTGAACGGCAGCGCAAGAGCATATGGATACACAAAAGGCCTAGGAACTAGGCCCACAAATGGTTAACAGGAATACATATGGATTTATATCTACATATCTATAGTTCACTCATCTGTTACAAGCAAATTTAGGAAATTTGCTTAGTATATCTGGTGTCTTATTTTCGTTAATAAGATATCTTGACATGTCACATAGGTTATTATACTGTCTGTCTCTGTATTCCTCAATAAGTGGACAATTAAGCACATAGTGCTCAAGACAGTGACCATATTCCTGATCACATAATTTACATTTAGTTTGATCATCATCTGTGTGGCTCCCAAACTGCCAGAAGTACTTGTAACCAAGCCTAAGCCTGGCCACTACAACATCAGTCAGTCTGTTCACATTGCACGTTGCTCCATAAACCTAACAAGTTACAGCTATAGCTGTTTGATGGTCCTGATCCTCAGCTACTGGACCTCATGGGAAATTTGATCTATTCGCAGGGTAATTTCTATTATGGGCTGCATTAGATAGAAATTAATGTCGCACCTTGTACCATTTCTTTTGCCTAGTACAGGTAGAGGGAGCTGGGGTTATGGAACATGAGGGAAACGCTTCTAGGATCCGCAGCATCCACAACACATGTACTTTAATATTGACTGCACAGCTCTCCATGCGTCTCATGACCACTTCTGGTTCAGTGATTTCCCGTGAATTTAATAATAAAATGTAATTGCATTAGGTAATAATAATAATAATAATAATAATAATAATAATAATAATAATAATAATAATAATAATAATAATAATAATAATTTTATTTCTTTGTAAAGGTTACAATGTGTAATTACAAATTTGATTTGCTAAGTACAAAGATAGCCACTATCATGCCGAGACATTTGCTAAGTACAAAGATAGCCACTATCATGCCGAGACATTTGCTAAGTACAAAGATAGCCACTATCATGCCGAGACATTTGCTAAGTACAAAGATAGCCACTATCATGCCGAGACATTTGCTAAGTACAAAGATAGCCACTATCATGCCGAGACATTTGCTAAGTACAAAGATAGCCACTATCATGCCGAGGCATTTGCTAAGTACAAAGATAGCCACTATCATGCCGAGACATTTGCTAAGTACAAAGATAGCCACTATCATGCCGAGACATTTGCTAAGTACAAAGATAGCCACTATCATGCCGAGACATTTGCTAAGTACAAAGATAGCCACTATCATGCCGAGACATTTGCTAAGTACAAAGATAGCCACTATCATGCCGAGACATTTGCTAAGTACAAAGATAGCCACTATCATGCCGAGACATTTGCTAAGTACAAAGATAGCCACTATCATGCCGAGACATTTGCTAAGTACAAAGATAGCCACTATCATGCCGAGACATTTGCTAAGTACAAAGATAGCCACTATCATGCCGAGACATTTGCTAAGTACAAAGATAGCCACTATCATGCCGAGACATTTGCTAAGTACAAAGATAGCCACTATCATGCCGAGACATTTGCTAAGTACAAAGATAGCCACTATCATGCCGAGACATTTGCTAAGTACAAAGATAGCCACTATCATGCCGAGACATTTGCTAAGTACAAAGATAGCCACTATCATGCCGAGACATTTGCTAAGTACAAAGATAGCCACTATCATGCCCAGACATTTCGGGCAAAAGAACTAAGAACTGACTCACTCATGAGATTATAATAACCAAATTGTGTTATTTATCATCCTAAAACATCTCCATTTATAACATCTCGATGTTATAAATGGAGAGGTTGACTAACAGGTATATAAAACAATAACTTAATACCTCGTTTTGAGGAACAGATCGTCTTATATCAGAGATAAATATGTTGTCTTCCCACATTTCTTCAACCTGTCTTCTTAATGGGAATAGATCCAATATTTATGTTAATTGCTAATAAAATAACTAATACCAAAATCATTTTCGTTATGTAATCATATAAAATATACATATGATGACACATGAAGCAAAACACATCTGCCTTTGTTGTTACTCCTGTTATCAATATTCCGTCAAGCAGTGTGCATACATAACCAGGTGTTACGAAAAGTTAAATTTGATCGCGACGGTGAATGCTTTAAATTTTATGCACTGCTTGGTTGATCAGGCTCTGATCCACCATGAAGCCTGGTCACAGACCGGGCCGCGGGGGGCGTCGACCCCCGAAACCCTCTCCATGTATACAGATATAAAAGACTTTTCAAGACATTAATTTACCTGGAAAATGTGGCTTTTTAAAGTATCAAAAGACCTAGTTATGTGTGGAAAATATTTCATACCCGTTGAGATAATGTACCTAATAATTTTCAAAAAAAATTCTATCTTAAGTTTGTTAAGCGTTGCACAATAAATAGTGAAATAAAACAAATGTATAAGAAGGAGATAAAAGCAGACTTACAAGTGAAGAAGAGCCAACAGAAGCAGCAGTGACACACCAGATCCAGCCATCATTGTTGCTCAAGTCTCTAACACAAGTCCTGAGAGCAAAATACGGAATCTTTAAGAATCACTGGTAGTGAGTGATAATGTGGGGTTTGTGTAGTTCACCGGTGAGAATAACTGTAGTTATTATGTAACAAAAACTTCTATCTTAATATCCACTTAAACTGGTCAGGTTGTTTAACCAATGTTAACCTCTCATTGTCTACCCATACAGTTTATTGCTGCAGCATCATACCTCAGTCCTTCAATGCTTTCCATCGATCTTAGTATCTAACTGGGCGATTACTTGATTAGTATCTAACTGGGCGATTAGCCGAAGTTAGATTTCACTGGTGTTAGCCAGCTTGTGATGTGTTGTTTAACATAATGAAAACTGGTGCTACTAGTGCTAGTACTTAGTTACTGTAACAAATAATGGTGAAGTGGTATTGAGAGTGGTGTACCAAGCTCATAGTGGAGTTAGTGTGGCATACTAGATGAAGTGATGGTGTCTGTAGGATGGCTTAATAATGATTGTGTATCATAGTTAAGATGATGCAATGTGTAATATATTCATGGTGGTATTAGTGGTGTGTCAGAGTAACGGTGGTGTAAGTGATATGACATAGTTATGATGGTGACATGGTTATAATGATGTGACATGGTTATGGTGGTGGGACACAATTATGATGGTGAGACATGGTTATGGTGGTGTGTAGGATGTTGGATTGTGTAAGAACCAATTTCCCAATTTTATTGAAGAAATTGTTACAATTAAAAAGTGCTTTTCATTCCATCAACAAAGATCTATTTCTATTAAAGGAATCCTTGGACTGTTATTGTCTTGTGTAGGAGCCGAGTTTTTCTTCAGCTTCAGTTGTCAGCTGTTCTTGTCTCATATTATCTTAGAAACAACAATAATATTTATTGTTATACAAACTTCGCGCTAATGATAGCGTTTTTACCTTTTGTGAGAGACAACAAAGGAAACAATATTTAAAGCATATGACAGTATAATAATAATAATAATAATAATAATAATAATAATAATAATAATAATAATAATAATAATAATAATTTTCGTGATAGTACATTGGAGGGTTTTTGTTGATATCTAAATGCCTTTTGAGTTCATTTCATAATTCTGTTCCACTTTCATGGGGAAGTGAAACAGAATTCTTCCTCCGTAAGCCATGTTTGTCGTAAGAGGCGACTAAAATGCCGGGACCAAGGTGCTAGTAACCCCTTTTCCTGTATATATTACTAAATGTAAAAGGAGAAACTTTCGTTTTCCTTTTTGGGCCACCCTGCCTCGGTGGGCCACCCGCCTGAGTAGGCCACCCTGCCTCGGTGGTCCACCCCGCCTTGGTGGGATACACACGGTGCGTTGAAAGAAAGATACATATATATATATATATATATATATATATATATATATATATATATATATATATATATATATATATATATAGATAGATAGATAGATAGATAGATAGATAAATATGTATAGAAATTTACAAAACTGTGGCCAGCCGAGATTAGATCCTGGGACATATTCTCCGCCTCAAGAGACAGAACAACGTTCACATAGCCTTCTTGATAACCAGCGATCCTTCAGATCGCTGGTTATCAACACCCAGCAGAGCTAGGTGTTGTCCGTGATCCAAGGACACTCGTGGTAGTTGGAAGATCTTTGAAGGATTGCTGGTTAAGTGATTAAGACAGTGTGAACGTTGTTCTGTCTCTTGAGGCGGGAGAACGTGTCGCAGGATCTAATCTCGGCTAGCCGCAGTTTGGTAAATACTTCAATACCACTTGTTTCGTGGTTTCATTAATATATATCAAGTGTTTACATTGAGGCATATATGTGAACAGTATTTAGATAAAGGTAGGGAAGTTTTTATTGCATTTATGGATCAAGAAAAGGCATATGATAGAGTGGATAGGGGAGCAATGTGGCAGATGTTGCAAGTATATGGAATAGGTGGTAAGCTATTAAATTCTGTAAAGAGTTTTCATGAGGATAGTGAGGCTCAGGTTAGGGTGTGTAGAAGAGAGGGAGACTACTTCCCAGTAAAAGTAGGTCTTAGACAGGGATGTGTAATGTCACCATGGTTGTTTAATATATTTATAGATGGGGTTGTAAAAGAAGTAAATGCTAGGATGCTCGAGAGAGGGGTGGGATTAAATTATGGGGAATCAAATACAAATGGGAACTGACACAGTTGCTTTTTGCTGATGATACTGTGACTCTAAAGGAAAATTGCAAAGGTTAGTGGATGAGTTTGGGAATGTGTGTAAAGGTAGACAGTCGAAAGTGAACATAGAAAAGAGTAAGGTGATGAGAGTATCAAATGATTTAGATAAAGAAAAATTGGATATCAAATTGGGGAGGAGGAGTATGGAAGAAGTGAATGTTTTCAGATACTTGGGAGTTGACATGTCGGTGGATGGATTTATGAAGGATGAGGTTAATCATAGAATTGATGAGGGAAAAAAGGTGAGTGGTGCGCTGAGGTATATGTGGAGTCAAAAAACGTTATCTCTGGAGGCAAAGAAGGGAATGTATGAAAGTATAGTAGTACAAACACTCTTATATGGATGTGAAGCTTGGGTGGTAAATGCAGCAGCGAGGAGGCGGTTGGAGGCAGTGGAGATGTCCTGTCTAAGGGCAATGTGTGGTGTAAATGTTATGCAGAAAATTCGGAGTGTGGAAATTAGAAGAAGGTGTGGAGTTAATAAAAGTATTAGTCAGAGGGCAGAAGAGGGGTTATTGAGGTGGTTTGGTCATTTAGAGAGAATGGATCAAAGTAGAATGACATGGAGAGCGTATAAATCTGTAGGGAAAGGAAGGCAGGGAAGGGGTCGTCCTCGAAAAGGTTGGAAGGAAGGGGTAAGGCAGGTTTTGTGGGCGAGGGGCTTGGACTTCCAGCAGGCGTGCATGAGCGTGTTCGATAGGAGTGAATGGAGACGAATGGTATTTGGGACCTGACGACCTTTTGGAGTGTGAGCAGGGTAATATTTAGTGAAGGGATTCAGGGAAACCGGTTATTTTTATATAGTCGGAATTGAGTCCTGGAAATGGGAAGTACAATGCCTGCACTTTAAAGGAGGGGTTTGAGATATTGGCAGTTTGGAGGGATATGTTGTGTATCTTTATACGTGTATGTTTCTAAGCTGTTGTATTCTGAGCACCTCTGCAAAAACAGTAATTATGTATGAGTGAGGTGAAAGTGTTGAATGATGATGAAAGTATTTTATTTTTGGGGATTTTCTTATATATATATATATATATATATATATATATATATATATATATATATATATATATATATATATATATATATATATAAAGGATGGGATGATACCAAAACTCTTCCCGATACCGATACGAAATTTTTGCCAGGCAGATAATTTTCCAATATTTTTTCCTTTTTAATATTATATTTACTATTTTCAATATATCAGTCAATGCTTATTGCACAATGGATATTAAATACCACAAGAAGGTGAAATATTAAATAAATCAGATGTATTGTTATTACTTATTACGTATTACTTTGCTTGTGTGTGTAGTCACCTAATTGTGGTTGCAGGGGTCGAGACTCAGCTCCTGGCCCCGACTCAGCACCTGGCCCCTGTGTGTGTGTGTGTGTGTGTGTGTGTGTGTGTTAGTTGTGTGTGTGTGTGTGTGTGTGTGTGTGTGTGTGTGGGTGGGTGTGTGTGTGTGTGTGTGTGTGTGGGTGTGTGTGTGTGTGTGTGTGGGTGGGTGTGTGTGTGTGTGTGTGTGTGTGGGTGTGTGTGTGTGGGTGTGTGTGTGTGTGTGTGTGTGTATGTGTGTGTGTGTGTGTGTGTACTCACCTAGTTGTACTCACCTAGTTGAGGTTGCGGGGGTCGAGTCCGAGCTCCTGGCCCCGCCTCTTCACTGATCGCTACTAGGTCACTCTCCCTGAGCCGTGAGCTTTATCATACCTCTGCTTAAAGCTATGTATGGATCCTGCCTCCACTACATCGCTTCCCAATCTATTCCACTTACTGACTACTCTGTGGCTGAAGAAATACTTCCTAACATCCCTGTGATTCATCTGTGTCTTCAGCTTCCAACTGTGTCCCCTTGTTACTGTGTCCAATCTCTGGAACATCCTGTCTTTGTCCACCTTGTCAATTCCTCTCAGTATTTTGTATGTCGTTATCATGTCCCCCCTATCTCTCCTGTCCTCCAGTGTCGTCAGGTTGATTTCCCTTAACCTCTCCTCGTAGGACATACCTCTTAGCTCTGGGACTAGTCTTGTTGCAAACCTTTGCACTTTCTCTAGTTTCTTCACGTGCTTGGCTAGGTGTGGGTTCCAAACTGGTGCCGCATACTCCAATATGGGCCTAACGTACACGGTGTACAGGGTCCTGAATGATTCCTTATTAAGATGTCGGAATGCTGTTCTGAGGTTTGCTAGGCGCCCATATGCTGCAGCAGTTATTTGGTTGATGTGCGCTTCAGGAGATGTGCCTGGTGTTATACTCACCCCAAGATCTTTTTCCTTGAGTGAGGTTTGTAGTCTCTGACCCCCTAGACTGTACTCCGTCTGCGGCCTTCTTTGCCCTTCCCCAATCTTCATGACTTTGCACTTGGTGGGATTGAACTCCAGGAGCCAATTGCTGGACCAGGTCTGCAGCCTGTCCAGATCCCTTTGTAGTTCTGCCTGGTCTTCGATCGAGTGAATTCTTCTCATCAACTTCACGTCATCTGCAAACAGGGACACATCAGAGTCTATTCCTTCCGTCATGTCGTTCACAAATACCAGAAACAGCACTGGTCCTAGGACTGACCCCTGCGGGACCCCGCTGGTCACAGGTGCCCACTCTGACACCTCGCCACGTACCATGACTCGCTGCTGTCTTCCTGACAAGTATTCCCTGATCCATTGTAGTGCCTTCCCTGTTATCCCTGCTTGGTCCTCCAGTTTTTGCACCAATCTCTTGTGTGGAACTGTGTCAAACGCCTTCTTGCAGTCCAAGAAAATGCAATCCACCCACCCCTCTCTCTCTTGTCTTACTGCTGTCACCATGTCATAGAACTCCAGTAGGTTTGTGACACAGGATTTCCCGTCCCTGAAACCATGTTGGCTGCTGTTGATGAGATCATTCCTTTCTAGGTGTTCCACCACTCTTCTCCTGATAATCTTCTCCATGATTTTGCATACTATACATGTCAGTGACACTGGTCTGTAGTTTAATGCTTCATGTCTGTCTCCTTTTTTAAAGATTGGGACTACATTTGCTGTCTTCCATGCCTCAGGCAATCTCCCTGTTTCGATAGATGTATTGAATATTGTTGTTAGGGGTACACATAGCGCCTCTGCTCCCTCTCTCAATACCCATGGGGAGATGTTATCTGGCCCCATTGCCTTTGAGGTATCTAGCTCACTCAGAAGCCTCTTCACTTCTTCCTCGGTTGTGTGCACTGTGTCCAGCACTTGGTGGTGTGCCCCACCTCTCCGTCTTTCTGGAGTCCCTTCTGTCTCCTCTGTGAACACTTCTTTGAATCTCTTGTTGAGTTCTTCACATACTTCACGGTCATTTCTTGTTGTCTCTCCTCCTTCCTTCCTTAGCCTGATTACCTGGTCCTTGACTGTTGTTTTCCTCCTGATGTGGCTGTACAACAGTTTCAGGTCAGATTTGGCTTTCGCTGCTATGTCATTTTCATATTGTCTTTGGGCCTCCCTTCTTATCTGTGCATATTCGTTTCTGGCTCTACGACTGTTCTCCTTATTCTCCTGGGTCCTTTGCCTTCTATATTTCTTCCATTCCCTAGCACACTTGGTTTTTGCCTCCCTGCACCTTTGGGTAAACCATGGGCTCATCCTGGCTTTTTCATTAATCCTGTTACCCTTGGGTACAAACCTCTCCTCAGCCTCCTTGCATTTTGTTGCTACATACATGTGTGTGTGTGTGTGTGTGTGTGTGTGTGTGTGTGTGTGTGTGTGTGTGTGTGTGTGTGTGTGTGTGTGTGGGTGTGTGTGTGTGTGTGTGTGTGGGTGTGTGTGTGTGTGTGGGTGTGTGTGTATGTGTGTGTGTGTGTCTGTGTGTGTGTGTGTGTGTGTGTGTGTGTGTGTGGGTGTGTGTGTGTGTGTGTGGGTGTGTGGGTGTGTGTGTGTGTGTGTATGTGTGTGTGTGTGTGTATGTGTGTGTGTGTGTGGGTGTGGGTGTGTGTGTGTGTGTGCTGGCCCCAAGGGGTCTTTCTTAAGTGATGTCCTCAATATCTGCACTACTCAAGGTGAATACTAAGTCCAGTCTTGCTGGTTCCTCTCCTCTCTCTCGTGTAGTGTCCCTTACGTGTTGGTACATGAAGTTTTCCAGTACCACCTCCATCTTCTTAGCCCTCCATGTATCTTGGCCCCCATGTGGCTCCAAGTTCTCCCAATCGATATCCTTTTGGTTAAAGTCACCCATGATCAGAAGCTTTGCCCTCCATGCATGAGTTCTTCTGGCCAGTGCAGCCAGTGTGTCAACCATCGTTCTACTGCTCTCGTCGTACTCTTGCCTTGGCCTCCTGCTGTTCTGTGGTGGGTTATACATCACTGCTATTACCACCTTGGGACCTCCAGAGTGAAGCGTTCCCGCTATGTAATCACTTTCTTCTCCGCTGTCTCCTCTCTCCAGCTCATCAAAATTCCATCGGTTTTTGATCAGCAGTGCCACTCCTCCACCCCCCCTGTTCCCTCTGTCTTTCCTCAGGATCTGGTATGCCGTTGGAAAGATGGCATTTGTTATCATACCTGTAAGCTTGGTTTCTGTGAGAGCTATGATTTCCGGTGATGTCTCTTTGACTCTTTCGTGCCACTCCTCCCACTTATTTGTTATTCCACCAGCGTTTGTGTACCATACCTTCAGTTTCCTTTCCAACACTATGGCTTGGGGGGCCTGTGAGGGTGGGAGACCTGGTAGCATACTGTAGGATTCTATAGCTTGTTGGGTGGAAGCTGTGGGTATGGGTTGTAGTGTGTTGGGATGGTGTGATAGGTTGTGGGGTTCTGAGGATAGTTGTGTGTGTGCTTGCCCTTGCTGCTCTGTTCTGCTCTGACTGACCTCTGCTGGTTCCATCCTTGTCTCCTTTCCTAGCTCCTTTCGCTTTTTTGTCCTCTCCCTCAGCTGCTGTCATTCTGTTTGTGTTCCATCTCTGTCTAGGAACACCCTCTTGTACTCTCCTGAGTATTTCAACCGTGGTTTCTCTTGGAAGATCCTGTTCCGCACTGTTTCCGTCCTGAGAATCAGCTTGATTGGTCGGTTTCTCCCCTTCAAGTACCCCCCTATCCTCTGAAAATTTACAGTCTCGTCCATCTCTTCTTCACCTGTTTCCATGATGATTTTCTCAATCTCCTTTCTTTCTTTTTGCTGCCTTTCAGTGTGTGTCCTTTCCTCTCTCTCCTGAAGCCCATGGATAAACACTGATTTTGCCTTTTCCTCCTCCCATTGCCTCACCCTCTGTGAATCTGGATCCTGTCTGTATGTGGTCATTTTCTCTCTTGATTTTTCCAGTGGCTCTTGGTAGCATGGTTGTGCCTCAGCATTCGACCTATCATCCTCTCTATCTGCACCCAGCTGTTCTTCCCATTCACTCCTTGGCCCTTCTTGGCACACTGATATGACCTTAGCATAATTCATATCTCCTTCCTTCCTGTTTGGCCTCTCAGCTTCATATACTGTGTCTTCTCTGGTCACTGTCCCTGTAACTCGCTTCACCCTATTTAACTTCTAGGACCCTTATCCTGGCCACTGCAGTTTCGACTTGTGCCTCCCAATTCTTTGTCTCCTTCTCCAACCTCTTTTCTAATTTCACAGAGAGCTCTTTCTCTATTTTTTCAGAAAGCTCTCCTAATTTTCTCTCCCACTCTTGTTCCATCCTTTTCCACTGCTCCTCCATCCACTCCTCCCTACCAGAACCATTCTCATCTAATCCCTGGTTCCTGTGAGTCCCCACCATTTTTTTTTTCTTAGGTGAAAGAGAGAGAGAGAGAGAGAGAGAGAGAGAGAGAGAGAGAGAGAGAGAGAGAGAGAGAGAGAGAGAGGGAAGGGAAAGGTAGAAGGAGAGAAAGAGGGGAAGAGTGAGAAGGGAAAGGGGAAAGAGAGAGTGAGAGAGAGGGGGAAAGAGAGAGAAGGGAAAAATAGGAGAGGGGGAGAGTGAGAAGGGAAAATGGGGAAGAGAGAGAGAGAGAGAGAGAGAGAGAGAGAGAGAGAGAGAGAAGGGAAGGTAGAAGGAGAGAGAGAGAGGGGGAGAGTGAGAAGGAAAAAGTGGGAGAGAGAGTTAGAGAGAGAGGGGGAGAGAGAGAGAGAAGGGAAGGGTAGGAGAGGGGGAGAGTGAGAAGGGAAAATGGGGAAGAGAGAGAGAGAGAAGGGAAAGAGAGGGGGAGAGAGAGGGAGAGAGAGAGAGGGGGATAAGGGGGAAAAAGGGGGGAGATGGAAGAGAGAGAGGGTAGAGAGAGGATAGGGGGAGAGAGAGAGAGGAGGAGGGGAGAGAGATGGGAAAAGGGAGAGGAGAGAGATAATGAGAGGAGAGAGATGCTAGAGGGGGAGAGATGTTTGAGGGGGGAAGGTGTTGGAGGAAAGAGATGTTAGAGGGGAGAGATGGGAGAGGGGAGAGAGAGAGAGAGAGATAGGTAGAGAGTGATATGTAGAGAGAGAGAGAGATAGGTAGAGAGAGATAGGTAAAGAGTGAGATAGATAGAGATAGGTAGAGAGGGTGACAGGTACTGAGAGAGGGAGAGAGAAGGAGTGAGGTTTAGATGGTCAGTTCTCAGGAAGGTGTGAAATCCTGTGTATGTGTGTTTGCGTGTGTACTGCAGCTTTTACAAGTGTTTGTTCCTGTGTGTGTGTGTGTGTGTGTGTGTGTGTGTGTGTGTGTGTGTGTGTGTGTGTGTGTGTGTGTGTGTGTATGTGTGCCCCCACTTCTAAGTATTCATACTGCTAACAGATACCGGTAAATACCAGTAATTTTAAAGCTTACCAATACTTCTAACACTTGTCAACTCTACTTATAAAATACAGAAAGTAGCTAGGTTGTAAAATTTAGCTTGTCTCAGCTTAAGTGTCTGACGTTATCCCTCGCTACCGCTTCGCTCCTTGCACTCTCGTCTATGCTATTTCTGGTAATAGCTTGCAGGAGTGAGTGACCAGAATCTAACAGTGATGTAAGACCAGGATTCAGAACCCCACAACATACAACCTCAACAGGTGAGCAATACTTGTGTGTGTGTGTGTGTGTGTGTGTGTGTGTGTGTGTGTGTGTGTGTGTGTGTGTGTGTGTGTGTGTGTGTGTGTGTGTGAGGGAGAGATGGTTAGGGGGGTAGGGGAGGGGTAGTTGTGGTTGAAAGATCCGTTATACCTCTCTATCGTGTAGGCTCATAGTCCCAGCTGTCTTTCCTAGTAATGCTACTCTCTCCACTTATTGCCCATTCTGGATTAAGTATCAATTACTGCTGGTTATTATCCTATTCCTTGCTCACACTGAGAGAGGACTTCCTAGCTTTCTAAGTATTCATACTGCTAATAAATACCGGTAGTAATACCAGTAATTCTTAAGCTTACCAATAGTACTTCTAACACTTATCAATTCTACTTATAAAATACAGAAAGTAACTAGGTTGTAAAATATAACTTGTCTCAGCTTCTAGGAGTGTCTGACGTTATCCCTCGCTAGACTGCCCCTCACTTGACTGCTCTGCTCGTCCACACTATCTTCACCTTATCTATGCTATTTCTACTCTAATTCTGGTAATAGCTTGCAGGAGTGAGTGATCAGTATCTAACAGTGATGCAGAGACCAGAATCTGACATGCAACCACAATAGGTGAGCAATACTTGCATTGGCAGCGGTGTGGTAACAAGTTGCCAGATGCTGATGACATAGTCGTCGTACATAGGCCTTCTATCACTATTTTGAAAATCCTTCACCCGTGATGTTTATAACCATATATGCTCATACATCCCGCATTCCTCAAGTGATTTCACTTTTCACTTATGATAGAAAACACTTCACATTCGGTGTTACACTTTGTGTGTATAATGGCATACAACTGTTGTGACATCACTGCTTCAGCAGGCCTACTTCCACCTTCCCTTGTATATTTTATTTTCCCTTTCTCCTTTTGCTTATTAACTTTTTTACTCTCACTGTTTGGTGCCTCACATTTCACTTGTTGACCAATCTCTCGTAATTCTTGAACACCCACTTCCACACTCACTTTGATCTTTGTATATTTGAATCTGTGTGGCAACAGTGCCTACTAGCCCCTAACGGTTTGGCAATTTGATTAATGATTTCAGGCTTCCTCTCGACTTTTTTAACTACTACCTTTAGTTCTCACTCGTAGTATTGTTCACTGACATAGTCACTACCACTGATTACTGCTAGCAGTTACTGCATGCCTTAAAAACACTAATGTGTGTGTGTGTGTGTGTGTGTGTGTGTGTGTGTGTGTGTGTGTGTGTGTGTGTGTGTGTGTGTGTGTATGTGGGTGTGTGTGTGTGTGTGTGTGTGAGTGTGTGTGTGTGTGTTTGTGTGTGTGTGTGTGTGTGTGTATGTGCATGTGTGTGTATGTACTCACCTAATTGAACTCACCTAATTGTGGTTGCAGAGGTCGAGACTCAGCTCCTGGCCCTGCCTCTTCACTGATCACTACTAGGTCCTCTCCCTCTCTGCTTCCTGAGCTTTGTCATACCTCTTCTTAAAACTATGCATGGTTCCTGAATCCACTACTTCACTTGCTAGGCTATTCCACTGTGAAGGCTTACTCAGCTCTGTAATAACTTCAGACAGTATTACCAAAGCTGGCTCCTCCTCAGGAAAATTAATGAATAGAAAACGAAATAATAATTAACAAAGATAAACACTTTATTATTTATTAAAGCAAACATAAAACACTAAAACATGACAGGTATATCCTATTTGAAAGAAAAATGAAAAATGAAATGAATAAAATAACATTTGAACTCAACGCTAATATATATATTGGGGTGTCTGGTGTTGGTGACACTTCATGTTGTTGAAATCTTAGCCGTTGCTGATGAGGGGGGGGGGTCACAGGTGTTGGTGACCGCCACGGGCTAGTTCTTCACAGAGTATCGCCGTGAGTATTCTATCCCGATGACAGGAAAGCAGGTTCTTTACCGCTGCAATTATGTGGGGTTACGTCCTGCAATTTCATACAGGTGCACAGGTAATTAAATCCAATATGGGACGTCTCCAGGACGTTAGTCCGTCTCCGTCAGTTTTCCTCGTTGATTGACAGGTGACCCTCTCTGTCATCCAAGCTGAAAAGATAGACAGGTTACCCACTGCTTAAATAATCACTCTCCATGATAAGTACAATACTTAAAAGACGTGGTGATTATTACAACAATCAACTTAGAGCAAGGTTGAAATGACTAAGTTTATTATTGGTCCAAAGTGAAGCTTTCAACCAATAAATCCACTACAATACAAGGCAGGCATGTACTTACAGTAGTGTTGGGAGCTGTGAGTCGAGTGATTTACTGTTTGACCAGAGCCCCACATGTCACCTTTTGGGGGGGGGAAGAGATAGTGGGAGCTAGACTGACCCTACGTTAACAAGCAGCCGGCAATCAAACTATCACTTTAGGGGTGGGGGAGAAAAGGCGGGAATAGCGGGAGCTGGACTTACCCTACTTTAACAAGTAGCCAGCAAGCAAACTATTGTTACTGTATATTCCCTCGCTACTCCTATCTATTGAACTTTTCCCTCACACTCCCCCATACCAAGACTTATAGTCAAAGAGTATAAGAAGAATAGGCGAGGAAAAAGTTCTAACATGTGGAAGTCGCGTAAGGCAAGAAATCTTCTACTGACTGTCACGACTTAAGCAGTCAGAGAAATAATTGGATGAACCATTGATATACACAATATGGAACTTAAAAGCCTGGACTGCCAATGTCCACCTCAAGAGGCGACTGTTGGTTCCCTTAAAAGTTTCTAGGTATATCAAAGGTTTGTGGTCCGTTTCTAAAATGAATTCTTTTCCCAGCAAATAAAATTTAAGTTTGGAGATACCACACACAAGGGCTAAACATTCCTTTTCTATGGTGGAGTATCTTGTTTCTGCGGGAAGGAGTTTCTGGCTTAGGAAGCATAGAGGGAAGGGAGTACCATCATGGTATTGTATTAACACTGCACCTAAGCCAGTATTGGAGGCATCAGTTCTTAAGCAAAATGTTTTATTAATATCTGGAATCTTAAGTAGAGGGTCTTTCGAAAAGATACTTTTAATCTCATTAAACTTTTCCCGAGCTACGTCGGAAAGTTCAAGAGGTTCCTTCACAGACTTTTTAAGGAAGTCGGATAAGATGCCTGTAAGATCAGTAAGGTTTGGGATAAACCGTGCATAAAAATTTACAGAACCAAGAAAGCTACGCATAAGCTTCTTGGTTTTGGGGAATTTAAATTCTAATAAAGCTTTGATCTTACAAGGGAGAGGCTGCAGAGAGTTATTAGAAAGTATCAGTCCAAGATATCTAATCTTGTTATACCCAAGGAAGCATTTCTTCGGCTTGGCAGTGAGGCCATGTGAGCGTAACCTACGCAAAACTGATGTTAATGTTTGGATATGTTTGCCCCACGTGGATGTCATTACGTAAATGTTATCAAAATAAACTGAAACATTTGGCACATTACCCAAGACCTTTCTCATCAGTCTCACGTAGGAAGCACAGGCAGTTACCAAACCGAAGGGCATAGTTCTACATTGCATCAGTCCTTGGTGTGTAGGAAAAGCGGTGTACTGCTTAGAAGAAGGATCTAACATTACTTGATATGCCTGTGCAATATCAATCTCTGAAAAGAAGGAAGCGTCATAAAATTTGTGTAGATCGCTATCTATTAAGGGCATAGGCTCAGCATCCCACCGAGTTATAGCATTAAGGCCTCTGAAGTCAATAGCAAGTCTATATGAATTATCCTCCTTCTTAACCATGACTACTGGTGAACAATATGAAGATACTGAAGGTTCAATGATCTTTAGTTTTAATAATTTGTCTGGTTTAGAAAGACACGTAAGCAAACACTATAACATATTTATTAGAAAACGTTTCGGTCCTGGGACCTTGATCACTTCTAACATACAGAGGTAGAAAGACATTATATATATAGGCGGAGAGTGAGATGTGACGCACGTGACCTGAGGAATGTCACAAGAACATAAGAATGGATGAACACTGTAGAAGGCCTACTGGCCCATGCGAGGAAGGTCCTTATCAAAACAACCTCTACCTATGATGAGGACGGGTAGACGATGAAATCAAGTGACTCCTGTGTTGTTGGGTTGGTGCTGCTTAAGTATCTTGTATGCCAATGTTTTTGAAATTTTGTAGTTTCCAGTGTTGCGTTCTATAGTGTCGGTGACGGCGATTAGTGAGGCTTCTAGGCACCGTCGGCGTCTGAGGTCTGGTTCGGTGAGAACGAGTTGTGCCTCGTTCCAGTTCATCAAATGCCCCGTGGAGTCTCTGTGGAGGACACAGGCGTACCTTGCATCGTCTCTGTTAGAGGCATTTCGATGCTCATTCAGGCGGACTGCAAGATTTCTGCCTGTCTCGCCTACATATTTCTTGGGACAGAACCCACAGGGGATAGTGTAGACGCCTGTTGTAGAAGTTAGAGGTGTGGGGCTGCGTTTCGTAGTGAGTTCTTTGATAGATGATGTGTTTATGGTGGAAACGTTGATGTTACTCATAGCAAGTGCCCGGCGAGTAGGTCACGTGCGTCACATCTCACTCTCCGCCTATATATATAATGTCTTTCTACCTCTGTATGTTAGAAGTGATCAAGGTCCCAGGACCGAAACGTTTTCTAATAAATATGTTATAGTGTTTGCTTACGTGTCTTTCTAAACCAACTTGTCGGTATTTATTACCAAGGTTTATACCAATAATTTGTCTACCTCTCGGTCAAATGCATCCCTAAGGTGAACTGGAACTGGGTATAATTTTCGTTTGATAGGATTGTCCGTCACTAAGTCAATCTTATGGACTACCGTGGAGGTAACACCTGGAATATCAGTAAAGACGTCTGAAAAGTTACTCACACATTGAAGAAGTTCATGTCTCTGATGGTCATCCAAAGATTCATTAATATTAATGTTGGTTGCGCCCGAGTGGTCAAGAGTCACCAAGTCATGTAGTTCTTCATCATAGTCTAAGTTAGAGGTGTCAATTACGCACACCTTACATTCTTCAGTTGTCGTATCAAGTTCGTGTGGAAAAACTAAGTCAAAGTTATTAAGGCAGTTAACCGAATTTCTTCGGTAATATTTCTTAAGGATGTTGATATGATAAAGCTTAGGTTTCCCCTTGACTTCTAGATAAGATAAGATAAGATTTCGTTCGGATTTTTAACCCCGGAGGGTTAGCCACCCAGGATAACCCAAGAAAGTCAGTGCGTCATCGAGGACTGTCTAACTTATTTCCATTGGGGTCCTTAATCTTGTCCCCCAGGATGCGACCCACACCAGTCGACTAACACCCAGGTACCTATTTGCTGCTAGGTGAACAGGACAACAGGTGTAAGGAAACGTGTCGAAATGTTTCCACCCGCCGGGAATCGAACCCGGGCCCTCCGTGTGTGAAGCGGAAGCTTTAGCCACCAGGCCAACTTTCCCACAAACTTTTAATACTTTATATGGACCTTTCCATGCTACTAATAATTTATTTGACTTGATAGGCAAAAGTACAAGAACTTCATCTCCTACTTTAAAACTTCTCCTCTGACTTTTGGAATCAAAATAGGTTTTGTACTGGTCCATTGACAAGCTTAAGTTTTTCGAAACTATGTCAGAGGTCTCCTCAGTTTGGATCTAAGGTCAAGGAGAAACTGATAAGAAGACTGAACCTCAGCATTTACCTTCTCATTAGTCCATAAGTCATGAAGGATGGACAGTGGGCCTCTGGCCTGTCTACCATAGAGAAGTTCAAAAGGTGAAAACCCCAATGAGTCACTGGGAACTTCCCTCATGGCAAACAAAGCACAGGGTAGGTAACGATGCCACTCCTCAGGTTCAAGGGAGCAAAGTTTCCTTAAAATGGACTTGAGAATCGAATGCTGGCGCTCAATCCTCCCATTACAGCTGGGATGATAGGGTGTTGTGAAGAGAGGCTTCACTCCTAGAAATTGGTAGAGATGTTGCATTAAGTCAGATGTGAATTGTGTCCCACGGTCAGACAAAATTTCTCTAGGGATGCCCACTCTGGAGAAGATGGACAAAAGGGCTTCAGCCACCTCTGTAGTAGTTATGGTCTTTAAGGAAACGGCTTCAGGGAAACTCGAAGCATAATCAACTAATGTTAATATATATCTATGTCCCCCAGATGATAGTGGAGATAAAGGACCAACGATGTCAATAGCTACTCTTTCAAACGGTACCGTAAAGATAGGCATTTTGACCATAGGTACTCGCCTGGTACCTCGGGAGGATGACAGTTGGCAAACTTTACACGATCTACAATAGGTAGTGACATCTGAGGACATTTTTGAGCAAAAATAGGTTTCCTGTCTTTGTCCACCTTGTCTATTCCCCGCAGTATCTTGTATATCATTATCATGTCTCCCCTAACCCTTCTGTCCTCCAGTGTCGTCAGTCCGATTTCCTCTCGACCTTTCCTCGTACGACATTCCCCTGGAATGTTGTACTAGGAACTAGCCTTGTTGCAAACCTTTGTACTTCCTCTAACTTCTTGACGTGCTTGACCAGGTGTGGGTTCCAGACTGGTGCTGCATACTCCAGTATGGGCCTAACATACACAGTGTACAGTGTCTTGAACGATTCCTTATTAAGGTATCGGAATGCTATTCTCAGGTTTGCCAGGCACCCGTATGCTGCAGCAGTTATTTGGTTGATGTGTGCCTCCGGTGACGTGCTCGGTATTATGGTCACCCCAAGATCTTTCTCCCTGAGTGAGGTCTGTAGTCTTCGTCCACCTAGCCTATACTCTGTCTGCGGTCTTCTTTGCCCCTCCCCAATCTTCATGACTGCAATTGGCAGGGTTGAATTCGAGAAGCCAGTTTCTAGACCACGTGTCCAGCCTGTCCAGGTCTCTTTGTAGTCCTGCCTCATCCTCATCCGATTTAATTCTTCTCATCAGCTTCACTTCATCTGCGAATAGGGACACTTCAGAGTCTATTCCTTCCATCATGTCGTTTGCATATATCAAAAATAACACTGGTCCTAGAACTAACCCCTGTGGGACCCAGCTCGTCACAGGCGCCCACTGTGATACCTCATCACGTACCATGACTCGTTGTTGCCTCCCTGTCAGGTATTCCCTGATCCATTGCAGTGCCCTCCATGTTATATGTGCCTGATCCTCCAGCTTCTGCACTAATCTCTTGTGAGGAACTGTGTCAAAGGCCTTCCTGCAGTCCAGGAAAATGCAATCAACCCACCCCTCTCTCTCGTGTCTCACTTCTGTTACCTTGTCATAAAACTCCAGAAGGTTTGTGACACAGGATTTGCCTTCCATGAATCCATGCTGGTTTTCATTTATAGTCTTGTTCCGTTCCAGGTGTTCCACCACTCTCCTTCTGATAATCTTCTCCATGACTTTGCATACTATACATGTCAGAGACACAGGTCTTTAGTTTAGTGCCTCGTTTCTGTCTCTTTTCTTAAATATGGGTACTATATTTGCCGTCTTCCATATCTCAGGTAGTTGCCCAGTATCAAGGGATGTGTTGAAGATTGTGGTTTGGGGCATGCACAGCATCTCTGTTCCTTCTCTAAGGACCCACGGGGAGATGTTGTCTGGTCCCATCGCCTTTGAGGTATCAAGGTCACTTAGCAGCTTCTGCACCTCCTCCTTGGTTGTTCGTATGTCATCCAACACTTGTTGGTATATTCCCTCTTGATGTTCCCTTCTGTGCTGTCTTCCCAGAGCCCTTCCTGTCTCTACAGTAAAAACTTCCTTAAATCTCCTGTTTAGCTCCTCACATACCTCCTGATCATTTTTCGTGAGTTCTCCATCTTGTCCTCAGTCCGATCACCTGGTCTTTGACTGTTGTCTTCCTCCTGATGTGGCTATACAACAGTTTCGGGTCAGTCTTGACTTTCAATGCTATGTTATTTTCATACTGTCGCTGGGCCTCCCTCCTTACCTGTGCATACTCGTTCCTGGCTTTGCAACTAATCTCCCTATTTTCATGTGTTCTCTGCCTTCTGTACTTTTTCCATTGTCGTTTGCACTTAGTTTTTGTCTCCTTACACCGTTGGGTAAACCAGGGGCTCGTTCTGGTCTTCCCATTGTTTCTGTTGCCCTTGGGAATAAACCATTCCACTGCCTCCTTGCATTTTGTTTTTACACATTCCATCATTTCATTTACTGGCTTTCCTGCCAGTTCTCTGTCCCACAGAACCTCCTGCAGGAAGTTCCTCAAACCTATGTAGTCCCCTCTTTTATAGTCTGGCTTTTCCCATTCAACTCCTGTTACTCTCTCCACTTGCAACTCTACTATGTATTCAAAGCACAGAACCACGTGGTCACTAGCTCCTAGGGGACTCTCATATGTTATGTCCTCAATGTCTGAACTCCCCAGGGTGAACACAAGGTCCAATCTTGCTGGTTTGTCCTCCCCTCTCACTCTGGTAGTGTCCTTAACATGTTGGTGCATGAGGTTTTCCAGCACCACATCCAACAACTTGACTCTCCATGTTTTGGGACCCCCATGTGGCTCCAGGTTTTCCCAGTCAATCTCCCTGTGGTTGAAATCCCCCATAACCAGCAACTTTGCTCTGCTGGAGTGAGCTCTTCTTGCCACCTCAGCAAGTGTGTCCACCATTGCTCTGTTGCTCTCTTCATATTCCTCTCTTGGCCTCCTGCAGTTCTGTGGTGGGTTATACATCACTGTAATGACCACCTTGTGCACCTCAGACTGAAGTGTCCCTACTATGTAGTCCCTTTCTCCTGTCTCGTCTATGCCTCCCATTTTCTCGAATTTCCATTGTTTTTTTTACGAGCAGAGCAACCCCTCCTCCCCCTCTGCCCCTACTATCTTTCCTCCTGGTGGGAAGATTGCATCTGTTATTGTCTCAGTGAGCTTTGTTTCTGTAACTGCTATGATGTCTGGGGACTTCTCATTGATTCTTTCTTGCCACTCCTCATATTTATTCGTTAATCCATCTGCATTTGTGTACCAAACCTTCAACTTCTGTTCTAATACTGTAACTGTGGTCCTGGGGGAATACTGGGGTTGGGAGAGCAGGAGCCCTGGTGGGAGCCTGTGGGGGGTTGCAGTGGAGGTGGAGGAAGAGCTCCCATAGGGGGTTGCTGTAGGGGTAGGGTTCGTGGTGTGGGGGGTGGGAACAGAGGGATCGGTGTGTGATTGTTGGTTTAGATTGTTCAGTTGCCTTGGGGGTGTTGTGGTTGGAGTCCTTCTGCAGATGTTTCTGGGGGTGTGCTTGCCCTTCCACCTGTGCCTGGGTTATTCTGCTCTTCTTTGTCATTTCCTCCCATCCCTCCTTTCGTTTTTGCACTCTCTCTTTCAGTATCATCCTTTCCTCCTGTGCTCTGTCTCGATCGAGGTACACGCTCTTGAACTCCTGTTTGCCTCTCAGCCGTGCTTTCTCCTGCAGGATCATGGTTCGAGTTGATTCTGCCTTGAAAATTACTTTGAGAGGCCATTTCCTTCTCTTTGTGAACCACCCGATTCTCCAAAAATTTGCCACCTGGGTCTCTCCCTCACCTATGACCTTGATGATACCTTCAATCACTTATTTCTCCCCCTGTTTTCTTTCATCATAGGTTTCCCCTTCAGCCTCATCTAGCCCATGTGTGTGTGTGTATGTGTGAGTGTGTACTCACCTAGTTGAGGCTGCAGGAGTTGATTCCAAGCTCCTGGCCCCGCCTCTTCACTGATCGCTACTAGGTCACTCTCCCTGAACTGTGAGCTTTATCATACCTCTGCTTAAAGCTATGTATGGATCTTACCTCCACTAGATCGCTTCCCAAACTATTCCACTTCCTAACTACTCTGTGGCTGAATACTTCCTAACATCCCTGTGATTCATCTGTTTCTTCAACTTCCAACTGTGCCCCCTTGTGTATGTGTGTGTGTGTACTCACCTATATGTACTCACCTATATGTGGTTGCAGGGGTCGAGTCATAGCTCCTAGCCCCGCCTCTTCACTGGTCGATACTAATTCACTCTCTCCCTGCTCCATGATATTTGTCATACCTCTTCTTAAAGCTATTTATGGAGCTTGCTTCCACTACTTCACTCTCCAGATTATTCCAGTTCCTAACAACTCTAAGACTAAAGAAATACTTCCTAACATCCCTATGACTCATCTGGGTTTTCAGTTTACAATTGTGTCCCCTTGTTTCTCTATCCTATCTCTGAAACATTCGATCTTTGTCCACCTTGTCAATGCCTCTTAGTATTTTATACGTTGTTATCATGTCCCCTCTATCCCTCCTATCCTCTAGTGTCATCAGGTTGAGTTCCCTTAACCTCTCCTCATAAGACATACCCCTCAGTTCCGGGAGTAATCGTGTTGCAAATTTTTGCACTTTCTCCAATTTCGTGACGTGTTTGACCAAGTGAAGGTTCCATACTGGCACTGCATATTCCAGTATAGGCCTTACGTACACTGTGTACGTGAATGACTCCTTACTCAAATGTCTAAACGCCAATCTCAAGTTTGCCAATCTCGTCTGCGGTCTTCTGTGTCCTTCCCCAATCTTCATGACCTTACACTTACTGGGGTTAACCTCCAGGAGCCATTTGTCGGACCATACTTGTAGTTTGTCCAGATCCCCTTGTAATCTTAACTGATCTTCGCCCACTTGTATTCTCCTCATCAGTTTCACATCATCAACGAACAGTGACACTTCTGAATCTATTCCTCCCACCATGTCATTCATGTATACAAGAAACAGCACCAGGCCTAGGACTGAACCTTGTGGAACCCCACTCGACACATTCGCCCACTCCGACACTTCATCACGTACCAACATTCACTGTTTCCTTCCTGTCAGGTATTCCCTGATCCATTGCAGTACTTTCCCCATTATTCCTGCCTGCTCCTCTAATTTTTGCACCAGTCTCTTGTGTGGTACTGTGTCAAAAGCCTTCTTGCAGTCTAAAAAGATGCAATCTACCCATCCCTCTCTCTCCTGTCTTACTTCTGTTACCTTATCATAGAACTCAAGTAGATTTGTGAAACAGGATTTCCCATCTCTGAAGCCGTGCTGACTGTCATGTATAAGCCCAATCTTTTCAATGTGTTCCACCACTTTTCTCCTGATAATCTTTTCCATGACTTTACATACTATACAAGTCAGTGACACTGGTCTGAAGTTTAATGCTGCCTGTCTGTCCCCTTTCTTAAAAATTGGAACTACATGTGCTGTCTTCCACGTCTAAGGCAACTGCCCTGTTTCGATAGATTTACTGAAGATTGCTGCTAAGGGCACACACAGTTCCTCTGTTCCCTCTCTCAATATCCATGGAGATATGTTATCTGGGCCCACTGCCTTTGAGGTATCGAGTTCGTCTAGCAGTTTCTTCACCTCTACCTTGGTTATGTGTATTGTGTCCAGCACCTGCTGGAGCACCCTACCTCCACTCTTTGTGAGCTCCCCTCCTTCTTTCCTCAGCCTGATTACCTGGTCCTTGACTGTTGTTTTTCTCCTAGTGTGACTGTATAACAACTTTGGTTCAGATTTGGCTTTTGATGCTATGTCGTTCACGTATTGCCTCTGGGCCTCTCTCCTTATCCCTGCATATTCGTTTCTGTAATAAAGTTGGTAGAATTACCGACAATATGTAAAGTAAAAGGACACAAGTGCAACTAATGTGACATTTATTGTGGCAACGTTTCGCTCTCCAAGAGCTTTCTCAAGCCATTATGGCTTGAGAAAGCTCGTTTCTGGTTCTTCTGCTCAGCTTCTTGTTTTCTTGAGTCCTTTGCCTTCTATACCTTTTCCATTCTCTAGCACACTTGGCTTTGGCCTCTTTACACCTCCAATTAAACCATGGGCTCACTCTGGTCTTACCATTTTTTCTGTTGCCCTTTGGTATGAACCTTTCCTCTGCCTCCCTGCACTTAGTGGTCACTATTTCCATCATTTCATTTACTGTCTTTCCATCTAGTTTTCTTTCCCATTGCGCTTCATGCAGGAAACTTCTCATTCCTATGTAGTCCCCTTTTTTGAAGTTCGGTTTCTCTCATTGTTCTTGTGCTGCTGCATTCTCCACTGTTAACTCTACAAGATATTCAAAACTCAGGACATCATGATCACTAGCGCTAAGTGGTCTTTTGTGGGTGATATCCCCTATGTCTGAACTATTCAAGGTGAATATGAGATCCAGCCTTGCTGCAACATCCTCTCCTCTCTCTCTGGTTGTATCCCTAACATGTTGGTGCAAACCATACCCCGGCCGGGATTGAACCCGCGGTCATAGAGTCTCAAAACTCCAGCCCATCGCGTTAGCCACTAGACCAGCTAGCGGGTTCAATCCCGGCCGGGGTATGGTTTGTTTGCAATCGTGTCATTACGATTTCGTGAGTCATGTTGGTGCATGAAGTTCTCCAATACAGTCTCCAACATCTTAGCCTTCCATGTTTCTGGTCCCCCATGTGGCTCTAGGTTTTCCCAGTCAATCTCTTTATGATTGAAATCCCCCATTATAAGCAATTTTGTCCTACCCATATGAGCCCTCCTGGCCACTTCAGCTAGTGTATCCACCATTGCCCTATTGCGCACATCATACTCTTCTCTTGTTCTCCTGCTGTTAAGTGGTGGGTTATACATCACTGCTGTCATCACCTTTGGTCCCCCAGTCTGAAGTGTTCCTACAGTGAAGTCATCTGTTTCCCTTCTTTCCATTCCTCCCATCTCCTCAAAACTACACTGGTTTCTTATGAGCAATGCTACTCCTATCCCTCCTCTGTTCTCTCTGTCTTTCCTCATAATCTGATATCCAGGTAGAAAAATTGCATCTGTTATCATCCCTGTAAGTTTTGTGTCTGTTAGTGCTATGATGTCAGGTGATACATCAATGATGCGTTCTTGCCACTCTTCACTCTTGTTTGTTATTCCATCTGCATTGGTGTACCATACCTTTAGCTTCCTTTCCATTACTGTATTTTGGGAGATGGAAGAGGAAGGTACAGACTGGGAGGGTGGGAGTCAGGGCACAATATTATGGGAGGCTGCTGTGATTGTGGAATTAGTGCTTAGGGGGGTGGTGGCTATGGAGTGAGGTTCGTTTCTGTTTACTGTGTTTGGTTGATATGTGGTGACAGGGGTTGAGAGGTTTCTGTAAGCATTTGTGTTTGATGTTCCCCCAAAGGCTGAGCTTTCCTGTCTGTCGTTGCCTGTCCTGTCTCTCTTTCCTTCCACTGGTTCTGTCTTGCTCTCACTTCCAGTTGTTCCCTTTCCTTTCATGTTGTCTCAATTGAGGAACACTTTTTGATAATCTGGAGAGTCCTTTAACAGTGGTTTCTGTTGTAGTATCCTGTTCCGTACCACATCTGCCTTGACTGTCAATCTGATTGGTCGATTTTTTCCCTCGATTATTATAATAAAAAAGAAGCACTAAGCCACAAGGGCTATACAGCTTTTTTCCCTCGAATACCCCCCAAGTCTGTGAAAATTTTCTACCTGAGACATGTCCCTCTCTCCTGTAATTGCAATGATGTTCTTAATCTCTGTTTTCTCCCAATGCTTTCTTTCATCATTGGTCTGCCCTTCAGCCTCCTGAAACCCATGAATAATTATTGACCTCTCCCTCTCCTCTTCCCATTTCTTTTCCCTCTGTATCTCTGGATCTGATTTAAGCATCTCCTTTGCAGTTTCCCCTAATCATCTCCCAGACACCATGATGGCCTGATATTACTGCTGCAAAAGACTGCTTAACTTCATCCCCTCCTTCAGTCCCCTCGCTGCCTGCTGATGTTCCCATTTCAGTCTTCTTTCTCCTTTTGGACCTCATCTTTAGATCCTGCTTCAGCACATCCATTTCTTCCTCCAATCTCTGTATCTCTGCCTCAGCTACTACAGCTCGTGATTCCCAATTCTTGCTCTCTGCAGATATTTGCTCTAACATGTTATTGCAAAGCTCGTTTAACGTTTTCTCCCATTGTTGTTTCATTTTGTTCTTGAGCCATTCTACGCATTCTTCATCGGTTCCCTTGCCTTTACGTCCTCCCTTTTCAGATCTCATTTTGTTTTTATCCTGTTGGGATGTTCTAGCTGCTACAGCTTATCGTAAAAATGTGAGGGTGTGGTGGAGGATTAATGAGTTAAGATAAGATAAGATTTCGTTCGGATTTTTAACCCCAGAGGGTTAGCCACCCAGGATAACCCAAGAAAGTCAGTTCGTCATCGAGGACTGTCTAACTTATTTCCATTGGGGTCCTTAATCTTGTCCCCCAGGATGCGACCCACACCAGTCGACTAACACCCAGGTACCTATTTGCTGCTAAGTGAACAGGACAATAGGTGTAAGGAAACGTGTCGGAATTTCCACCCGCCGGGAATCGAACCCGGGCCCTCCGTGTGTGAAGTGTGTGTGTGTGTGTGTGTGTGTGTGTGTGTGTGTGTGTGTGTGTGTGTGTGTGTGTGTGTGTGTGTGTGTGAATGTGTGTGTATGTGTGTGTGTGTGCATGTGTGTGTGTGTATGTGTGTGTATGTGTGTATATGTGTGTATGTGTGTGTATGTGTGTGTATGTGTGTGTATGTGTGTGTATGTGTGTATGTGTGTGTGTGTGTGTGTGTGTGTGTGTGTGTGTATGTGTGTGTATGTGTGTATGTGTGTGTATGTGTGTGTATGTGTATGTGTGTGTATGTGTGTGTATGTGTGTGTATGTGTATGTGTGTATGTGTATGTGTATGTGTGTGTATGTGTGTGTATGTGTATGTGTGTGTGTGTGTGTATGGGTGTGTATGTGTGTGTGCACGCACACGTGCACACACGCTTTTGTCTTAGTCTAAGAAAAGGGGGGGTTCATATATCACACTAGGCTACGCTACTCTTTTGAAGATTTTAAATTATTTCACAATCAATTCCTTATTATTATACACTAATATATACTACTATAATATTTACTGTGTACACTTGTGTTTGTGTGTGTGTTTACTAGCTTATCATTCTTTGAAAAAGAGGGGTGGGTAAAAAAGAAAAGGCCTGAGCTTACTACCACTTGCAGCTCACAACACTTCCATCCCCACGAGCCCATTTGGGGCAGGGCAGATGGCAGACCAGAGGCCTAGCTTCTCCCTGCGAGCTCCGTGAGGGCGGGGACTGTGGCTAGGCATAACGGAGATAAAACACCTCAATTACTGGGAGCGCTTGAGGTTTCTAAACCTGTATTCCCTGGAACGCAGGAGGGAGAGATACATGATTATATACACCTGGAAAATCCTAGAGGGACTAGTACCGAACTTGCACACGAAAATCACTCACTACGAAAGCAAAAGACTTGGCAGACGATGCACCATCCCCCCAATGAAAAGCAGGGGTGTCACTAGCACGTTAAGAGACCATACAATAAGTGTCAGGGGACCGAGACTGTTCAACTGCCTCCCAGCACACATAAGGGGGATTACCAACAGACCCCTGGCAGTCTTCAAGCTGGCACTGGACAAGCACCTAAAGGCAGTTCCTGATCAGCCGGGCTGTGGCTCGTACGTTGGTTTGCGTGCAGCCAGCAGCAACAGCCTGGTTGATCAGGCGCTGATCCACCAGGAGGCCTGGTCACAGACCGGGCCGCGGGGGCGTTGACCCCCGAAACTCTCTCCAGGTAAACTCCAGGTACTTGTGCCTCCTCCCATGGGAGACTTAGGTCTCGAGATACTCCCCAGATAGGGAGCCGGGTCACCATTACTTGGAAAAGACCCGGGCCGGGAGAATACCGGCGAATAAAAAAAAAAATAGAGGGGTGGGTCACGTTAACACACTATTGTTGTTGTTCTTGGTTCACCGGTACTCTCCCGGCCCAGATCTTTGTTGTTCATGGTTCACCGGTACTCTCCCGGCCCAGATCTTTGTTGTTCTTAGTTCACCGGTACTCTCCCAGCCCGGATCTTTGCACACTAGGCTACGTTACTTTTTTGAAGGTTATAGAATTATTTCTCACTCAATTCCTTAATAATATATACTAATATTTACTATTATAATAATTACCTGTGAACACGTGTGTTTGTATATGCGTACTTGTTTACTAGCTTGTCGTTGTCAGGGGGGGGGGGTCACTAGGCTACACAACTCTTCTGAAGATATTCAGATAATTTACTAAACATTATCATGATAGTGTTACCCCTACCTATCTCCTGGCAGTGAAAGTTAGAGAGAGAGTGATGGTATAGCATACAGCCAGCAGGGCGAGACACTGACACTTTAGACACCAACCATAATTAACCACACATAGACAAGTGATGTCGTCTGCACAACAATGGAAGTTCCTGCTGGTCGGCTGCTATCAACTCCTTCAATTTTGTAACTCCTTCAGGAATTTTATCATGCATTCAAGTTTTTATTTTATTTTTCTTTTAAGACTTGGTATTCACTCTTTTTTCTTCAGTACAGTATTATGGTCATAACAAATATGATATTAACTACATTCACAACACCAACAGCTGAGGATTGACTAATTTTTTCTTACTTTCAGTATTTACTTAATCACTCGTTTATGACTATACTGCTGCTATAACCAACCAATATCTGTATTTGTTAATATTTCAGATCACACCGTTAACCCAATTAACTGTGGATATTTTGTGTCAACACCGCAGCCAGCAGCCTCATCAGCTGACTGCTACCCTCCCTCACTCAACATTCATTCAAATTTAAATTGTAAAATTCTTGATCTTGTCACATTATTCGCACTCTTGAAAGCTGTTACACTCTTGTAGGTATGTTCACTGATTCACTCACGTACGATGACCGCTAATAATATCATAGGACAGCCACTAGAACGCTAAATCCTGGGAGCACTATTTAACGATACTGCTTCTCGTGTGTGTGTGTGTGTGTGTGTGTGTGTGTGTGTGTGTGTGTGTGTGTATTCACCTAATTGTACTCACCTAATTGTGGTTGCAGGGGTCGAGACTCAGCTCCTGGCCCCCGCCTCTTCACTGATCGCTACTGGGTCCTCTCTCTCTCTGCTTCCTGAGCTTTGTCATACCTCTTCTTAAAACTATGTATGGTTCCTGCCTCCACTACTTCACTTGCTAGGCTATTCCACTTGCTGACAACTCTATGACTGAAGAAATACTTCCTAACGTCCCTGTGACTCGTCTGAGTCTTCAGCTTCCAGTTGTGACCCCTTGTCCCTGTGTCCCCTCTCTGGAACATCCTATCTCTGTCCACCTTGTCTATTCCCCGCAGTATCTTGTATGTCGTTATCATGTCTTCCCTGACCCTTCTGTCCTCCAGTGTCGTCAGTCCAATTTCCCTTAACCTTTCCTCGTACGACATTCCCTTGAGTTCTGGGACTAGCCTTGTTGCAAACCTTTGTACTTTCTCTAACTTCTTGACGTGCTTGACCAGGTGTGGGTTCCAGACTGGTGCTGCATACTCCAGTATGGGCCTAACATACACAGTGTACAGTGTCTTGAACGATTCCTTATTAAGTTATCGGAACGCTATTCTCAGGTTTGCCAGGCGCCCGTATGCTGCAGCAGTTATTTGGTTGATGTGTGCCTCCGGTGACGTGCTCGATGTTATGGTCACCCCAAGGTCTTTCTCCCTGAGTGAGGTCTGCAGTCTTTGTCCACCTAGCCTATACTCTGTCTGCGGTCTTCTTTGCCCCTCCCCAATCTTCATGACTTTGCATTTGGCTGGATTGAATTCGAGAAGCCAGTTACTGGACCACATATCCAGCCTGTCCAGGTCTCTTTGCAGTCCTGCCTCATCCTCGTCCGATTTAATTCTTCTCATCAACTTCACGTCATCTGCGAACAGGGACACTTCAGAGTCTATTCCTTCCATCATGTCTTTCACATATATCAAAAATAGCACTGGTAACAGAACTGACCCCTGTGGGACCCCGCTCGTAACAGGCGCCCACTCTGATACCTCTTCACGTACCATGACTCGTTGCTGCCTCCCTGTCAGGTATTCCCTTATCCATTGCAGTGCCCTCCCTTTTACATGCGCCTGATCCTCCAGCTTCTGCACTAATCTCTTGTGGGAAACTGTGTCAAAGGTCTTTCTGCAGTCTAGGAAAACGCAATCTACCCACCCCTCTCTCTCGTGTCTTACTTCTGTTACCTTGTCATAAAACTCCAGGAGGTTTGTGATACAAGATTTGCCTTCCATGAACCCATGCTGGTTTTCATTTATAATCTTGTTCCTTTCCAGGTGTTCGACCACACTCCTCCTGATAATCTTCTCCATGACTTTGCACACAATACATGTCAGAGACACAGGTCTGTAGTTTAGTGCCTCGTTTCTGTTTCCTTTCTTAAATATGGGGACTACATTAGCTGTCTTCCATTTCTCAGGTAGTTGCCCAGTTTCAAGGGATGTGTTGAAGATTGTGGTTAGAGGCACGCACAGCATCTCTGCTCCTTCTCTAAGGACCCATGGGGAGATGTTGTCCGGTCCCATCGCCTTTGAGGTGTCAAGGTAACTTAAGAGCTTCTTCACCTCCTCCTCAGTTGTTCGTATGTCATCCAACACTTGTTGGTATATTCCCTCTTGATGTTCCCTTCTGTGCTGTCTTCCCACAGCCCTTCCTGTCTCTACTGTAAAAACTTCCTTAAATCTCCTGTTCAGCTTCTCACATACCTCCTGATCATTTCTTGTGAGTTCTCCACCTTCTGTCCTTAATCTGATCACCTGGTCTTTGACTGTTGTCTTCCTCCTGATGTGGCTATACAACAGTTTCGGGTCAGTCTTGATTCTCGATGCTATGTCATTTTCATACTGTCGCTGGGCCTCCCTCCTTACCTGTGCATACTCATTCCTGGCTCTGCGACTGATCTCCCTATTTTCGTGTGTTCTCTGCCTTCTGTACTTTTTCCATTCTCTATTGCACTTTGTTTTTGCCTCCTTACACCGTCGGGTAAACCAGAGGCTCGTTCTGGTCTTGCCGTTGTTACTGTTGCCCTTGGGAATAAACCTTTCCACTGCCTCCTTGCATTTTGTTTTTACATATTCCATCATTTCATTTACTGGCTTTCCTGCCAGTTCTCTGTCCCACTAGACCTCCCGCAGGAAGTTCTTCAACCCTATGTAGTCCCCTCTTTTATAGTCAGGCTTTTCCCATTCAACTCCTGTTATTCTCTCCACTTGCAGCTCTACTATGTATTCAAAGCACAGAACCACGTGGTCGCTAGCTCCTAGGGGACTCTCATACTTGATGTCCTCAATGTCTGAGCTGCCCAGGGTGAACACAAGGTCCAATCTTACTGGCTCATCCTCCCCTCTCACTCTGGTAGTGTCCTTAACATGTTGGTGCATGAGGTTTTCCAGCACTACGTCCAACATCCTGGCTCTCCATGTTTCGGGATCCCCATGTGGCTCCAGGTTTTCCCAGTCAATCTCCCTGTGGTTGAAATCCCCCATAACCAGCAACTTTGCTCTGCTGGAGTGAGCTCTTCTTTCCACCTCAGCAAGTGTGTCCACCATTGCTCTGTTGCTCTCTTCATATTCCTCTCTTGGCCTCCTGCAGTTCTGTGGTGGATTATACATCACTGCAATGACCACTTTGTGTTCCCCAGCCTGAAGTGTACCTGCTATGTAGTCTCTTTCTCCCGTCTCATCTATGCCTTCCATTTTCTCGAATTTCCATCTGTTTTTTTACGAGCAGAGCAACCCCACCTCCCCCCCTGCCCCTTCTATCTTTCCTCATGATCTGGTATCCTGGTGGGAAGATTGCATCTGTTATTGTCTCTGTGAGTTTTGTTTCTGTAACTGCTATGATGTCTGGGGACTTCTCATTGATTCTTTCTTGGCATTCCTCATGTTTATTCGTTAATCCATCTGCATTTGTGTACCAAACCTTCAACTTCTGTTCTAATACTGTAACTGTGGTGCGGGGGGTGGAAACAGAGGGATCGGTGTGTGATGGTTGGTTTGGATTGTTCAGTGTGTGTGTGTGTGTGTGTGTGTATGTGTGTATGTGTACTCACCTATTTGTACTCACCTATTTGTGGTTGCAGGAGTCGAGTCCTAGCTCCTGGCCCCGCCTCTTCACCGGTTGCTACTGGGTCCTCTCTTTCTCTCGTGTGTTAGTTACCATTTTGTCCTAGGCACATGTCGATTAGACACTAGGCCTGTTGTTGTTGTTGTTGTGTGTGTGTGTGTGTGTGTGTGTGTGTGTGTACTCACCTATTTGCACTCACCTATTTGTGGTTGCAGGGGTCGATTCATAGCTCCTGGCCCTGCCTCTTCACTGATTGCTACTAGGTCCTCTCTCTCCCTGCTCCATGAGCTTTATCAAACCTCGCCTTAAAACTATGTATGGTTCCCGCCTCCACTACGTCATTTTCTAGGCAATTCCACGGCCTGACTACTCTATGACTGAAAAAATACTTCCTAACATCCCTTTGATTTATCTGAGTCTTCAACTTCCAATTGTGACCTCTTGTTTCTGTGTCCCATCTCTGGAACATCCCGTGTTTGTCCACCTTGTCTATTCCGCACAGTATTTTATATGTCGTTATCATGTCTCCCCTGACCCTCCTGTCCTCCAGTGTCGTCAGGCCGATTTCCCTCAATCTTTCTTCGTAGGACAATCCCCTTAGCTCTGGGACTAGTCTTTTTGCAAACCTTTGCACTTTCTCTAATTTCTTGACGCGCTTGACCAGGTGTGGATTTCAAACTGGTGCTGCATACTCCATTATGGGCCTGACGTAAATGGTATACAGAGTCTTAAACGATTCCTTACTGAAGTATCGGAACGCTATCCGTAGGTTTGCCAGGCGCCCATATGCTGCAGCAGTTATCTGATTGATGTGCACCTCAGGAGATGTGCTCGGTGTTATACTCATCCCCAGATCTTTTTCCTTGAGTGAGGTTTGCAGTCTTTGGCAATCTAGACTATATTGTGTCTACGGTCTTCTTTGCAGTTCCCCAATCTTCATGACTTTGCATTTGGCAGGGTTAAACTCAAGGAGCCAGTTGCTGGACCATGCGTCCAGCCTGTCCAGGTCTTTTTGTAGTCCTGCCTGATCCTCGTCTGATTTGATTCTTCTCATTAACTTCACATCATCTGCAAACAAGGACACTTCTGAGTCTATCCCTTCCGTTACGTCATTCACATATACCAAAAACAGCACATGTCCTAGGACTGACCCCTGTGGAACCCCGCTTGTCACAGGCGCCCACTCTGACACCACGTCATGTACCTTGACTCGTTGTTGCCTCCCTGTCAGGTATTCTCTGATCCATTGCAGTGCCTTTCCTGTTATGTGTGCCTGATCCTCTAGCTTTTGCAGTAACCTCTTGTGAGGAACTGTGTCGAAGGCCTTCTTGCAGTCCAAAAAAATGCAGTCGATCTACCCCTCTCTCTCTTGTCTTACTTCTGTCACCTTATCATAAAACTCCAGTAGGGTTGTGACAGGATTTTCCTTCCCTGAAACCATGCTGGTTGTCGATTATACACTTGTTTCTTTCCAGGAGCTCCACCACTCTCCTCCTGATGATCTTCTCCATGACTTTGCATACTGTACACGTTAGTGACACAGGTTTGTAATTTAATGCCTCATGTCTGTCTCCCTTTTTAAGGGAGTTGCCCAGTTTCAATGGATGTGTTGAAGATCTTTGTTAATGGCACACACAGCATCTCTGCTCCCTCTCTAAGGACCCACAGAGAGATGTTGTCTGGTCCCACCGCCTTTGAGGTGTCAAGTTCACATAGCAGCTTCTCCTCCTCCTTGGTTATGTGTACCTCATCCTGCACTTCTTGGTGCACCCCCCTGTTCTGATTTTCTGGAGTCCTACTGGTTTCCACTGTAAATACTTCCTTAAATCTCGTATTGAGCTCCTCACATACCTCTCGATCATTTCTTGTGAACTCCCTATCACCCTTCCTCAGTTTGATTACCTGGTCCTTGACTGTTGTTTTCCTCCTGATGTGGCTATACAACAGCTTCGGGTCAGACTTGACTTCTTTGGCTAATCTCTTTATTTTCCTGAGTTCTCTGTCTTCTGTACCTTTTCCATTCTCTAGAACACCTAGTTTTTGCCTCCCTACACCTTTGGGTGAACCAAGGACTCGTTCTGTTCTTCCCATTATTTCTGTTTCCCTTGGGAACAAACCTCTCCTCTGCCTTCTTGCATTTTGTAGTCACATAGTCCATCATTTCTTGTACTGGTTTTCCTGTCAGTTCCCTCTCCCACTGAATGTCTCGCAGGAAGTTCCTCATGCCTGAGTAGTTCCCCCTTTTGTAGTTTGGTTTTTCCCATTCTATTCCTGCTACTCTCTCCACTTGAAGCTCAGTTATGTAGTCAAAGCACAGAACCACATGATCACTAGCTCCTAGGGCCATTTCATACATGATATCCTCGATGTCCGAACTACTCAAGGTGAATAGAAGGTCCAGTCTTGCTGGATCACCCTCACCTCTCTATCTCCATGTTTTGGGACCCCCATGGGGCTCCAGGTTTTCCCAGTCAATCTTCTTTTGTTTGAAATCACCCATAACTAGTAACTTTGCTCCCCCCATGTGTGCTCTTCTGGCCACCTCGGCTAGTGTGTCAACCGTTGCTCTGTTGCTCTCATCGTATTCTTCTCTTGGCCTCCTGCAGTTCTGTGGTGGGTTGTACATTACTGCAATTATCACCTTATGTCCCTTGGACTGGATTGTTCCTACTAAGTAGTCCCTTTCGCCCGTGCTATCCATTCCTTCCATTTTCTCAAAACCCCACTGGTTTTTAATGAGTACTGCAACACCTCCTTCCCCTCTCCTCCCTCTGTCTTTCCTGAGGATTTGATATCTGGGTGGAAAGATTGCATCTGTTATCATTCTGGTGAGTTTTGTTTCTCTGAGTGCTATTATGTCTGGGGATGTCTCCTTGATTCTTTCATGCCACTCCTCACACTTATTTGTTATTCCATCTGCATTTGTATACCACACCTTCAACTTCTTTTCTAAGACTGTGGTCTGGGGGGTACATTGGGGTTGGGGAAGTAGGACACCTGATAAGGAACTATGGGTGGTTGCTGTGGCTGTGGAGTTTGTAATGAAGTGGGTGGGGGCATTGGATATGGCATAGGTGTTTTGGTTTAGAATGTTTGGTTGCACTGGGGTTCACCTGGTTGGGGGGCTTCTATAGGAAGTTGTGAGGGAGGCGGCTGTATTTGATCTTCCTGGGTCTGGGATCTCCTGTCTGTCTCCTCCATCCTCTCTCTGTCCTCCTTTCGCCTTTGTACCATCTCTCTCAGTTTCTGCATTTCTTCTTGTGTTCTGTCGTGGTCGAGATACACCTTCCGATATGCTGGCATGTCCCGTAGTGTGTGTGTGTGTGTGAGTGTGTGTGTGTGTGTGTGTGTGTGTGTGTGTGTGTGTGTGTGTGTGTGTGTGTGTGTGTGTGTGAATGTGTGAGTGTACTCACCTAGTTGTACTCACCTAGTTGAAGTTGCAGGGGTCTAGTCCTAGCTCCTGGCCCCGCCACTTCACTGGTCGCTACTAGGTCACTCTCCCTGAACCATGAGCTTTATCATACCTCTGCTTAAAGCTATGTATGGATCCAGCCTCCACTACACCGCTTCCCAAACTATTCCTCTTCCTGACTACATCCCTGTGATTCATCTGTGTCTTCAACTTCCAACTGTGTCCCCTTGTTGCTGTGTCCCATCTCTGGAACATCCTGTCTTTGTCCACCTTGTCAATTCCTCTCAGTATTTTGTATGTCATTATCATCATCTCTCCTATCTCTCCTGTCCTCCAGTGTCATCAGGTTGAATTCCCTTAACCTCCCCTTATAGGACCTGCCTCTTAGCTCTGGGACTAGTCTTGTTGCAAACCTTTGCACTTTCTCTAGTTTCTTTACGTGCTTGGCTAGGTGCGGGTTCCAAACTGGTGCCGCATACTCCAATATGGGCATAATGTACACGGTGTACAGGGTCCTGAACGATTCCTTATTAAGATGTCAGAATGCTGTTCTGAGGTTTGATAGGTGTCCATATGCTGCAGCAGTTATTTGGTTGATGTGCACTTCATGAGCTGTGCCTGGTGTTGTACTCACCCCAAGATCTTTTTCCTTGAATGAGGTTTGAAGTATCTGGCCCCCTAGACTGTACTCCATCTGTGGTCTTCTTTACCCTTCCCCAATCTTCATGACTTTGCACTTGGTGGGGTTGAGCTCCAGGAGCCATTTGCTGGACCAGGTCTGCAGCCTGTCCAGATCCCTTTATAGTTCTTCCTGGTCTTCGATCAAATGAATTCTTCTCATCAACTTCAAGTCATTTGCAAACAGGGACACTTCGGAGTCTATTCCTTCCGTCATGTTGTTCACAAATAACAGAAACTGCGCTGGTCATAGGACTGACCCCTGTGGGAACCAATGGTCACAGGTACCCACTCTGACACCTCGCCACGTATCATGACTCGCTGCTGTCTTCCTGACAAGTATTCCCTGATCCATTGTAGTGCATTCCCTGTTATCCCTGCGTGGTCCTCCAGTTTTTGCACTAATCTCTTCTGTGGAACTGTGTCAAACGCTTTCTTGCAGTCCAAGAAAATGCAATCCACCCACTCCTCTCTCTCTTGTCTTACTGCTGTCACCATGTCATAGAACTCCAGTAGGTTTGTGATACAGGATTTCCCGTCCCTGAAACCATGTTGGCTGCTCTTGATGAGATCATTCCTTTCTAGGTGTTCCACCGCTCTTCTCCTGATAATCTTCTCCATGACATTTCATACTATACAGGTCAGTGACACTGGTCTGTAGTTTACTGCTTCATGTCTGTCTCCTTTTTTTAAAGATTGGGACTACATTTGCTGTCTTCCATGCCTCAGTCAATCTCCCTGTTTTGATAAATGTATTGAATATTGTTGTTAGGGGTACACATAGAACCTCTGCTCCCTCTCTCAGGACCCATGGAGAGATGTCATCCGGCCCTATTGCCATTGAAGTTTCTAGCTCACTCAGAAGCCTTTTCACTTCTTCCTAGGTTGTGTGTACTGTGTCCAGCACTTGGTGGTGTACCCCACCTCTCCGTCTTTCTGGAGCCCCTTCTGTCTCCTCTGTGAACACTTCTTTGAATCTCTTGTTGAGTTCCTCACGTTCTTCACAGTCATTCCTTGTTGTCTCTTTCCCTTCCTTCCTTAGCCTGATTACCTGGTCCTTGACTGTTGTTTTCCTCCTGTTGTGGCTGTAGGGGGTCGAGTCTTAGCTCCTGGCCCCGCTTCTTCACCGGTTGCTCTTCACCGGTATGAGTGTGTGTGCGTGTGTGTGTATGAGTTTGTGTATGTGTGTGTGTGTGTGTGTGTGTGTTTATGTGTGTGTGTGTGTGTGTGTGTGTGTGTGTGTGTGTGTGTGTGTGTGTGTGTGTGTGTGTGTGTGTGTGTGTGTGTGTGTGTGTGTGTGTGACTCAACAATCAATATTTGCACCAATAACTCATTACAGTTGTGACCGGGTGTGGAAGTGTGAATTGCTCATTACACTATAATTTGTTCATGATTGTAGCCATGTATAAACGTAAGTAACCATTCTTACAGTATTCATTACCTTTGTAACTTGTGAGTTCATTACCTTGTACCTAGTTCAGCCATCCAAACTTTGGGGCCCAGTCCCTGGATCCATTACGTACCTCTGTAATCTGTAAATACCTTTGTAACTTGTCATGATTGTGACTAGACCTACCCGGAGTTCATTACCTTTGTAATTTGTGAGTTCATTACCTTTGTAGATTGTGAATTCATTACCTCTGTAACTTGCTCAGCTATCAAAACTTTGGAGTCCAGTCCCTGGACCAATTATGTACCTCTGTAATCTTTTGACTACCGCCCACAGGATGGGTATGGGGTGCATAATAAACATATTAAACTAACTAACTTAAACTAACTGTGGCTGTATAACAGCTTCGGGTCAGATTTGGTTTTCGCTACTATGTCGTTTTCATTTTGTTGTTATGCCTCCCTTCTTATTTGTGCATATTCATTTCTGGCTTTACGACTGCTCTCCTTATTCTCCTGGGTCCTTTGCCTTCTATATTTCTTCCATTCCTGTGGAAATTTATTCGGTCTTAAAGGGTCCACAGGATAGATACGGCGTGCAAAGATCCCAACTTGTCACAGATAAACAGCTGGATCTGGTGGCCCTTACACCCACCCAAAACACACACACACACACCCGGTTTGGCAAAGGTGGTTGGAAGGTACTTCTTAATTGATAGATTTACCCTTCAGGGAAGAAGTAGGTAGCTTATACTGTTAGTACACTAATATTAGGATTATTGAGGCAACTGTAGATAATAATATAGACCTAAGACCTTAATGTAGGCAGTAACAGGCCGATAATGTAGGCAAACACTAGGTTATGGACCAGGTCTGCAGCCTGTCCAGATCCCTTTATAGTTCTTCCTGGTCTTCAATCGAATGAATTCTTCTCATCAACTTCAAGTCATCTGCAAACAGGGGCACTTCGGAGTCTATTCCTTCCATCATGTTGTTCACAAATACCAGAAACTGCGCTGGTCATAAGACTGACCCCTGTGGGAACCAATGGTCACAGGTGCCCACTCTGACACCTCGCCACGTATCATGACTAGCTGCTGACTTCCTGACAAGTATTCCCTGATCCATTGTAGTGCATTCCCTGTTATCCCTGCTTGGTCCTCCAGTTTTTGCACTAATCTCTTCTGTGGAACTGTGTCAAATGCTTTCTTGCAGTCCAAGAAAATGCAATCCACCCACTCCTCTCTCTCTTGTCTTACTGCTGTCACAATGTCATAGAACTCCAGTAGGTTTGTGACACAGAATTTTCCATCCCTGAAACCATGTTGGCTGCTCTTGATGAGATCATTCCTTTCTAGATGTTCCACCACTCTTCTCCTGATAATCTTCTCCATGACTTTGCATACTATACATGTCAGTGACACTTGTCTGTAGTTTACTGCTTCATGTCTGTCTCCTTTTTTAAAGATTGGGACTACATTTGCTGTCTTCCATGCCTCAGGCAATCTTCCTGTTTTGACAGATGTATTGAATATTGTTGTTAGGGATACACATAGAACCTCTGCTCCCTCTCTCAGGACCCATGGAGAGATGTCATCTGGCCCTATTGCCTTTGAAGTTTCTAGCTCACTCAGAAGCCTCTTCACTTCTTCCTCGGTTGTGTGTACTGTGTTCAGCACTTGGTGGTGTACCCCACCTCTGTCTTTCTGGAGCCCCTTCTGTCTCCTCCGTGAACACTTCTTTGAATCTCTTGTTGAGTTCCTCACGTACTTCACAGTCATTCCTTGTTGTCTCTCCCTCTTCCTTCCTTAGCCTGATTACCTGGTCCTTGACTGTTGTTTTCCTCCTGTTGTGGCTGTATAACAGCTTCGGGTCAGATTTGGCTTTTGCTACTATGTCGTTTTCATACTGTTGTTATGCCTCCCTTCTTATTTGTGCATATTCATTTCTGGCTTTACGACTGCTCTCCTTATTCTCCTGGGTCCTTTGCCTTCTATATTTCTTCCATTCCTGTGGAAATTTATTCGGTCTTAAAAGTTCCACAGGACAGATACGGCGTGCAAAGATCTCAACTTGTCACAGATAAACAGCTGGGTCAGGTGGCCCTTACACCCACCCAAAACACACACACACACCCAGGTTGGCAAAGGTGGTTGGAAGGTACTTCTTAATTGATAGATTTACCCTTCAGGGAAGAATAATAATAATAGATAATAATAATATAGGCCTAAGACCTTAATGTAGGTAGTAATAGGCCGATAATGTAGGCAAACACTAGGTTATGTTACCCAGGGAGAACTGGCAACCCAAGTATGAATAGTGGGGCATGGGTTTGAGACAGCAGTGCCCTTTCTTTTAAGACCAGGCACCATCTAAGCAACGAGTGCCGTGATCAGCAGGCGGCGCCCCCACGTGTCTTCACATACTAGACCTGGGGAAATCTGGTGGTGGCACCTCGACATACCGTAAATGACCTCCTCCGTCAGGCCCATACAGTAAGACAAGACCTCCCTTTTTTCCTGCAAGATTCTGGTCAGTGTCTGGGGAAAATTGCGAGTGAGTTGAGCTGTGGGCCTTTGTGCAGGCGGCAGTTCATGACCAGTACGTACCGGCATCACTCCTTCAGGCTTAGAAGCTAGTGTCCATTTCTGCATAGTTATGCTAGGGGATACACACCTCCTTGGACATAAGAATTTCTGAGGTGCAGGCAGGTCACTAACATCGACTGAAAATTGCAGGAATTAAGGCTCCTGGTTGCACGTGCTTCTGAGGGGAAGTCCAGAGGGGCTAAAGCTTAGGGAGGTTGAAGACCGGGACACATTCTCCAATACCAAGTAAGTTAGTCTTTTATACGCGCATGCAGGCGAGGTTTCTTGCAACATCGGTCATTTGTGGAAATCTGTTATATAAGCCACTTGTGAAGCTGAGGTGCCGACCTCGGAGCTCGGTGTCAACAGAGCTGGCTAGGGTAAGCAACTCACATGGAGGCAGTCTAGACAAATTTTCACAAAAGTGGTCCTTTGAACCGTGATGTGGAATAGCTGGGTTTAAATTAACATAGCTAGGCCACAGTTAGGAAGCAGAGTTTAACAGAGTTTGGTTAAGTTAGCACCCAGGCCCAGAGTTACACAGAAGCTAGGCCAAGCTGACTATACAGAGAAGTAATTATTTGCAGTAATTTACAGGCAGGCCAGGTAGGCTAGAGAAGCTTGTGAATTTAATTATTTACAGTGATTACAAGTAATCCAGAGTAGGAGACTTGTGTGTTAATTACTTACAATGGATTTGCAAGGTAGCCACAGTTAGGCTAGGCTTGTGCAATGTTTACAACAGTTATAGTAGCTAGGACAGATTTAACCTAGTTATTATTTACAGGGGGTTCTAAAGCCAGGTTTAGGCTATAGCACATTATTTAGGATTGCCTTATCCAACATCCATGCTAGACTGAGTAAGCTGGGCATAGTTAGGCCAAGCTGTTTCCACACATTTATTTACTGTTTCACAAGTTGAATTGTTGAATTTATTTGTGCTAACCAAGTGATTTTTAATTTGTATACTGCATTTTTATTGTGTGATTTTCATTGTCTTTGACTTATTTTAATGTGGGATTTGTGATTTGTATCAGAGATTAGCTTAAGTCCTGTAATTATTTGCTGACATTGTACAGGAAATTGCTAGGTTAAGCTTTCACATTGATATACATTTCATTTGGGTTTGAGAGCTAACAGTGTACATTTTAATTCAGAGTAGAGTCAATATAACAAAGAGAGTCGTTAAGCTTGTTGAGAAGCCTTGAGACTCGTTCATTCTTGCCTAATACCGTTCGTGCTGTGGGTGGGCTAATTGAAGTACAAATTAGTACTGTGCTCTTAACTAAACCTCGACTATGGTAGGTGAAGATGAAGTACCAGCTGTCTCAGCTGTAAGTCAATTAAAGCAGTCTATGGGAGCCTATAAGGGACGCCTGAACAAAGCATGTGAGGAGTGTCGTATGGCCAGGCAAGATCAGGATGTAGACTGTGAGGAACTAGAGAGTTGCCTGAAACCTTTGGAGGAAAGGCTGGCAGCCTTTGAGAAATCATTTATCCTTAATGAGACAGAGGCCTATGCTGCAGGTGAGTCTGACTATACAGTCGAGGTAGCTCGGAAGGACTATGACGAACGAAGGGCAGAGTGTAAAGCAGAGATGAAACTCTGCAGGCAGTTAATAAAGACTTTGAAGGCTGGTATGGCAGGGGCAGCAAATATTTCAGGGGGCATGAACAGCCGTATGCCAGTTAATGTGTTGCCCAGATTGCCCCAGTTGAATTTACCAATGTTCAACGGAGCCATAACAGAGTACATTGCTTTCTGGGATCAGTTTAAAGCCCAGATAGATGACAGAGACGATTTGTCAGATGCCGTCAAATTACAGTATTTACGTTCACAGCTCAAGGGTAAAGCCTTGGACTTGGTCCAGCTTTACCAAACCATTGACACTAATTACCAACATGCCAAAGACCAATTAAAGGACATGTTTGGCAACACTGAGGAGATAAAGGTAGCTATACTTTATCGGTTGTTGGATCTAGAGGCTTGTCGCCATGACCGTCAGAGCCTAGAGAAGTTACGAATCGAAGTCATGAGTTTGACAAATAGTCTTAAAGATTTACATGATTGGGGTAAGTCAGAATGGTTCATCAGTCAGGTGATTCAGAGGAAACTGGCTGGCACTACAGTGCATGAGTTACACTTAAAATATCGGACGAACAGGTTCACGATACAACAAATTGTTGAGGGGTTGGAAGATCTCGTGTCTCACCTAAGCATAGGTCAGGGGAAGAAATTGCCCACCAAGGTGGAGTCGATCGACCCCTCCAGACACTCGAGAGATAAAGCTAAAACACCTCCTACTAGGGTCGGCTCATATTATGCCCAGGACAAGTCCTCCACCCACAGGGCCAAGGGAGAAGCCACTAAAGCGGCCATTATGAGACAATGCGTGTTTTGTGAAGAACATGCTAGTTCAGGGTGCTCGAGCTTCACCACCTATAACAAAAAGGTTCAACGACTAAGGGAGCTGAGACTCTGTTTCAAGTGTTGTGGAGAACATTTTGCCAGGGACTGTAACGCCAAACTCAATGAGTGTCAGGGCTGCCGGAAAGGTAAGCACCACAGTGCACCGTGTCCTAATGACACCAGATCAGCAAAAGCTAAGGAGAGCAAGGACAAGCTTGAAGTAGTGGTGAATGTGGTGAGTGCGGCACCGGGGATTTGTTCTGGTGAGCAGTTTCAAGGTTCGGTGGCCTTGCCCACCATAATGGCGGTGGTTACGAATGGGAAGAAGTCTGAAACGACCCGTTTGTTCTTCGACACTGGGGCACAGAGATCCTTTATAACAGAGAGTCTAGCAACTACGCTGAAGTTGAAGACAGGTGGTAAAGTTGACATGAAGGTGAAAGGGTTTGGTGGGCAGGTCCCACGCAAGTCTTATCCAGTTCTCGATGTGACGGTCAGATT
>NC_091320.1:10503958-10542307 GCF_038502225.1 Cherax quadricarinatus
TCAGACACCTTTTGGCACTCTTCTTGAACTGGTTCATGCTATGACTGGCTTTGACATGTGTGGGCAGTCTGTTCCATTCCTTTATTGCTGTACAATAAAAGGTGTTTGAAGCCTGGCCAATGACTGTGGGTACTACAAAGTTGTGCTCTCTCCCCCCTAGTACTATGATTGCTTTGGTTCCCAACCTTGACAAAATTGACAGCATGATATTCTGGACACTGTTTGTGAGCAATTTTAAATACATAATTTAGCTTCAGTTGTTTTACTCTGTCTTCAATATTCATCATATCCAACTGCTGTAATTCATCCTGGTCTACATGCTCTCTTGGACCCAGGTCCAGGATGAACCTTACCATTTTGTTTTGGGTGATTTGCAGTCTATCTTTCAGTTTTTTTGTCAAGGCAGAGTACCATGAAGAGTAAACGTAATCCATATGACACTGTATAAGGGCTAGACATAGAGTTCTGCGAGCCTCAGTAGGTAGACGCTGTACTTGTCTATACAGGAACTTCAGTCTGGCATTCGCTTTCTTTACTATACCGTTCCCTATCAATTCTCCTGACATGCATGGGCCAAAGGGGATTCCCAGATATTTTGCTGAGGAAACTGAAGTGATGGGTTCCCCATTACACTCGACATTAAAATTATTTACCCTTCTCAGTTTATGTTTCGTTCCAAAGAGAATGGCTTCAGTTTTCCCGATGTGTAATGATAGTTTGTTGTCTACTAACCATTTGCTGCAGGACTCCAGTTCCAGTGTTAAAACATTAGTTATATCTTGTGGGTCTTTACCTGACACTAACAGAACACTTATATGTAACATATATGTAACATATGTGTTTCTGTAACTTGTTACCTACATGTGTGACGCATTAACTGCATACGTAGCACGTAGAGTGCTGTAGTAAGTAGTGTGGTACAGCATGTAGAGTGCTGTAGCATGTAGTGATGTGGCATGTAGAGTGCTGTAGTATGTAGAGTACTGTAACATATAGAGTGCTGTAGCATGTAGAGTGCTGTAGCATGTAGAGTGTTGTAGCATGTCGCGTGCTGTAGCATGTAGAGTGCTGTAGCATGTAGAGTGCTGTAGCATGTAGAGTACTGTAGCATGTAGAGTGCTGTAGCATGTAGAGTGCTGCAGCATGTAGAGTACTGTAGCATGTAGAGTACTGTAGCATGTAGAGTGCTGTAGCATGTAGAGTACTGTAGCATGTAGAGTGCTGTAGCATGTAGAGTACTGTAGCATGTAGAGTGCTGTAGCATGTAGAGTGCTGTAGTATGTAGAGTGCTGTAGTATGTAGAGTACTGAAGTACGTAGAATGTTGTGGCATGTAGAGTGCTGTACCATGTAGAGTGCTGTACCATGTAGAGTGCTGTACCATGTAGAGTGTTGTGCCATGTAGAGTGGTGTACCATGTAGAGTGCTGTAGTATGTAGAGTGCTGTACCATGTAGAGTGCTGTACCATGTAGAGTGCTGTAGTATGTAGTGTACTGTTGCATGTATAGTGCTGTAGTACGTAGAGTGCTGTAGCATTTTAGTGCTGTATAATGTAGTGTGCTGTAACATGTAGAGTGCTGTAGCATGTAGAGTACTGTAGTATGTAGAGTGCTGTAACATGTAGTGTGCTGTAGCATGTAGAGTGCTGTAGCATGTAGAGTGCTGTAGCGTGTAGTGTGCTGTAGCATGAAGAGTGCTGTAGCCTGTAGAGTGATATAGCATGTAGAGTGCCGTAGCATGTAGAGTGTTGTAGCATGTACAGTGCTGTAGCATGTAGAGTGTTGTAGCATGTAGGGTGCTGTAGCATGTGTTCTGTTGAATGTAGAGTGTTCTAGCATGTAGTATCCTGTAGCATGTAGAGTGCTGTAGCATACAGAGTGCTCTAGGATGTAGAGTGCTGTAGCATATAGAGTGCTGTAGTATGTAGAGTGCTGTAACATGTAGAGTGCTGTAGCATGTAGAGTGCTGTAGTATGTAGAGTGCTGTAGTATGTAGAGTGCTGTAGCATGTAGAGTCCTGCAGCATGTAGTGTGCTGTAGCATGTAGTGTGCTGTAACATGTAGAGTGCTGTACTATGTACAGTGCTGTAGTATGTAGAGTGCTGTAGCATGTAGAGTGCTGTAGTATGTAGAGTGCTGTAGCACGTAGAGTGCTGTAGCATGTAGAGTGCTGTAGCAAGTAGAGTGCTGTAGCATGTAGAGTGCTGTATCATGTAGAGTACTGTAGTATGTAGAGTTCCGTAGCATGTAGAGTACTGTAGCATGTAGAGTACTGTAGCATGTAGAGTACTGTAGCATGCAGAGTACTGTAGCATGAAGAGTACTGTAGCATGTAGAATACTGTAGCATGTAGAGTACTGTAGCATGTAGAATACTGTAGCATGTAGAGTACTGTAGCATGAAGAGTTCTGTAGCATGTAGAATACTGTAGCATGTAGAGTACTGCAGCATGTAGAATGTTGTAGCATGTAGAATACTGTGGCATGTATAACACTGTAGCATGTAGAGTACTGTAGCATGTAGAGTACTGTAGCATGTAAAGTACTGTAGCATATAGAGTTCTGTAGCATGTAGAGTACTGTAGCATGTAGATTACTGTAGCATGTAGAGTGCTGGAGCATGTAGAGTACTGTAGCATGTAGAGTACTGTAGCATGTAAAGTACTGTAGCATATAGACTTCTGTAGCATGTAGAGTACTGTAGCATGTAGATTACTGTAGCATGTAGAGTGCTGGAGCATGTAGAGTACTGTAGCATGTAGAGTACTGTAGCATGTAGGGTACTGTAGCTTGTAGAGTACTGTTGCATGTAGAGTACTGTAGCATGTAGAGCACTGTAGCATGTAGAGTACTGTAGCATGTAGAGTTCTGTAGCATGTAGAGTACTTCAGCATGTAGAGTACTGTAGAATGTAGAGTACTGTAGCATATAGAGTGCTGTAGCATATAGAGTACTGTAGCATGTAGAGTACTGTAGCATGTAGGGTACTGTAGCATGTAGAGTACTGTAGCATGTAGAGTACTGTAGCATGTAGAGCACTGTAGCATGTAGAGTACTGTAGCATGTAGAGTTCTGTAGCATGTAGAGTACTTCAGCATGTAGAGTACTGTAGAATGTAGAGTACTGTAGCATATAGAGTGCTGTAGCATATAGAGTACTGTAGCATGTAGAGAACTGTAGCATGTAGAGTGCTGTAGCATGCAGAATGCTGTAGCAAGTAGAATAGTGAAGCATGTAGAGTGCTGTAGCATGTAGAGTACTGTAGCATGTAGAGTTCTGTAGCATGTAGAGTACTGTAGCATGTAGAGTACTGTAGCATATAGAGTGCTGTAGCATGTAGAGTACTGTAGCATATAGAGTGCTGTAGCATGTAGAGTACTGTAGCATGTAGAGTGCTGTAGCATGTAGAGTGATATAGCATGTAGAGTGCCGTAGCATGTAGAGTGTTGTAGCATGTACAGTGCTGTAGCATGTAGAGTGTTGTAGCATGTAGGGTGCTGTAGCATGTGTTCTGTTGAATGTAGAGTGTTCTAGCATGTAGTATCCTGTAGCATGTAGAGTGTTGTAGCATACAGAGTGCTCTAGGATGTAGAGTGCTGTAGCATATAGAGTGCTGTAGTATGTAGAGTGCTGTAACATGTAGAGTGCTGTAGCATGTAGAGTGCTGTAGTATGTAGAGTGCTGTAGTATGTAGAGTGCTGTAGCATGTAGAGTCCTGCAGCATGTAGTGTGCTGTAGCATGTAGTGTGCTGTAACATGTAGAGTGCTGTACTATGTACAGTGCTGTAGTATGTAGAGTGCTGTAGCATGTAGAGTGCTGTAGTATGTAGAGTGCTGTAGCATGTAGAGTGCTGTAGCATGTAGAGTGCTGTAGCAAGTAGAGTGCTGTAGCATGTAGAGTGCTGTAGCATGTAGAGTACTGTAGTATGTAGAGTACCGTAGCATGTAGAGTACTGTAGCATGTAGAGTACTGTAGCATGTAGAGTACTGTAGCATGTAGAGTACTGTAGCATGAAGAGTACTGTAGCATGTAGAATACTGTAGCATGTAGAGTACTGTAGCATGTAGAATACTGTAGCATGTAGAGTACTGTAGCATGAAGAGTACTGTAGCATGTAGAATACTGTAGCATGTAGAGTACTGCAGCATGTAGAATGTTGTAGCATGTAGAATACTGTGGCATGTATAACACTGTAGCATGTAGAGTACTGTAGCATGTAGAGTACTGTAGCATGTAAAGTACTGTAGCATATAGAGTTCTGTAGCATGTAGAGTACTGTAGCATGTAGATTACTGTAGCATGTAGAGTGCTGGAGCATGTAGAGTACTGTAGCATGTAGAGTACTGTAGCATGTAAAGTACTGTAGCATATAGAGTTCTGTAGCATGTAGAGTACTGTAGCATGTAGATTACTGTAGCATGTAGAGTGCTGGAGCATGTAGAGTACTGTAGCATGTAGAGTACTGTAGCATGTAGGGTACTGTAGCATGTAGAGTACTGTAGCATGTAGAGTACTGTAGCATGTAGAGCACTGTAGCATGTAGAGTACTGTAGCATGTAGAGTTCTGTAGCATGTAGAGTACTTCAGCATGTAGAGTACTGTAGAATGTAGAGTACTGTAGCATATAGAGTGCTGTAGCATATAGAGTACTGTAGCATGTAGAGTACTGTAGCATGTAGGGTACTGTAGCATGTAGAGTACTGTAGCATGTAGAGTACTGTAGCATGTAGAGCACTGTAGCATGTAGAGTACTGTAGCATGTAGAGTTCTGTAGCATGTAGAGTACTTCAGCATGTAGAGTACTGTAGAATGTAGAGTACTGTAGCATATAGAGTGCTGTAGCATATAGAGTACTGTAGCATGTAGAGAACTGTAGCATGTAGAGTGCTGTAGCATGCAGAATGCTGTAGCAAGTAGAATAGTGAAGCATGTAGAGTGCTGTAGCATGTAGAGTACTTTAGCATGTAGAGTTCTGTAGCATGTAGAGTACTGTAGCATGTAGAGTACTGTAGCATATAGAGTGCTGTAGCATGTAGAGTACTGTAGCATGTAGAGTACTGTAGCATGTAGAATGCTGTAGCATGTAGAATGCTGTAGCAAGTAGAGTGATATAGCATGTAGAGTACTGTAGTATGTAGAGTACTGTAGCATGTAGAGTACTGTAGCATGCAGAGTACTGTAGCATGTAGAGAACTGTAGCATGTAGAGTAGTGTAGCATGTAGAGTTCTGTAGCATGTAGAGTACTGTAGCATGTAAAGTACTGTATCATGTAGAGTACTGTAGCATGCAGAGTACTGTAGCACGCAGAGTGCTGTAGCACGTAGAGTGCTGTAGCATATAGAGTGCTGTAGCATGTAGAGTGCTGTAGCATGTAGATTACAGTAGCATGTAGAGTACTGTAGCATGTAGAGTGCTGTAGCACGTAGAGTACTTTAGCATGCAGAGTACTGTATCATGTAGAGTGCTGTAACATGTAGAGTACTGTAGCAAGTAGAGTACTGTAGCATGTAGATTACTGTACTGTAGCATGTAGAGTACTGTAGCATGTAGAGTACTGTAGCATGTAGAGTGCTGTAGCATGTAGAGTGCTGTAGTATGTAGAGTACCGTAGCATGTAGAGTACTGTAGCATGTAGCGTGCTGTAGCATGTATAGTACTGTAGCATGTAGAGTACTGTAGCATGTAGAGTACTGTAGCATGTAGAGTACTGTAGCATGTAGAGTGCTGTAGGATTTAGAGTGCTCAGCATGTATAGTACTGTAGCATGTATAGTATTGTAGCATGTAGAGTACTGTAGCATTTAGAGTACTGTAACATGAAGAGTACTGTAGCATGTAGAGTATTGTAGCATGTAGATTTCTGTAGCATGTAGAGTACTGTAGCATCTAGAGTAATATAACATGTAGAGTGCTGTAGCATGTAGAATGCTGTAGCATGTAGAGTACTGTAGCATGTAGAGTGCTGTAGCATGTAAATTACCGTAGCATGTAGAATACTGTAGCATGTACAGTACTGTAGCATGTAGAGTGCTGTAGCATGTAAATTACCGTAGCATGTAGAATACTGTAGCATGTACAGTACTGTAGCATGTAGAGTGCTGTAGCATGTAGAATGCTGTAGCATGTAGAGTACTATAGCATGTAAAGTACTGTAGCATGTAGAATACTGTAGCATGTACAGTACTGTAGCATGTAGTGTAGCATGTAGAGTACTGAAGCATGTAGAGTTCTGTAGCATGTAGAGTACTGTAGCATGTAGAGTACTGTAGCATGTAGAGTACTGTAGCATGTAGAGTGCTGTAGCATGTAGAGTACTGTAGCATGTAGAGTACTGTAGCATGTAGAGTACCGTAGCATGTAGAGTACTTTAGCATGTAGAGTAGTGTAGCATGTACAGTACTGTAGTATGTAGAGTGCTGTAGCATGTAGAGTGCTGTAGCATGTAGAGTACTGTAGCATGTAGAGCACTGTAGAATGTACGGTACTGTAGCATGTAAAGTACTGTAGCATATAGAGTTCTGTAGCATGTAGAGTACTGTAGCATGTAGAGTACTGTAGCATGTAGAGTGCTGGAGCATGTAGAGTACTGTAGCATGTAGAGTACTGTAGCATGTAGGGTACTGTAGCATGTAGAGTACTGTAGCATGTAGAGTACTGTAGCATGTAGAGTACTATAGCATGTAGAGTTCTGTAGCATGTAGAGTACTTTAGCATGAAGTGTACTGTAGCATGTAGAGTACTGTAGCATATAGAGTGCTGTAGCATGTAGAGTACTGTAGCATGTAGAGTACTGTAGCATGTAGAATGCTGTAGCAAGTAGAGTTTTGTAGCATGTAGAGTACTGTAGTATGTAGAGTACTGTAGGATGTAGAGTACTGTAGCATGCAGAGTACTGTAGCATGTAGAGAACTGTAGCATGTAGAGTAGTGTAGCATGTAGAGTTCTGTAGCATGTAGAGTACTGTAGCATGTAAAGTGCTGTAGCATGTAGAGTACTGTAGCATGTAGAGTACTGTAGCAAGCAGAGTGCTGTAGCACGTAGAGTGCTGTAGCATATAGAGTGCTGTAGCATGTAGAGTGCTGTAGTATGTAGAGTACTGTAGCATGTAGAGTTCTGTAGCATGTAGAGTGCTGTAGCATGTAGAGTACTGTAGCATGTAGAGTACTGTAGCATGCACAGTGCTGTAGCATGTAGAGTACTTTAGCATGCAGAGTACTGTATCATGTAGAGTGCTGTAGCATGTAGAGTACTGTAGCAAGTAGAGTACTGTAGCATGTAGATTACTGTACTGTAGCATGTAGAGTACTGTAGCATGTAGAGTACTGTAGCATGTAGAGTACTGTAGCATGTAGAGTGCTGTAGCATGTAGAGTGCTGTAGTATGTAGAGTACTGTAGCATGTAGAGTACTGTAGCATGTAGCGTGCTGTAGCATGTATAGTACTGTAGCATGTAGAGTACTGTAGCATGTAGAGTACTGAAGCATGTAGAGTACTGTAGCATGTAGAGTGCTGTAGGATTTAGAGTACTGTAACATGTAGAGTACTGTAGCATGTAGAGTATTGTAGCATGTAGAGTTCTGTAGCATGTAGAGTACTGTAGCATCTAGAGTAATATAACATGTAGAGTGCTGTAGCATGTAGAATGCTGCAGCATGTACAGTACTGTAGCATGTAGTGTAGCATGTAGAGTTCTGGGGCATGTAGAGTACTGTAGCAAGTAGAATACTGTAGCATGTAGAGTGCTGTAGCATGTAGAATGCTGTAGCATGTAGAGTACTATAGCATGTAAAGTACTGTAGCATGTAGAATACTGTAGCATGTACAGTACTGTAGCATGTAGTTTAGCATGTAGAGTACTGAAGCATGTAGAGTTCTGTAGCATGTAGAGTACTGTCGCATGTAGAGTACTGTAGCATGTAGAGTACTGTAGCATGTAGAGTGCTGTAGCATGTAGAGTACTATAGCATGTAGAGTACTGTAGCATGTAGAGTACTGTAGCATGTAGAGTACCGTACCATGTAGAGCACTTTAGCATGTAGAGTAGTGTAGCATGTACAGTACTGTAGTATGTAGAGTGCTGTAGCATGTAGAGTGCTGTAGCATGTAGAGTGCTGTAGCATGTAGAGTACTGTAGCATGTAGAGCACTGCAGCATGTACGGTACTGTAGCATGTAGAGTACTGTAGCATGTAGAGTACTGTAGCATGTAGAGTACTGTAGCATGTAGAGTACTGTAGCATGTAGAGTACCGTACCATGTAGAGCACTTTAGCATGTAGAGTAGTGTAGCATGTACAGTACTGTAGTATGTAGAGTGCTGTAGCATGTAGAGTACTGTAGCATGTAGAGTGCTGTAGCATGTAGAGTACTGTAGCATGTAGAGCACAGTAGCATGTACGGTACTGTAGCATGTAGAGTACTGTAGCATGTAGAGTACTGTAGCATGTAGAGCACTGTAGCATGTAGACTTCTGTAGCATGTAGAATACTGTAGCATGAAGAGTACTGTAGCATGTAGAATACTGTAGCATGTAGAGTACTGTAGCATGAAGAGTACTGTAGCATGTAGAATACTGTAGCATGTAGAGTACTGTAGAATGAAGAGTACTGTAGCATGTAGAATGCTGTAGCATGTAGAATACTGTAACATGTAGAGCACTGTAGCATGTAGAATACTGTAACATGTAGAGTACTGTAGCATGAAGAGTACTGTAGCATGTACAATGCTGTAGCATGTAGAGTACTGTGGCATGTAGAACACTGTAGCATGTAGAGTACTGTAGCATGTAGAGTACTGTAGCATGAAGAGTACTGTAGCATGTACAATGCTGTAGCATGTAGAGTACTGTGGCATGTAGAACACTGTAGCATGAAGAGTACTGTGGCATGTAGAACACCGTAGCATGAAGAGTACTGTAGCATGTAGAATACTGTAGCATGTAGAGTACTGTAGCATGTAGAGTACTGTAGCATGTAGAATACTGTAGCATGTAGAGTACTGTAGCATGTAGAATACTGTAACATGTAGAGTACTGTAGCATGAAGAGTACCGTAGCATGTAGAATACTGTAGCATGTAGAGTACTGTAGCATGTAGAGTACTGTAGCATGTAGAATACTGTAGCATGTAGAATACTGTAGCATGTAGAATACTGTAGCATGTAGAGTACTGTAGCCTGAAGAGTACTGTAGCATGTAGAATACTGTAGCATGTAGAATACTGTAGCATGTAGAATACTGTAACATGTAGAGCACTGTAGCATGTAGAATACTGTAGCATGTAGAGTACTGTAGAATGAAGAGTACTGTAGCATGTAGAATACTGTAGCAGGTAGAGTACTGTAGCATGTAGAATACTGTAACATGTAGAGTACTGTAGCATGAAGAGTACTGTAGCATGTACAATGCTGTAGCATGTAGAGTACTGTGGCATGTAGAACACTGTAGCAAGTAGAGTACTGTAGCATGTAGGGTACTGTAGCATGTAAAGTACTGTAGCATGTAGAGTTCTGTAGCTTGTTGAGTACTGTAGCATGTAGAGTACTGTAGCATGTAGAGTACTGTTGCATGTAGAGTACTGTAGCATGTAGAGTAGTGTATCATGCAGAGTAGTGTAGCATGTAGAGTTCTGTAGCGTGTAGAGTACTGTAGCATGTAGAGTGCTGTAGCATGTAGAGTGCTGTAGTATGTAGAGTACTGTAGCATGTAGAGTACTGTAGCATGTAGCGTGCTGTAGCATTTATAGTACTGTAGCATGTAGAGTACTGTAGCATGTAGAGTACCGTACCATGTAGAGCACTTTAGCATGTAGAGTAGTGTAGCATGTACAGTACTGTAGTATGTAGAGTGCTGTAGCATGTAGAGTACTGTAGCATGTAGAGCACTGTAGAATGTACGGTACTGTAGCATGTAAAGTACTGTAGCATATAGAGTTCTGTAGCATGTAGAGTACTGTAGCATGTAGAGTACTGTAGCATGTAGAGTGCTGGAGCATGTAGAGTACTGTAGCATGTAGAGTACTGTAGCATGTAGGGTACTGTAGCATGTAGAGTACTGTAGCATGTAGAGTACTGTAGCATGTAGAGTACTATAGCATGTAGAGTTCTGTAGCATGTAGAGTACTTTAGCATGAAGTGTACTGTAGCATGTAGAGTACTGTAGCATATAGAGTGCTGTAGCATGTAGAGTACTGTAGCATGTAGAGTACTGTAGCATGTAGAATGCTGTAGCAAGTAGAGTTTTGTAGCATGTAGAGTACTGTAGTATGTAGAGTACTGTAGGATGTAGAGTACTGTAGCATGCAGAGTACTGTAGCATGTAGAGAACTGTAGCATGTAGAGTAGTGTAGCATGTAGAGTTCTGTAGCAAGTAGAGTACTGAAGCATGTAAAGTGCTGTAGCATGTAGAGTACTGTAGCATGTAGAGTACTGTAGCACGCAGAGTGCTGTAGCACGTAGAGTGCTGTAGCATATAGAGTGCTGTAGCATGTAGAGTGCTGTAGTATGTAGAGTACTGTAGCATGTAGAGTTCTGTAGCATGTAGAGTGCTGTAGCATGTAGAGTACTGTAGCATGTAGAGTACTGTAGCATGCAGAGTGCTGTAGCATGTAGAGTACTTTAGCATGCAGAGTACTGTATCATGTAGAGTGCTGTAGCATGTAGAGTACTGTAGCATGTAGATTACTGTACTGTAGCATGTAGAGTAATGTAGCATGTAGAGTACTGTAGCATGTAGAGTACTGTAGCATGTAGAGTGCTGTAGGATTTAGAGTACTGTAACATGTAGAGTACTGTAGCATGTAGAGTATTGTAGCATGTAGAGTTCTGTAGCATGTAGAGTACTGTAGCATCTAGAGTAATATAGCATGTAGAGTGCTGTAGCATGTAGAATGCGGCAGCATGTACAGTACTGTAGCATGTAGTGTAGCATGTAGAGTTCTGGGGCATGTAGAGTACTGTAGCATGTAGAATACTGTAGCATGTAGAGTGCTGTAGCATGTAGAATGCTGTAGCATGTAGAGTACTATAGCATGTAAAGTACTGTAGCATATAGAATACTGTAGCATGTACAGTACTGTAGCATGTAGTTTAGCATGTAGAGTACTGAAGCATGTAGAGTTCTGTAGCATGTAGACTACTGTAGCATGTAGAGTACTGTAGCATGTAGACTACTGTAGCATGTAGAGTACTGTAGCATGTAGAGTACTGTAGCGTGTAGAGTGCTGTAGCATGTAGAGTACTGTAGCATGTAGAGTACTGTAGCATGTAGACTACTGTAGCATGTAGAGTACCGTACCATGTAGAGCACTTTAGCATGTAGAGTAGTGTAGCATGTACAGTACTGTAGTATGTAGAGTGCTGTAGCATGTAGAGTGCTGTAGCATGTAGAGTGCTGTAGCATGTAGAGAACTGTAGCATGTAGAGCACTGTAGCATGTACGGTACTGTAGCATGTAGAGTACTGTAGCATGTAGAGTACTGTAGCATGTAGAGTACTGTAGCATGTAGAGTACTGTAGCATGTAGAGTACTGTAGCATGTAGAGTACCGTACCATGTAGAGCACTTTAGCATGTAGAGTAGTGTAGCATGTACAGTACTGTAGTATGTAGAGTGCTGTAGCATGTAGAGTACTGTAGCATGTAGAGTGCTGTAGCATGTAGAGTACTGTAGCATGTAGAGCACAGTAGCATGTACGGTACTGTAGCATGTAGAGTACTGTAGCATGTAGAGTACTGTAGCATGTAGAGCACTGTAGCATGTAGACTTCTGTAGCATGTAGAATACTGTAGCATGTAGAGTACTGTAGCATGTAGAATACTGTAGCATGTAGAGTACTGTAGCATGAAGAGTACTGTAGCATGTAGAATACTGTAGCATGTAGAGTACTGTAGAATGAAGAGTACTGTAGCATGTAGAATACTGTAGCATGTAGAATACTGTAGCATGTAGAGTACTGTAGCATGTAGAATACTGTAACATGTAGAGTACTGTAGCATGAAGAGTACTGTAGCATGTACAATGCTGTAGCATGTAGAGTACTGTGGCATGTAGAACACTGTAGCATGTAGAGTACTGTAGCATGTAGAGTACTGTAGCATGAAGAGTACTGTAGCATGTACAATGCTGTAGCATGTAGAGTACTGTGGCATGTAGAACACTGTAGCATGAAGAGTACTGTAGCATGTAGAATACTGTAGCATGTAGAGTACTGTAGCATATAAAGTACTGTAGCATGTAGAGTACTGTGGCATGTAGAACACTGTAGCATGAAGAGTACTGTAGCATGTAGAATACTGTAGCATGTAGAGTACTGTAGCATGTAGAGTACTGTAGCATGTAGAATACTGTAGCATGTAGAGTACTGTAGCATGTAGAATACTGTAACATGTAGAGTACTGTAGCATGAAGAGTACCGTAGCATGTAGAATACTGTAGCATGTAGAGTACTGTAGCATGTAGAGTACTGTAGCATGTAGAATACTGTAGCATGTAGAATACTGTAGCATGTAGAATACTGTAGCATGTAGAGTACTGTAGCCTGAAGAGTACTGTAGCATGTAGAATACTGTAGCATGTAGAATACTGTAGCATGTAGAATACTGTAACATGTAGAGCACTGTAGCATGTAGAATACTGTAGCATGTAGAGTACTGTAGAATGAAGAGTACTGTAGCATGTAGAATACTGTAGCAGGTAGAGTACTGTAGCATGTAGAATACTGTAACATGTAGAGTACTGTAGCATGAAGAGTACTGTAGCATGTACAATGCTGTAGCATGTAGAGTACTGTGGCATGTAGAACACTGTAGCAAGTAGAGTACTGTAGCATGTAGAGTACTGTAGCATGTAAAGTACTGTAGCATGTAGAGTTCTGTAGCTTGTTGAGTACTGTAGCATGTAGAGTACTGTAGCATGTAGAGTACTGTTGCATGTAGAGTACTGTAGCATGTAGAGTAGTGTATCATGCAGAGTAGTGTAGCATGTAGAGTTCTGTAGCGTGTAGAGTACTGTAGCATGTAGGGTACTGTAGCATGTAGAGTACTGTAGCATGTAGAGTACGGTAGCATGAAGAGTACTGTAGCATGTAGAATACTGTAGCATGTAGAGTGCTGTAGCATGTAGAGTACTGTAGCATGTAGAGTACTGTAGCATGTAGCGTGCTGTAGCATGTAGAGTACTGTAGCATGTAGAGTACTGTAGCATGTAGAGTACTGTAGCATGTAGAGTACTGTAGCATGTAGAGTACCGTAGCATGTAGAGTACTGTAGCATGTAGAGTATTGTAGCATGTACAGTGCTGTAGCATGTAGAGTGCTGTAGCATGTAGAGTGCTGTAGCATGTAGAGTACTGTAGCTTGTAGAGTACTGTAGCGTGTAGGGTACTGTAGCATGTAGAGTACTGTAGCATGTAGAGCACTGTAGCATGTAGAGTACTGTAGCATGTAGAGTGTTGTAGCATGTCGCGTGCTGTAGCATGTAGAGTGCTGTAGCATGTAGAGTGCTGTAGCATGTGGAGTACTGTAGCATGTAGAGTGCTGTAGCATGTAGAGTGCTGCAGCATGTAGAGTACTGTAGCATGTAGAGTACTGTAGCATGTAGAGTGCTGTAGCATGTAGAGTACTGTAGCATGTAGAGTGCTGTAGCATGTAGATTACTGTAGCATGTAGAGTGCTGTAGCATGTAGAGTGCTGTAGTATATAGAGTGCTGTAGTATGTAGAGTACTGAAGTACGTAGAATGTTATGGCATGTAGAGTGCTGTACCATGTAGAGTGCTGTACCATGTAGAGTGCTGTACCATGTAGAGTGCTGTAGTATGTAGTGTACTGTTGCATGTATAGTGTTGTAGTACGTAGAGTGCTGTAGCATTTGAGTGCTGTAGAATGTAGTGTGCTGTAACATGTAGAGTGCTGTAGCATGTAGAGTACTGTAGTATGTAGAGTGCTGTAACATGTAGTGTGCTGTAGCATGTAGAGTGCTGTAGCATGTAGAGTGCTGTAGCGTGTAGTGTGCGGTAGCATGTAGAGTGCTGTAGCATGTAGAGTGATATAGCATGTAGAGTGCTGTAGTATGTAGAGTGCTGTAACATGTAGAGTGCTGTAACATGTAGAGTGCTGTAGTATGTAGAGTGCTGTAGTATGTAGAGTGCTGAAGCATGTAGAGTCCTGCAGCATGTAGAGCGCTGTAGCATGTAGTGTGCTGTAACATGTAGAGTGCTGTAGTATGTAGAGTGCTGTAGCATGTAGAGTGCTGTAGTATGTAGAGTGCTGTAGCATGTAGAGTGCTGTAGCATGTAGAGTGCTGTAGCAAGTAAAGTGCTGTAGCATGTAGAGTGCTTTAGCATGTAGAGTACTGTAGTATGTAGAGTACCGTAGCATGTAGAGTACTGTAGCATGTAGAGTACTGTAGCATGTAGAGTACTGTAGCATGTAGAGTACTGTAGCATGAAGAGTACTGTAGCATGTAGAATACTGTAGCATGTAGAGTACTGTAGCATGAAGAGTACTGTAGCATGTAGAATACTGTAGCATGTAGAGTACTGTAGCATGTAGAATACTGTAGCATGTAGAGTACTGTAGCATGTAGAGTACTGTAGCATGTAGAGTACTGTAGCATGTAGAGTACTGTAGCATGTAGAGTACTGTAGCATGAAGAGTACTGTAGCATGTAGAATACTGTAGCATGTAGAGTACTGTAGCATGTAGAGTACTGTAGCATGTAGAGTACTGTAGCATGTAGAGTACTGTAGAAAGTAGAATACTGTAGCATATAGACTGCTGTAGCATATAGAGTTCTGTAGCATGTAGAGTACTTCAGCATGTAGAGTACTGTAGCATGTAGAGTACTGTAGCATGTAGAGTACTGTAGCATGTAGAGCACTGTAGCATGTAGAGTACTGTAGCATGTAGAGTACTGTAGCATGTAGATTACTGTAGCATGTAGAGTGCTGGAGCATGTAGAGTACTGTAGCATGTAGAGTACTGTAGCATGTAGGGTACTGTAGCATGTAGAGTACTGTAGCATGTAGAGTACTGTAGCATGTAGAGCACTGTAGCATGTAGAGTACTGTAGCATGTAGAGTTCTGTAGCATGTAGAGTACTTCAGCATGTAGAGTACTGTAGAATGTAGAGTACTGTAGCATATAGAGTGCTGTAGCATATAGAGTACTGTAGCATGTAGAGTACTGTAGCATGTAGGGTACTGTAGCATGTAGAGTACTGTAGCATGTAGAGTACTGTAGCATGTAGAGCACTGTAGCATGTAGAGTACTGTAGCATGTAGAGTTCTGTAGCATGTAGAGTACTTCAGCATGTAGAGTACTGTAGAATGTAGAGTACTGTAGCATATAGAGTGCTGTAGCATATAGAGTACTGTAGCATGTAGAGTGCTGTAGCATATAGAGAACTGTAGCATGTAGAGTGCTGTAGCATGCAGAATGCTGTAGCAAGTAGAATAGTGAAGCATGTAGAGTGCTGTAGCATGTAGAGTTCTGTAGCATGTAGAGTACTTCAGCATGTAGAGTACTGTAGAATGTAGAGTACTGTAGCATATAGAGTGCTGTAGCATATAGAGTACTGTAGCATGTAGAGTGCTGTAGCATATAGAGAACTGTAGCATGTAGAGTGTTGTAGCATGCAGAATGCTGTAGCAAGTAGAATAGTGAAGCATGTAGAGTGCTGTAGCATGTAGAGTACTGTAGCATGTAGAGTTCTGTAGCATGTAGAGTACTGTAGCATGTAGAGTACTGTAGCATATAGAGTGCTGTAGCATGTAGAGTACTGTAGCATGTAGAGTACTGTAGCATGTAGAATGCTGTAGCATGTAGAATGCTGTAGCAAGTAGAGTACTGTAGCATGTAGAGTACTGTAGTATGTAGAGTACTGTAGCATGTAGAGTACTGTAGCATGCAGAGTACTGTAGCATGTAGAGAACTGTAGCATGTAGAGTAGTGTAGCATGCAGAGTTCTGTAGCATGTAGAGTACTGTAGCATGTAAAGTACTGTAGCATGTAGAGTACTGTAGCATGCAGAGTACTGTAGCACGCAGAGTGCTGTAGCACGTAGAGTGCTGTAGCATATAGAGTGCTGTAGCATGTAGAGTGCTGTAGCATGTAGAGTACTGTAGCATGTAGAGTACTGTAGCATGTAGAGTGCTGTAGCATGTAGAGTACTTTAGCATGCAGAGTACTGTATCATGTAGAGTGCTGTAACATGTAGAGTACTGTAGCAAGTAGAGTACTGTAGCATGTAGATTACTGTACTGTAGCATGTAGAGTACTGTAGCATGTAGAGTACTGTAGCATGTAGAGTGCTGTAGCATGTAGAGTGCTGTAGTATGTAGAGTACCGTAGCATGTAGAGTACTGTAGCATGTAGCGTGCTGTAGCATGTATAGTACTGTAGCATGTAGAGTACTGTAGCATGTAGAGTACTGTAGCATGTAGAGTACTGTAGCATGTAGAGTGCTGTAGGATTTAGAGTGCTCAGCATGTATAGTACTGTAGCATGTATAGTATTGTAGCATGTAGAGTACTGTAGCATTTAGAGTATTGTAACATGTAGAGTACTGTAGCATCTAGAGTAATATAACATGTAGAGTGCTGTAGCATGTAGAATACTGTAGCATGTACAGTACTGCAGCATGTAGAGTGCTGTAGCATGTAGAATGCTGTAGCATGTAGAGTACTATAGCATGTAAAGTACTGTAGCATGTAGAATACTGTAGCATGTACAGTACTGTAGCATGTAGTGTAGCATGTAGAGTACTGTAGCATGTAGAGTACTGTAGCATGTAGAGTACTGTAGCATGTAGAGTACTGTAGCATGTAGAGTGCTGTAGCATGTAGAGTGCTGTAGCATGTAGAGTACTGTAGCATGTAGAGTACTGTAGCATGTAGAGTACTGTAGCATGTAGAGTACTGTAGCATGTAGAGTACTGTAGCATGTAGAGTACTGTAGCATGTAGAGTACTGTAGCGTGTAGAGTGCTGTAGCATGTAGAGTACTGTAGCATGTAGAGCACTGTAGCATGTACGGTACTGTAGCATGTAAAGTACTGTAGCATATAGAGTTCTGTAGCATGTAGAGTACTGTAGCATGTAGAGTACTGTAGCATATAGAGTGCTGGAGCATGTAGAGTACTGTAGCATGTAGAGTACTGTAGCATGTAGGGTACTGTAGCATGTAGAGTACTGTAGCATGTAGAGTACTGTAGCATGTAGAGTACTGTAGCATGTAGAGTTCTGTAGCATGTAGAGTACTTTAGCATGTAGTGTACTGTAGCATGTAGAGTACTGTAGCATATAGAGTGCTGTAGCATGTAGAGTACTGTAGCATGTAGAGTACTGTAGCATGTAGAATGCTGTAGCAAGTAGAGTTTTGTAGCATGTAGAGTACTGTAGTATGTAGAGTACTGTAGGATGTAGAGTACTGTAGCATGCAGAGTACTGTAGCATGTAGAGAACTGTAGCATGTAGAGTACTGTAGCACGCAGAGTGCTGTAGCACGTAGAGTGCTGTAGCATATAGAGTGCTGTAGCATGTAGAGTACTGTAGCACGCAGAGTGCTGTAGCACGTAGAGTGCTGTAGCATATAGAGTGCTGTAGCATGTAGAGTGCTGTAGTATGTAGAGTACTGTAGCATGTAGAGTTCTGTAGCATGTAGAGTGCTGTAGCATGTAGAGTACTGTAGCATGTAGAGTACTGTAGCATGCAGAGTGCTGTAGCATGTAGAGTACTTTAGCATGCAGAGTACTGTATCATGTAGAGTGCTGTAGCATGTAGAGTACTGTAGCAAGTAGAGTACTGTAGCATGTAGATTACTGTACTGTAGCATGTAGAGTACTGTAGCATGTAGAGTACTGTAGCATGTAGAGTACTGTAGCATGTAGAGTGCTGTAGCATGTAGAGTGCTGTAGTATGTAGAGTACTGTAGCATGTAGAGTACTGTAGCATGTAGCGTGCTGTAGCATGTATAGTACTGTAGCATGTAGAGTACTGTAGCATGTAGAGTACTGTAGCATGTAGAGTACTGTAGCATGTAGAGTGCTGTAGGATTTAGAGTACTGTAACATGTAGAGTACTGTAGCATGTAGAGTATTGTAGCATGTAGAGTTCTGTAGCATGTAGAGTACTGTAGCATCTAGAGTAATATAACATGTAGAGTGCTGTAGCATGTAGAATGCTGTAGCATGTACAGTACTGTAGCATGTAGTGTAGCATGTAGAGTTCTGGGGCATGTAGAGTACTGTAGCATGTAGAATACTGTAGCATGTAGAGTGCTGTAGCATGTAGAATGCTGTAGCATGTAGAGTACTATAGCATGTAAAGTACTGTAGCATGTAGAATACTGTAGCATGTAGAATACTGTAGCATGTAGAGTACTGTAGCATGTAGAATACTGTAACATGTAGAGTACTGTAGCATGAAGAGTACTGTAGCATGTACAATGCTGTAGCATGTAGAGTACTGTGGCATGTAGAACACTGTAGCATGTAGAGTACTGTAGCATGTAGAGTACTGTAGCATGTAGAGCACTGTAGCATGTACAATGCTGTAGCATGTAGAGTACTGTAGCATGTAGAGTACTGTGGCATGTAGAACACTGTAGCATGAAGAGTACTGTAGCATGTAGAATACTGTAGCATGTAGAGTACTGTAGCATGTAGAGTACTGTAGCATGTAGAGTACTGTGGCATGTAGAACACTGTAGCATGAAGAGTACTGTAGCATGTAGAATACTGTAGCATGTAGAGTACTGTAGCATGTAGAGTACTGTAGCATGTAGAATACTGTAGCATGTAGAGTACTGTAGCATGTAGAATACTGTAACATGTAGAGTACTGTAGCATGAAGAGTACTGTAGCATGTAGAATACTGTAGCATGTAGAGTACTGTAGCATGCAGAGTACTGTAGCACGCATAGTGCTGTAGCACGTAGAGTGCTGTAGCATATAGAGTGCTGTAGCATGTAGAGTGCTGTAGTATGTAGAGTACTGTAGCATGTAGAGTACTGTAGCATGTAGAGTGCTGTAGCATGTAGAGTACTTTAGCATGCAGAGTACTGTATCATGTAGAGTGCTGTAACATGTAGAGTACTGTAGCAAGTAGAGTACTGTAGCATGTAGATTACTGTACTGTAGCATGTAGAGTACTGTAGCATGTAGAGTACTGTAGCATGTAGAGTGCTGTAGCATGTAGAGTGCTGTAGTATGTAGAGTACCGTAGCATGTAGAGTACTGTAGCATGTAGAGTGCTGTAGTATGTAGAGTACTGTAGCATGTAGAGTACTGTAGCATGTAGAGTACTGTAGCATGTAGAGTACCGTAGCATGTAGAGTACTTTAGCATGTAGAGTAGTGTAGCATGTACAGTACTGTAGTATGTAGAGTGCTGTAGAATGTAGAGTGCTGTAGCATGTAGAGTACTGTAGCATGTAGAGCACTGTAGCATGTACGGTACTGTAGCATGTAAAGTACTGTAGCATATAGAGTTCTGTAGCATGTAGAGTACTGTAGCATGTAGAGTACTGTAGCATGTAGAGTGCTGGAGCATGTAGAGTACTGTAGCATGTAGAGTACTGTAGCATGTAGGGTACTGTAGCATGTAGAGTACTGTAGCATGTAGAGTACTGTAGCATGTAGAGTACTGTAGCATGTAGAGTTCTCTAGCATGTAGAGTACTTTAGCATGTAGTGTACTGTAGCATGTAGAGTACTGTAGCATATAGAGTGCTGTAGCATGTAGAGTACTGTAGCATGTAGAGTACTGTAGCATGTAGAATGCTGTAGCAAGTAGAGTTTTGTAGCATGTAGAGTACTGTAGTATGTAGAGTACTGTAGGATGTAGAGTACTGTAGCATGTAGAGAACTGTAGCATGTAGAGAACTGTAGCATGTAGAGTAGTGTAGCATGTAGAGTTCTGTAGCATGTAGAGTACTGTAGCATGTAAAGTGCTGTAGCATGTAGAGTACTGTAGCACGCAGAGTGCTGTAGCACGTAGAGTGCTGTAGCATATAGAGTGCTGTAGCATGTAGAGTGCTGTAGTATGTAGAGTACTGTAGCATGTAGAGTTCTGTATCATGTAGAGTGCTGTAGCATGTAGAGTACTGTAGCATGTAGAGTACTGTAGCATGCAGAGTGCTGTAGCATGTAGAGTACTTTAGCATGCAGAGTACTGTATCATGTAGAGTGCTGTAGCATGTAGAGTACTGTAGCAAGTAGAGTACTGTAGCATGTGGATTACTGTACTGTAGCATGTAGAGTACTGTAGCATGTAGAGTACTGTAGCATATTGAGTACTGTAGCATGTAGAGTGCTGTAGCATGTAGAGTTCTGTAGTATGTAGAGTACTGTAGCATGTAGAGTACTGTAGCATGTAGCGTGCTGTAGCATGTATAGTACTGTAGCATGTAGAGTACTCTAGCATGTAGAGTACTGTAGCATGTAGAGTACTGTAGCATGTAGAGTGCTGTAGGATTTAGAGTACTGTAACATGTAGAGTACTGTAGCATGTAGAGTATTGTAGCATGTAGAGTTCTGTAGCATGTAGAGTACTGTAGCATCTAGAGTAATATAACATGTAGAGTGCTGTAGCATGTAGAATGCTGTAGCATGTACAGTACTGTAGCATGTAGTGTAGCATGTAGAGTTCTGGGGCATGTAGAGTACTGTAGCATGTAGAATACTGTAGCATGTAGAGTGCTGTAGCATGTAGAATGCTGTAGCATGTAGAGTACTATAGCATGTAAAGTACTGTAGCATGTAGAATACTGTAGCATGTAGAATACTGTAGCATGTAGAGTACTGTAGCATGTAGAATACTGTAACATGTAGAGTACTGTAGCATGAAGAGTACTGTAGCATGTACACTGCTGTAGCATGTAGAGTACTGTGGCATGTAGAACACTGTAGCATGTAGAGTACTGTAGCATGTAGAGTACTGTAGCATGAAGAGTACTGTAGCATGTACAATGCTGTAGCATGTAGAGTACTGTAGCATGTAGAGTACTGTGGCATGTAGAACACTGTAGCATGAAGAGTACTGTAGCATGTAGAATACTGTAGCATGTAGAGTACTGTAGCATGTAGAGTACTGTAGCATGTAGAGTATTGTGGCATGTAGAACATTGTAGCATGAAGAGTACTGTAGCATGTAGAATACTGTAGCATGTAGAGTACTGTAGCATGTAGAGTACTGTAGCATGTAGAATACTGTAGCATGTAGAGTACTGTAGCATGTAGAATACTGTAACATGTAGAGTACTCTAGCATGAAGAGTACTGTAGCATGTAGAATACTGTAGCATGTAGAGTACTGTAGCATGTAGAGTACTGTAGCATGTAGAATTCTGTAGCATGTAGAATACTGTAGCATGTAGAATACTGTAGCATGTAGAGTACTGTAGCATGAAGAGTACTGTAGCATGTAGAATACTGTAGCATGTAGAATACTGTAGCATGTAGAATACTGTAACATGTAGAGTACTGTAGCATGTAGAATACTGTAGCATGTAGAGTACTGTAGAATGAAGAGTACTGTAGCATGTAGAATACTGTAGCATGTAGAGTACTGTAGCATGTAGAATACTGTAACATGTAGATTACTGTAGCATGAAGAGTACTGTAGCATGTACAATGCTGTAGCATGTAGAGTACTGTGGCATGTAGAACACTGTAGCATGTAGAGTACTGTAGCATGTAGAGTACTGTAGCATGTAAAGTACTGTAGCATGTAGAGTTCTGTAGCATGTTGAGTACTGTAGCATGTAGAGTACTGTAGCATGTAGAGTACTGTTGCATGTAGAGTACTGTAGCATGTAGAGTAGTGTAGCATGCAGAGTAGTGTAGCATGTAGAGTTCTGTAGCGTGTAGAGTACTGTAGCATGTAGGGTACTGTAGCATGTAGAGTACTGTAGCATGTAGAGTACGGTAGCACGAAGAGTACTGTAGCATGTAGAGTACTGTAGCATGTAGAGTGCTGTAGCATGTAGAGTACTGTAGCATGTAGAGTACTGTAGCATGTAGCGTGCTGTAGCATGTAGAGTACTGTAGCATGTAGAGTACTGTAGCATGTAGAGTACTGTAGCATGTAGAGTACTGTAGCATGTAGAGTGCCGTAGCATGTAGAGTACTGTAGCATGTAGAGTATTGTAGCATGTAGAGTGCTGTAGCATGTAGAGTGCTGTAGCATGTAGAGTGCTGTAGCATGTAGAGTACTGTAGCTTGTAGAGTACTGTAGCATGTAGGGTACTGTAGCATGTAGAGTACTGTAGCGTGTAGAGCACTGTAGCATGTAGAGTACTGTAGCATGTAGAGTTCTGTAGCATGTAGAGTACTTTAGCATGTAAAGTACTGTAGCATGTAGAGTACTGTAGCATATAGAGTGCTGCAGCATGTAGAGTACTGTAGCATGTAGAGAACTGTAGCATGTAGAGTGCTGTAGCATGTATAATGCTGTAGCAAGTAGAATACTGTAGCATGTAAAGTACTGTAGCATGTAGAGCACTGTAGCATGTAGAGTTCTCTAGCATGTAGAGTATTTTAGCATATAGAGTACTGTAGCATGTAGAGTACTGTAACATATAGAGTGCTGTAGCATGTAGAGTACTGTAGCATGTAGAGTACTGTAGCATGTAGAGTGCTGTAGCATGTAGAATGCTGTAGCAAGTAGAGTACTGTAGCATGTAGAGTACTGTAACATGTAGAGTAGTGTAGCATGTAGAGTACTGTAGCACGCAGAGTACTGTAGCATGTAGAGTACTGTAGCATGTAGATTACTGTAGCATGTAGAGTTATGTAGCATGTAGAGCACTGTAGCATGTAAAGTACTGTAGCATGTAGAGTACTGTACCATGTAGAGTGCTGTAGCATGTAGAGTGCTGTAGTGTGTAGAGTACTGTAGCATGTAGAGTTCTGTAGCATGTAGAGTGCTGTAGCATGTAGAATACTGTAGCACGTAGAGTACTGTAGCATGTAGAATGCTGTAGCATGTAGAGTACTTTAGCATGCAGAGTACTGTATCGTGTAGAGTGCTGTAGCATGTAGAGTGCTGTAGCATGTAGAGCACTGTAGCATGTAGAGTACTGTAGCATGTAGAGTACTGTAGCATGTAGAGTACTGTAGCATGTAGGGTACTGTAGCATGTAGAGTGCTGTAGCATGTAGAGTACTGTAGCATGCAGAGTACTGCAGCATGTAGCGTGCTGTAGCATGTATAGTACTGTATCATGTAGAGTACTGTATCATGTAGAGTACTGTAGCATGTAGAGTACTGTAGCATGTAGAGTGCGGTAGCATTTGAGTGCTCAGCATGTATAGTACTGTAGCATGTAGAGTATTGTAGCATGTAGAGTACTGTAGCATGTAGAGTATTGTAGCATGTAGAGTTCTGTAGCATGTAGAGTAGCTGTAGCATGTAGAGTATAGCATGTACAGTACTGTAGCATGTAGTGTAGCATGTAGAGTTCTGTAGCATGTAGAATACTGTAGCATGTAGAGTACTGTATCATGTAGAGTACTGTAGCATGTAGAGTACTGTAGCATGTAGAGTGCGGTAGCATTTGAGTGCTCAGCATGTATAGTACTGTAGCATGTAGAGTATTGTAGCATGTAGAGCACTGTAGCATGTAGAGTATTGTAGCATGTAGAGTTCTGTAGCATGTAGAGTAGAGTAGCATGTAGAGTACTGTAACATGTAGAGTGCTGTAGCATGTAGAATGCTGTAGCATGTAGAGTTCTATAGCATGTAAAGTACTGTAGCATGTACAGTACTGTAGCATGTAGTGTAGCATGTAGAGTTCTGTGGCATGTAGAGTACTGTAGCATGTAGAGTACTGCAGTATGTAGATTACTGTAGCATGTAGAGTTCTGTGGCATGTAGAGTACTGTAGCGTGTAGAGAAACTGTAGCATACAGAGTACTGTAGCATGAAGAGTGCTGTAGCATGTAGAGTAGTGTAGCATGTAGAGTTCTGTAGCATGTAGAGTACTGTAGCATGTACAGTTCTGTAGCATGTAGAGTTCTGTTGCATGTAGAGTACTGTAGTATATAGAGTACTGTAGCATATATAGTGTTGTAGCATGTAAAGTACTGTAGCATGTAGAGTACTGTAGCATGTAGAGTGCTGTAGCATGTAGAGTACTGTAGCATGTAGAGTACTGTAGCATGTAGAGTACTGTAGCATGTAGAGTACTGTAGCATGTAGAGTACTGTAGCATGTAGAGTGCTGTAGCATGTAGAGTACTGTAGCATGTAGAGTACTGTAGCATGTACAGTACTGTAGCATGTAGTGTAGCATGTAGAGTTCTGTAGCATGTAGAGTACTGTAGCATGTAGAGTACTGTAGCATGTAGAGCACTGTAGCATGTAGAGTACTGTAGCATGTAGATTGCTGTAGCATGTAGAGTGCTGTACCATGTAGAGTACTGTAGCATGTAGAGTTCTGTAGCATGTAGAGTACTGTAGCATGTAGAGTACTGTAGCATGTAGAGTGCTGTAGCATGTAGAGTACTGTAGCATGTAGAGTTCTGTAGCATGTAGAGTGCTGTAGCATGTAGAGTACTGTAGCATGTAGAGTACTGTAGCATATAGAGTGCTGTAGCATGTAGAGTACTGTAGCATGTAGAGTACTGTAGCATGTAGAGTGCTGTAGCATGTAGAGTACTGTAGCATGTAGAGTACTGTAGCATGTAGAGTGCTGTAGCATGTAGAGTGCTGTAGCATGTAGAGTACTGTAGCATGTAGAGCACTGTAGCGTGTAGAGTGCTGTAGCATGTAGAGTACTGTAGCATGTAGAGTACTGTAGCATGTAGAGTGCTGTAGCATGTAGAGTACTGTAGCATGTAGAGTACTGTAGCATGTAGAGTGCTGTAGCATGTAGAGTACTGTAGCATGTAGAGTGCTGTAGCATGTAGAGTGCTGTAGCATGTAGAGTACTGTAGCATGTAGAGTACTGTAGCATGTAGATTGATGTAGCATGTAGAGTGCTGTAGCATGTAGAGTACTGTAGCATGTAGAGTGCTGTAGCATGTAGAGTACTGTAGCATGTAGAGTACTGTAGCATGTAGAGTACTGTAGCATGTAGAGTGCTGTAGCATGTAGAGTACTGTAGCATGTAGAGTACTGTAGCATGTAGAGTGCTGTAGCATGTAGAGTACTGTAGCATGTAGAGTACTGTAGAATGTTGATTGCTGTAGCATGTAGAGTACTGTAGCATGTAGAGTACTGTAGCATGTAGAGTGCTGTAGCATGTAGAGTGCTGTAGCATGTAGAGTACTCTAGCATGTAGATTACTGTAGCATGTAGAGTGCTGTAGCATGTAGAGTACTGTAGCATGTAGAGTACTGTAGCATGTAGAGTTTACCTGGAGAGAGAGTTTCGGGGGTCAATGCCCCCGCGGCCCGGTCTGTGACCAGGCCTCCTGGTGGATCAGCGCCTGATCAACCAGGTTGTTGCTGCTGGCTGCACGCAAACCAACGTACGAGCCACAGCCCGGCTGATCAGGAACTGACTTTAGGTGCTTGTCCAGTGCCAGCTTGAAGACTGCCAGGGGTCTGTTGGTAATCCCCCTTATGTGTGCTGGGAGGCAGTTGAACAGTCTCGGGCCCCTGACACTTATTGTATGGTCTCTTAACGTGCTAGTGACACCCCTGCTTTTCATTGGGGGGATGGTGCATCGTCTGCCAAGTCTTTTGCTTTCGTAGTGAGTGATTTTCGTGTGCAAGTTCGGTACTAGTCCCTCTAGGATTTTCCAGGTGTATATAATCATGTATCTCTCCCTCCTGCGTTCCAGGGAATACAGGTTTAGAAACCTCAAGCGCTCCCAGTAATTGAGGTGTTTTATCTCCGTTATGCGCGCCGTGAAAGTTCTCTGTACATTTTCTAGGTCGGCAATTTCACCTGCCTTGAAAGGTGCTGTTAGAGTGCAGCAATATTCCAGCCTAGATAGAACAAGTGACCTGAAGAGTGTCATCATGGGCTTGGCCTCCCTAGTTTTGAAGGTTCTCATTATCCATCCTGTCATTTTTCTAGCAGATGCGATTGATACAATGTTATGGTCCTTGAAGGTGAGATCCTCCGACATAATCACTCCCAGGTCTTTGACGTTGGTGTTTCGCTCTGTAGCATGTAGACTGCTGTAGCATGTAGAGTACTGTAGCATGTAGAGTACTGTAGCATGTAGAGTGCTGTAGCATGTAGAGTACTGTAGCATGTAGAGTACTGTAGCATGTAGAGTACTGTAGCATGTAGAGTGCTGTAGCATGTAGAGTACTGTAGCATGTAGAGTACTGTAGCATGTAGAGTGCTGTATCATGTAGAGTACTGTAGCATGTAGAGTACTGTAGCATGTAGAGTGCTGTAGCATGTAGAATGCTGTAGCAAGTAGAATACTGTAGCATGTAGAGTGCTGTAGCATGTAGAGTACTGTAGCATGTAGACTGCTGTAGCATGTAGAGTGCTGTAGCATGTAGACTGCTGTAGCATGTAGAGTGCTGTAGCATGTAGAATGCTGTAGCAAGTAGAATACTGTAGCATGTAGAGTGCTGTAGCATGTAGACTGCTGTAGCATGTAGAGTGCTGTAGCATGTAGAATGCTGTAGCAAGTAGAATACTGTAGCATGTAGAATGCTGTAGCAAGTAGAATACTGTAGCATGTAGAGTACTGTAGCATGTAGAGTACTGTAGCATGTAGAGTGCTCTAGCATGTAGAGTGCTGTAGCATGTAGAGTACTGTAGCATGTAGAGTGCTCTAGCATGTAGAGTGCTGTAGCATGTAGAGTGCTGTAGCATGTAGAGTACTGTAGCATGTAGAGTACTGTAGCATGTAGAGTACTGTAGCATGTAGAGTACTGTAGCATGTAGAGTACTGTAGCATGTAGAGTACTGTAGCATGTAGAGTACTGTAGCATGTAGAGTACTGTAGCATGTAGAGTGCTGTAGCATGTAGAGTGCTGTAGCATGTAGAGTGCTGTAGCATGTAGAGTGCTGTAGCATGTAGAGTACTGTAGCATGTAGAGTGCTGTAGCATGTAGAGTACTGTAGCATGTAGAGTGCTGTAGCATGTAGAGTGCTGTAGCATGTAGAGTGCTGTAGCATGTAGAGTGCTGTAGCATGTAGAGTACTGTAGCATGTAGAGTGCTGTAGCATGTAGAGTGCTGTAGCATGTAGAGTACTGTAGCATGTAGAGTGCTGTAGCATGTAGAGTACTGTAGCATGTAGAGTACTTGTGTGTTGTATTACATCATATCAACAGTATTATCTTCATGAGTAGTATGATACCCGTCTGTGTATTTTATTACTCTGTAAACTCAAATATGTAAATTATCTATCTATACGTGTGGTAAAGTATTATTCTTATGCGTAGATGTTTCGCCATATTGTCTGTACATTTATAAATATACTATTATTGGTTAACAATGTGTGTTTGTAAACATAAACAAGTAATCACAAATATTTACGGGGTAGAACTTTTCCAAAAGACTCAATAACACAATATACTCACAGTATCAACGGAGAGATCCACTGCCTCTCGTAGTATTTGTTTTCCTCTGTGACTGGGAATCCCGCCTCACTCCTTTATATACCTTCCCCCCCCCCTAACTTGAGGAGTGCTGAGACATCTGTTTGCTTGACTTGTTTTTCTACCAACTAAGCGTCTATGCCTTGGTAGTTGACCATAAATGGGAAGAGGTAATCCACTGAAACACTCTTGCCGGAGAAGCTAGCTAGGTTCAATATCATGACCTATTCACTGAAGTGAGCAGTTGCTGTGTCATGTTTATGACGGAGAGGTGAGGGTTTTACCTGATGTTCACCTGTATCTGCTTTTACTGAGTTACTTGAAAACTATCGGTCCCACGAGTACACTAACTAGTCAAGGCAGGCGAAATTGCAGATCTGGAGAACGTACAGAGAACTTTCACGGCACGCATAAATACGATAAAGCACCTAAACTACGCAGGCTAGAAAGATACTTGATAATATACACATGGAAAATCCTAGAGGGATTAGTCCCAAACTTGTATGCGAAAATCACTCCCTACGAAAGCAATAGACTGGGCAGGAGAGGCAAAATCCCTCCAATTAAAAGCAGGGGACCCACGAGTACGCTAACAGACAATACATTAAGTGTCGGGGCCCAAGGCTGTTCAACTGCCTTCCAGCATACATGAGGGGGATGACCAATAGACCCCGAGCTGTCTTCAAGAAGGCACTGGACAGGCAACTAAAGTCAGTACATTTAATTTTGAATGAAGATGAAATGTGGGCATAATAATAAAAAAATGATAAAGCAGAAATAATAATTAAATAATAATAATAATAATAATAATAATAATAATAATAATAAATGCAGTAGCAATTACAACATCAACAGCAACATAAACAGAAACAGTAATACCTGGAGAGGGTTTCGGGTCCTGGTCTGTGACCAGGCCTCTTGGTGGATCAGGGTCTGATCAACCAGGCTGTTACTGTTAGCCACACGCAACCCGACGCACGAACCACAGCCCGGCTGCTTAGGTACTGACTTCAGGTGCCTGTCCAACACCTTCTTGAAGACAGCCAGGGGTCTATTGGTAATCCCCCTTATGTATGCTGGGAGGCAGTCCTTATGTATGCTGGGAGGCAGCTGAACAGTCTTGGGCCCCTGACACTTACTGTGTTGTCTTCTTATCATGCTAGTGGCGCCCTTGCCTTTCATTAGGGGAATGTTGCAGGATGTTGTAGGTATAGAAATAGATATAAAATAATAATAATAATAATAATAATAATAATAATAATAATAATAATAATAATAATAATAATATTAATAATAATAATAATAATAATAATAATAATAATAATAATAATAATAATAATAATAATAAATATAATAATAATAATAATAATAAGAAGAAGAAGAAGAAGAAGAAGAAGAAGAGTAATAATAACAACATAAATAATAACTGCCTTTTTAATATGAAACACAAACACTTGTTTTATACTTTCCAACATTAATATTTTCAGAGTACACAGTAACACCTGCAACGTTACTGCAACACTTATATATACGATACAAGTACAAGAGTGCAACACTTATATTTACGATACAAGTACAAGAGTGCAACACTTATATTTACGATACAAGTACAAGAGTGCAACACTTACATTTACGATACAAGTACAAGAGTGAAACACCTGACATTTACGATACAAGTACAAGAGTGCAACACTTATATTTACGATACAAGTACAAGAGTGCAACACTGACATTTACGATACAAGTACAAGAGTGCAACACTTATATTTACGATACAAGTACAAGAGTGCAACACTTATATTTACGATACAAGTACAAGAGTGCAACACTTACATTTACGATACAAGTACAAGAGTGCAACACTTATATTTACGATACAAGTACAAGAGTGCAACACTTATATTTACGATACAAGTACAAGAGTGCAACACTTATATATACGATACAAGTACAAGAGTGCAACACTTATATTTACGATACAAGTACAAGAGTGCAACACTTATATTTACGATACAAGTACAAGAGTGCAACACTTACATTTACGATACAAGTACAAGAGTGAAACACCTGACATTTACGATACAAGTACAAGAGTGCAACACTTATATTTACGATACAAGTACAAGAGTGCAACACTGACATTTACGATACAAGTACAAGAGTGCAACACTTATATTTACGATACAAGTACAAGAGTGCAACACTTATATTTACGATACAAGTACAAGAGTGCAACACTTACATTTACGATACAAGTACAAGAGTGCAACACTGACATTTACGATACAAGTACAAGAGTGCAACACTTACATTTACGATACAAGTACAAGAGTGCAACACTGACATTTACGATACAAGTACAAGAGTGCAACACTTATATTTACGATACAAGTACAAGAGTGCAACACTTATATTTACGATACAAGTACAAGAGTGCAACACTTACATTTACGATACAAGTACAAGAGTGCAACACTTACATTTACGATACAAGTACAAGAGTGCAACACTGACATTTACGATACAAGTACAAGAGTGCAACACTTACATTTACGATACAAGTACAAGAGTGCAACATTTACATTTACGATACAAGTACAAGAGTGCAACACTTACATTTACGATACAAGTACAAGAGTGCAACACTTACATTTACGATACAAGTACAAGAGTGCAACATTTACATTTACGATACAAGTACAAGAGTGCAACACTTACATTTACGATACAAGTACAAGAGTGCAACACTGACATTTACGATACAAGTACAAGAGTGCAACACTTATATTTACGATACAAGTACAAGACTGCAACATTTACATTTACGATACAAGTACAAGAGTGCAACACTGACATTTACGATACAAGTACAAGAGTGCAACACTTACATTTACGATACAAGTACAAGACTGCAACATTTACATTTACGATACAAGTACAAGAGTGCAACACCGACATTTACGATACAAGTACAAGAGTGCAACACTTACATTTACGATACAAGTACAAGAGTGCAACACTTACATTTACGATACAAGTACAAGAGTGCAACACTTACATTTACGATACAAGTACAAGAGTGCAACACTTACATTTACGATACAAGTACAAGAGTGAAACACCTGACATTTACGATACAAGTACAAGAGTGCAACACTTACATTTACGATACAAGTACAAGAGTGCAACACTGATATTCACGATACAAGTACAAGAGTGAAACACTTACGTTTACGATACAAGTACAAGAGTGAAACACCTGACATTTACGATACAAGTACAAGAGTGAAACACTCATATTTACGATACAAGTACAAGAGTGCAACACTTACATTTACGATACAAGTACAAGAGTGAAACACCTGACATTTACGATATAAGTACAAGAGTGCAACACCTGACATTTACGATACAAGTACAAGAGTGCAACACTTACATTTACGATACAAGTACAAGAGTGAAACACCTGACATTTACAATACAAGTACAAGAGTGCAACACTGACATTTACGATACAAGTACAAGAGTGCAACACTTACATTTACGATACAAGTACAAGAGTGAAACACTTACATTTACGATATAAGTACAAGAGTGAAACACCTGACATTTACGATACAAGTACAAGAGTGCAACACCTGACATTTACGATACAAGTACAAGAGTGCAACACTTACATTTACGATACAAGTACAAGAGTGCAACACCTGACATTTACGATACAAGTACAAGAGTGCAACACTTACATTTACGATACAAGTACAAGAGTGCAACACTTACATTTACGATACAAGTACAAGAGTGCAACACTTACATTTACGATACAAGTACAAGAGTGAAACACTTACATTTACGATATAAGTACAAGAGTGAAACACCTGAAATTTACGATACAAGTACAAGAGTGCAACACTTACATTTACGATATAAGTACAAGAGTGAAACACCTGACATTTACTATACAAGTACAAGAGTGCAACACTTACATTTACGATACAAGTACAAGAGTGAAACACCTGACATTTACGATACAAGTACAAGAGTGCAACACTGACATTTACGATACAAGTACAAGAGTGCAACACTGACATTTACGATACAAGTACAAGAGTGCAACACTTACATTTACGATACAAGTACAAGAGTGAAACACCTGACATTTACGATACAAGTACAAGAGTGCAACACTTACATTTACGATACAAGTACAAGAGTGAAACACTTACATTTACGATACAAGTACAAGAGTGAAACACCTGACATTTACGATACAAGTACAAGAGTGCAACACCTGACATTTACGATACAAGTACAAGAGTGCAACACTGACATTTACGATACAAGTACAAGAGTGCAACACTGACATTTACGATACAAGTACAAGAGTGCAACACTTACATTTACGATACAAGTACAAGAGTGCAACACTGACATTTACGATACAAGTACAAGAGTGCAACACTGACATTTACGATACAAGTACAAGAGTGCAACACCTGATATTTACGATACAAGTACAAGAGTGCAACACTTACATTTACGATACAAGTACAAGAGTGCAACACCTGACATTTACGATACAAGTACAAGAGTGCAACACTGACATTTACGATACAAGTACAAGAGTGCAACACTTACATTTACGATACAAGTACAAGACTGAAACACTTACATTTACGATACAAGTACAAGAGTGAAACACCTGACATTTACGATACAAGTACAAGAGTGCAACACTTATATTTACGATACAAGTACAAGAGTGCAACACTTACATTTACGATACAAGTACAAGAGTGAAACACCTGACATTTACGATACAAGTACAAGAGTGAAACACCTGACATTTACGATACAAGTACAAGAGTGAAACACCCGACATTTACGATACAAGTACAAGAGTGCAACACTTACATTTACGATACAAGTACTGACATTTACAATACAAGTACAAGAGTGCAACACTTACATTTACGATACAAGTACAAGAGTGCAACACCTGACATTTACGATACAAGTACAAGAGTGCAACACTTACATTTACGATACAAGTACAAGAGTGCAACACTGACATTTACGATACAAGTACAAGAGTGCAACACTTACATTTACGATACAAGTACAAGAGTGCAACACTTACATTTACGATACAAGTACAAGAGTGCAACACTTACATTTACGATACAAGTACAAGAGTGATACATTTACGATACAAGTACAAGAGTGCAACACTTACATTTACAATACAAGTACAAGAGTGCAACACCTGACATTTACGATACAAGTACAAGAGTGCAACACTTACATTTACAATACAAGTACAAGAGTGCAACACTTACATTTACGATACAAGTACAAGAGTGAAACACCTGACATTTACGATACAAGTACAAGAGTGAAACACCTGACATTTACGATACAAGTACAAGAGTGAAACACCTGACATTTACGATACAAGTACAAGAGTGCAACACTTACATTTACGATACAAGTACAAGAGTGCAACACTTACATTTACGATACAAGTACAAGAGTGCAACACTTACATTTACGATACAAGTACAAGAGTGCAACACTTACATTTACAATACAAGTACAAGAGTGCAACACTTACATTTACAATACAAGTACAAGAGTGCAACACTTACATTTACAATACAAGTACAAGAGTGCAACACTTACATTTACGATACAAGTACAAGAGTGCAACACTTACATTTACAATACAAGTACAAGAGTGCAACACTTACATTTACAATACAAGTACAAGAGTGCAACACTTACATTTACGATACAAGTACAAGAGTGAAACACCTGACATTTACGACATAAATACAAGACAAACATTTATTTTAACAGATAATTTTAGTGTTTTATGTAGAGTAAATATAATGCAGAACTTGCTATCAGTTTTGCAGTGTTTGAGCGTATATATATATTGGTCTGTTACAGAAACTTCATTAATCTTCGTATACGTTTATTATTACTGAGTATATCCCAAGAATATGATAAAAGATTGTTGATGATTACCTGGAGTTTACCTGGAGAGAGTTCCGGGGGTCAACGCCCCCGCGGCCCGGTCTGTGACCAAGCCTCCTGGTGGATCAGAGCCTGATCAACCAGGCTGTTGCTGCTGGCTGCACGCAAACCAACGTACGAGCCACAGCCCGGCTGGTCACGAAGCGACTTTAGGTGCTTGTCCAGTGCCAGCTTGAAGACTGCCAGGGGTCTGTTGGTAATCCTCCTTATGTATGCTGGGAGGCAGTTGAACAGTCTCGGGCCCCTGACACTTATTGTATGGTCTCTTAACGTGCTAGTGACACCCCTGCTTTTCATTGGGGGGATGTTGCATCGTCTGCCAAGTCTTTTGCTTTCGTAGTGAGTGATTTTCGTGTGCAAGTTCGGTACTAGTCCCTCTAGGATTTTCCAGGTGTATATAATCATGTATCTCTCCCGCCTGCGCTCCAGGGAATACAGGTTCAGGAACCTCAAGCGCTCCCAGTAATTGAGGTGTTTTATCTCCGTTATGCACGCCGTGAAGGTTCTCTGTATATTTTCTAGGTCAGCAATTTCACCTGCCTTGAAAGGTACTGTTAGTGTGCAGCAATATTCCAGCCTAGATAGAACAAGTGACCTGAAGAGTGTCATCATGGGCTTGGCCTCCCTAGTTTTGAAGGTTCTCATTATCCATCCTGTCATTTTTCTAGCAGATGCGATTGATACAATGTTATGGTCCTTGAAGGTGAGATCCTCCGACATGATCACTCCCAGGTCTTTGACGTTGGTGTTTCGCTCTATTTTGTTGCCAGAATTTGTTTTGTACTCTGATGAAGATTTAATTTCCTCGTGTTTACCATATCTGAGTAGTTGAAATTTCTCATCGTTGAACTTCATATTGTTTTCTGCAGCCCACTGAAAGATTTGGTTGATGTCTGCCTGGAGCTTTGCAGTGTCTGCAATGGAAGACACTGTCATGCAGATTCGGGTGTCATCTGCAAAGGAAGACACGGTGCTGTGGCTGACATCCTTGTCTATGTCGGATATGAGATTTGTATTAATGATAATATTTTGATGAATTTGTCCATACAAGTTTGGTGCTTTATGTGAACTTCAGTGTTGTAAGAACATTTAATTTGGTGTTGAATTATTTCCACTTATCAGTGAACCAACTGTGCTGTTGTTGCACATGTACACGGAACAATCAGTAGGCTGTTGTTGCACATGTACACGGAACAATCAGTAGGCTGTTGTTGCACATGTACACGGAACAATCAGTAGGCTGTTGTTGCACATGTACACGGAACAATCAGTAGGCTGTTGTTGCACATGTACACGGAACAATCAGTAGGCTGTTGTTGCACATGCACACGGAACAATCAGTAGGCTGTTGTTGCACATGTACACGGAACAATCAGTAGGCTGTTGTTGCACATGTACACGGAACAATCAGTAGGCTGTTGTTGCACATGCACACGGAACAATCAGTAGGCTGTTGTTGCACATGCACACGGAACAATCAGTAGGCTGTTGTTGCACATGTACACGGAACAATCAGTAGGCTGTTGTTGCACATGTACACGGAACAATCAGTAGGCTGTTGTTGCACATGTACACGGAACAATCAGTAGGCTGTTGTTGCACATGTACACGGAACAATCAGTAGGCTGTTGTTGCACATGCACACGGAACAATCAGTAGGCTGTTGTTGCACATGTACACGGAACAATCAGTAGGCTGTTGTTGCACATGTACACGGAACAATCAGTAGGCTGTTGTTGCACATGCACACGGAACAATCAGTAGGCTGTTGTTGCACATGCACACGGAACAATCAGTAGGCTGTTGTTGCACATGCACACGGAACAATCAGTAGGCTGTTGTTGCACATGTACACGGAACAATCAGTAGGCTGTTGTTGCACATGCACACGGAACAATCAGTAGGCTGTTGTTGCACATGTACACGGAACAATCAGTAGGCTGTTGTTGCACATGCACACGGAACAATCAGTAGGCTGTTGTTGCACATGTACACGGAACAATCAGTAGGCTGTTGTTGCACATGCACACGGAACAATCAGTTGGCTGTTGTTGCACATGTACACGGAACAATCAGTTGGCTGTTGTTGCACATGTACACGGAACAATCAGTAGGCTGTTGTTGCACATGTACACGGAACAATCAGAAGGCTTTTGTTGCACATGTACACGGAACAATCAGAAGGCTTTTGTTGCACATGTACACGGAACAATCAGTAGGCTGTTGTTGCACATGTACACGGAACAATCAGTAGGCTTTTGTTGCACATGTACACGGAACAATCAGAAGGCTTTTGTTGCACATGTACACGGAACAATCAGTAGGCTGTTGTTGCACATGTACACGGAACAATCAGTAGGCTGTTGTTGCACATGTACACGGAACAATCAGTAGGCTGTTGTTGCACATGCACACGGAACAATCAGTAGGCTGTTGTTGCACATGCACACGGAACAATCAGTAGGCTTTTGTTGCACATGTACACGGAACAATCAGAAGGCTGTTGTTGCACATGTACACGGAACAATCAGTAGGCTGTTGTTGCACATGCACACGGAACAATCAGAAGGCTGTTGTTGCACATGTACACGGAAACAATCAACTGAGCAGTGGTGTGCATGCCAGCCCGTCAAGGTTGAAGTTATAAGGTGCCTTCAGGCGCTGTGATGACTACGTAAAACCAGCCAGTCTCAAGGACAACCAGTGACTGATGAGTCTCCTTCATCACCAGCTGCGTAAAAATGATGATGTATTGAATGTTTTTTGTTCTATGCATAGTTTGTTACATATTATATATATATTAAACATATATATATATATATATATATATATATATATATATATATATATATATATATATATATATATATATATATACTGGCCATGTAGCCAGAAACTGTAAGGCTGGAGGTGATGTCCTGGTAGTCAGTAAATGTGGGACTGATAGTGCAGTCCTGGGAGACAGTAATGGTGAAGCCGGAGGTGCTGTCCTGGGAGACAGTAATGATGAAGCTGGAGGTGCTGTCCTGGGAGACAGTAATGGTGAAGCTGGAGGTGCTGTCCTGGGAGACAGTAATGGTGAAGCTGGAGGTGCTGTCCTGGGAGACAGTAATGGTGAAGCTGGAGATTTTGTCCAGGTCGGGAATTATACGCAGGAAGGAATACATATAAATGACCTCATAGGGGATAGGAACCGTAGTGGGGAAACAAGTGTAGTCAAACATAAGATAAAACCAATATTGCAAACTAGAAATACCACAGGAAATAGCAAACAAGAGGACTCCACTAGCTATAGTGAGGATATATTACCAAAAACAACTGGTGGGAGCTCAATTGTTGGTGCTAGGGAGGATAGGAATAAGACAGGGAAACATGCACCAACAGGGAATACAGTCACAGAAACCCAAGGCAAACGGAAACCAAGCCTGTGCACATACTATGCACTTGGTATCTGCAGACATGGGAAATCTGGAAAAACAGACGGGACGTGCAACTATGACCACCCTAGAAAATGCCATGCCCATATGACAACAGGAAAATGCAAACTCCCTTCCTGTAAGCTTTTTCACCCTGAAATGTGTACCTCTTCAGTACAGGAAAGACTGTGCTATAACTTAAATTGCCAGGCGCACCATCTAAAGGGTACAAAAAGATACAAAACATCCAGGCCATGGGAAAACCTGGGTAGCCACAGCCACTCAAGAGGGAGAGGTTTTTTAGTGCCAGGAAGGAAAAAAAACTGGCAGGAAATGGCAGAAATCGTACACCAAATCCAGTCATTCCTGGAGTGGAACCACAGTAGATGGCCTCCACTCCACTCCACTCCAGCAACAAACAACAAAATACCTTTCATCCGTGGACTGCTTGCAGAGGCAAAGGCAATGTTCGCGGCTTTCACTGAGACCCACATAAAGGATCACTTGGACAACGAAATATGGATCCCAGGTTACAACCTATACAGATGTGACAGAGTGAACAGGCAAAAGGGGAGGGTTGGCCTGTACATTGCAGAGTCACTTGTTTGCACAGAACTGCTAAATGCCTCAAATAATGTAGTGGAAGTTTTACCAGTAAAGGTCGAGAACCAAAACCTAGTCATTGTGGTAGTCTACAAGCCTCCGGATGCAACATCCCAGCAATTCCAGAAACAGCTGTTAAAATTTGACCACTGTCTGGAAAATCTTCCAGCTCCTTCACCCAACATCTTGCTCCTGGGGGATTTCAACTTAAGGCACCTAAAATGGAGGAATATAGCAAATAATATTGTTGCAGTAACAACACCAGGAGGCAGCTCTGATGAAAACTCACACTCACACGAGCTTTTAAATCTCTGCACAAAATTCAATTTAAACCAGCAAATAATAGAGCCTACTAGACTGGAGAATACACTAGACCTCATCTTCACTAACAATGATGATCTGATAAGAAATGTCACCATATCAAAAACAATATACTCAGATCACAACATAATTGAGGTTCAGACATGTATGTGTGGAGCCCCAGACCGACATAATGAGACTAGTCACGAGGGAGCATTCACCAAATTCAACTTCAATAACAAAAACATAAAGTGGGACCAAGTAAACCAAGTCCTAACCGATATAAGCTGGGAAGATATACTAAGCAACACAGACCCCAACGTATGCCTAGAACAGATTAACTTGGTGGCACTCGATGTATGCACAAGACTTATTCCTCTAAGAAAAAGGAGGAGTAGATGTAAAATAGAAAGAGACAGGCGCTCCCTTTACAGGCGACGGAAAAGAATAACAGAGCGGCTAAAAGAGGTCAATATATCTGAAATGCG
>NC_091320.1:10542407-10643517 GCF_038502225.1 Cherax quadricarinatus
TGTGCCTGATGATGGTGCTGTGTGCCTGATGGTGGTGCTGTGTGCCTGATGATGGTGCTGTGTGCCTGATGGTGGTGCTGTGTGCCTGATGATGGTGCTGTGTGCCTGATGATGGTGCTGTGTGCCTGATGATGGTGCTGTGTGCCTGATGATGGTGCTGTGTGCCTGATGATGGTGCTGTGTGCCTGATGATGGTGCTGTGTGCCTGATGGTGGTGCTGTGTGCCTGATGATGGTGCTGTGTGCCTGATGGTGGTGCTGTGTGCCTGATGATGGTGCTGTGTGCCTGATGATGGTGCTGTGTGCCTGATGATGGTGCTGTGTGCCTGATGATGGTGCTGTGTGCCTGATGATGGTGCTGTGTGCCTGATGGTGGTGCTGTGTGCCTGATGGTGGTGCTGTGTGCCTGATGGTGGTGCTGTGTGCCTGATGGTGGTGCTGTGTGCCTGATGGTGGTGCTGTGTGCCTGATGGTGGTGCTGTGTGCCTGATGGTGGTGCTGTGTGCCTGATGGTGGTGCTGTGTGCCTGATGGTGGTGCTGTGTGCCTGATGGTGGTGCTGTGTGCCTGATGGTGGTGCTGTGTGCCTGATGGTGGTGCTGTGTGCCTGATGATGGTGCTGTGTGCCTGATGATGGTGCTGTGTGCCTGATGATGGTGCTGTGTGCCTGATGGTGGTGCTGTGTGCCTGATGATGGTGCTGTGTGCCTGATGATGGTGCTGTGTGCCTGATGATGGTGCTGTGTGCCTGATGATGGTGCTGTGTGCCTGATGATGGTGCTGTGTGCCTGATGATGGTGCTGTGTGCCTGATGGTGGTGCTGTGTGCCTGATGATGGTGCTGTGTGCCTGATGGTGGTGCTGTGTGCCTGATGTTGGTGCTGTGTGCCTGATGATGGTGCTGTGTGCCTGATGATGGTGCTGTGTGCCTGATGGTGGTGCTGTGTGCCTGATGATGGTGCTGTGTGCCTGATGATGGTGCTGTGTGCCTGATGGGGGTGCTGTGTGCCTGATGGTGGTGCTGTGTGCCTGATGATGGTGCTGTGTGCCTGATGATGGTGCTGTGTGCCTGATGATGGTGCTGTGTGCCTGATGTTTGTGCTGTGTGCCTGATGATGGTGCTGTGTGCCTGATGATGGTGCTGTGTGCCTGATGATGGTGCTGTGTGCCTGATGATGGTGCTGTGTGCCTGATGATGGTGCTGTGTGCCTGATGATGGTGCTGTGTGCCTGATGATGGTGCTGTGTGCCTGATGATGGTGCTGTGTGCCTGATGATGGTGCTGTGTGCCTGATGATGGTGCTGTGTGCCTGATGTAGGTGCTGTGTGCCTGATGATGGTGCTGTGTGCCTGATGATGGTGCTGTGTGCCTGATGATGGTGCTGTGTGCCTGATGGTGGTGCTGTGTGCCTGATGATGGTGCTGTGTGCCTGATGATGGTGCTGTGTGCCTGATGATGGTGCTGTGTGCCTGATGATGGTGCTGTGTGCCTGATGATGGTGCTGTGTGCCTGATGATGGTGCTGTGTGCCTGATGGTGGTGCTGTGTGCCTGATGATGGTGCTGTGTGCCTGATGGTGGTGCTGTGTGCCTGATGATGGTGCTGTGTGCCTGATGGAGGTGCTGTGTGCCTGATGATGGTGCTGTGTGCCTGATGGTGGTGCTGTGTGCCTGATGATGGTGCTGTGTGCCTGATGGTGGTGCTGTGTGCCTGATGATGGTGCTGTGTGCCTGATGGTGGTGCTGTGTGCCTGATGATGGTGCTGTGTGCCTGATGATGGTGCTGTGTGCCTGATGATGGTGCTGTGTGCCTGATGATGGTGCTGTGTGCATGATGATGGTGGTGCTGTGTGCTGTGTGCCTGATGATGGTGCTGTGTGCCTGATGATGGTGCTGTGTGCCTGATGGTGGTGCTGTGTGCCTGATGGTGGTGCTGTGTGCCTGATGGTGGAGCTGTGTGTCTGTTTGTGGTGCTGTGTGCCTGATGATGTTGCTGTGTGCCTGATGATGGTGCTGTGTGCCTGATGATGGTGCTGTGTGCCTGATGATGGTGCTGTGTGCCTGATGATGGTGCTGTGTGCCTGATGATGGTGCTGTGTGCCTGATGATGGTGCTGTGTGCCTGATGATGGTGCTGTGTGCCTGATGGTGGTGCTGTGTGCCTGATGGTGGTGCTGTGTGCCTGATGGTGGTGCTGTGTGCCTGATGGTGGTGCTGTGTGCCTGATGGTGGTGCTGTGTGCCTGATGGTGGTGCTGTGTGCCTGATGGTGGTGCTGTGTGCCTGATGGAGGTGCTGTATGCCTGATGGTGTGTGCTGTGTGCCTGATGGTGCTGTGTGCCTGATGTGGTAGTGATGATGGTGCTGTGTGCCTGATGGTGGTGCTGTGTGCCTGATGGTGGTGCTGTGTGCCTGATGGTGGTGCTGTGTGCCTGATGGTGGTGCTGTGTGCCTGATGGTGGTGCTGTGTGCCTGATGGTGGTGCTGTGTGCCTGATGGTGGTGCTGTGTGCCTGATGGTGGTGCTGTGTGCCTGATGGTGGTGCTGTGTGCCTGATGGTGGTGCTGTGTGCCTGATGGTGGTGCTGTGTGCCTGATGGTGGTGCTGTGTGCCTGATGGTGGTGCTGTGTGCCTGATGGTGGTGCTGTGTGCCTGATGATGGTGCTGTGTGCCTGATGGTGGTGCTGTGTGCCTGATGGTGGTGCTGTGTGCCTGATGGTGGTGCTGTGTGCCTGATGGTGGTGCTGTGTGCTGATGGTGGTGGTGATGATGGTGCTGTGTGCCTGATGATGGTGCTGTGTGCCTGATGGTGGTGCTGTGTGCCTGATGATGGTGCTGTGTGCCTGATGGTGGTGCTGTGTGCCTGATGATGGTGCTGTGTGCCTGATGATGGTGCTGTGTGCCTGATGGTGGTGCTGTGTGCCTGATGGTGGTGCTGTGTGCCTGATGATGGTGCTGTGTGCCTGATGGTGGTGCTGTGTGCCTGATGATGGTGCTGTGTGCCTGATGGTGGTGCTGTGTGCCTGATGATGGTGCTGTGTGCCTGATGGTGGTGCTGTGTGCCTGATGATGGTGCTGTGTGCCTGATGATGGTGCTGTGTGCCTGATGATGGTGCTGTGTGCCTGATGATGGTGCTGTGTGCCTGATGATGGTGCTGTGTGCCTGATGAGGTGCTGTGTGCCTGATGATGGTGCTGTGTGCCTGATGATGGTGCTGTGTGCCTGATGAGATGATGTGTGCTGTGTGCCTGATGATGGTGCTGTGTGCCTGATGATGGTGCTGTGTGCCTGATGATGGTGCTGTGTGCCTGATGATGGTGCTGTGTGCCTGATGATGGTGCTGTGTGCCTGATGATGGTGCTGTGTGCCTGATGATGGTGCTGTGTGCCTGATGATGGTGCTGTGTGCCTGATGATGGTGCTGTGTGCCTGATGATGGTGCTGTGTGCCTGATGATGGTGCTGTGTGCCTGATGGTGGTGCTGTGTGCCTGATGGTGGTGCTGTGTGCCTGATGATGGTGCTGTGTGCCTGATGATGGTGCTGTGTGCCTGATGATGGTGCTGTGTGCCTGATGATGGTGCTGTGTGCCTGATGATGGTGCTGTGTGCCTGATGATGGTGCTGTGTGCCTGATGATGGTGCTGTGTGCCTGATGATGGTGCTGTGTGCCATGATGGTTGTGCTGTGTGCCTGATGATGGTGCTGTGAGCCTAATCATGGTGCTGTGTGAATAATGATGGTGCTGTGTGCCTGATGATGGTGCTGTGTGCCTGATGATGGTGCTGTGTGCCTGATGATGGTGCTGTGTGCCTGATGATGGTGCTGTGTGCCTGATGGTGGTGCTGTGTGCCTGATGGTGGTGCTGTGTGCCTGATGATGGTGCTGTGTGCCTGATGATGGTGCTGTGTGCCTGATGATGGTGCTGTGTGCCTGATGATGGTGCTGTGTGCCTGATGATGGTGCTGTGTGCCTGATGATGGTGCTGTGTGCCTGATGATGGTGCTGTGTGCCTGATGATGGTGCTGTGTGCCTGATGATGGTGCTGTGTGCCTGATGATGGTGCTGTGTGCCTGATGATGGTGCTGTGTGCCTGATGATGGTGGTGCTGTGCGACTGATGATGGTGCTGTGGTGCTGTGTGCCTGATGATGGTGCTGTGTGCCTGATTGTGGTGCTGTGTGCCTGATGGTGGTGCTGTGTGCCTGATGGTGGTGCTGTGTGCCTGATGGTGGTGCTGTGTGCCTGATGATGGTGCTGTGTGCCTGATGATGGTGCTGTGTGCCTGATGGTTGTGCTGTGTGCCTGATGATGGTGCTGTGTGCCTGATGATGGTGCTGTGTGCCTGATGGTTGTGCAGTGTGCCTGATGGTGGTGCTGTGTGCCTGACGGTTGTGCTATGTGCCTGATGGTTGTGCTGTGTGCCTGATGAGGTGCTGTGTGCCTGATGGTGGTGCTGTGTGCCTGATGGTTGTGCTCTGCCTGATGGTTGTGCTGTGTGCATGATGATGGTGCTGTGTGCCTGATGGTGGTGCTGTGTGCCTGATGATGGTGCTGTGTGCCTGATGGTGGTGCTGTGTGTCTGATGGTGCTGCTGTGTGCCTGATGATGGTGCTGTGTGCCTGATGGTGGTGCTGTGTGCCTGATGATGGTGCTGTGTGCCTGATGATGGTGCTGTGTGCCTGATGGTGGTGCTGTGTGCCTGATGGTGGTGCTGTGTGCCTGATGGTGGTGCTGTGTGCCTGATGGTGGTGCTGTGTGCCTGATGATGGTGCTGTGTGCCTGATGATGGTGCTGTGTGCCTGATGATGGTGCTGTGTGCCTGATGGTGGTGCTGTGTGCCTGATGGTGGTGCTGTGTGCCTGATGATGGTGCTGTGTGCCTGATGATGGTGCTGTGTGCCTGATGATGGTGCTGTGTGCCTGATGGTTGTGCTGTGTAGCTGATGGTGGTGTTGTGTACATGATGATGGTGCTGTGTGCCTGATGATGTGCTGTGTGCCTGATGATGGTGCTGTGTGCCTGATGGAGGTGCTGTGTGCCTGATGATGGTGCTGTGTGCCTGATGATGGTGCTGTGTGCCTGATGGTGGTGCTGTGTGCCTGATGATGGTGCTGTGTGCCTGATGGTGGTGGTGTGTGCCTGATGATGGTGCTGTGTGCCTGATGATGGTGCTGTGTGCCTGATGATGGTGCTGTGTGCCTGATGGAGGTGCTGTGTGCCTGATGATGGTGCTGTGCCTGTGCCTGATGATGGTGCTGTGTGCCTGATGCCTGATGATGGTGCTGTGTGCCTGATGATGGTGCTGGTGCTGTGTGCCTGATGATGGTGCTGTGTGCCTGATGATGGTGCTGTGTGCCTGATGATGGTGCTGTGTGCCTGATGATGGTGCTGTGTGCCTGATGATGGTGCTGTGTGCCTGATGGTGGTGCTGTGTGCCTGATGATGGTGCTGTGTGCCTGATGATGGTGCTGTGTGCCTGATGATGGTGCTGTGTGCCTGATGGTGGTGCTGTGTGCCTGATGATGGTGCTGTGTGCCTGATGGTGGTGCTGTGTGCCTGATGATGGTGCTGTGTGCCTGATGATGGTGCTGTGTGCCTGATGATGGTGCTGTGTGCCTGATGATGGTGCTGTGTGTCTGATGGAGGTGCTGTGTGCCTGATGATGGTGCTGTGTGCCTGATGATGGTGCTGTGTGCCTGATGATGGTGCTGTGTGCCTGATGATGGTGCTGTGCCTGATGGTTGTGCTGTGCCTGATGGTGCTGTGTGCCTGATGGTTGTGCTGTGTGCCTGATGATGGTTCTGTGTGCCTGATGATGGTGCTGTGTGCCTGATGATGGTGCTGTGTGCCTGATGGTGCTGTGTGCCTGATGATGGTGCTGTGTGCCTGATGGTGGTGCTGTGTGCCTGATGGTGGTGCTGTGTGCCTGATGGTGGTGCTGTGTGCCTGATGCCTGATGGTGGTGCTGTGTGCCTGATGGTGGTGCTGTGTGCCTGATGATGGTGCTGTGTGCCTGATGGTGGTGCTGTGTGCCTGATGGTGGTGCTGTGTGCCTGATGATGGTGCTGTGTGCCTGATGATGGTGCTGTGTGCCTGATGATGGTGCTGTGTGCCTGATGATGGTGCTGTGTGCCTGATGATGGTGCTGTGTGCCTGATGGTGGTGCTGTGTGCCTGATGGTGCTGTGTGCCTGATGATGGTGCTGTGTGCCTGATGGTGGTGCTGTGTGCCTGATGATGGTGCTGTGTGCCTGATGGTGGTGCTGTGTGCCTGATGGTGGTGCTGTGTGCCTGATGATGGTGCTGTGTGCCTGATGATGGTGCTGTGTGCCTGATGGTGGTGCTGTGTGCCTGATGATGGTGCTGTGTGTCTGATGGTGGTGTGTGTCTGATGATGGTGGTGTGTGCCTGATGATGGTGCTGTGTGCCTGATGGTGGTGCTGTGTGCCTGATGGTGGTGCTGTGTGCCTGATGGTGGTGCTGTGTGCCTGATGATGGTGCTGTGTGCCTGATGGTGGTGCTGTGTGCCTGATGATGGTGCTGTGTGCCTGATGATGGTGCTGTGTGCCTGATGATGGTGCTGTGTGCCTGATGATGGTGCTGTGTGCCTGATGATGGTGCTGTGTGCCTGATGATGGTGCTGTGTGCCTGATGGTGGTGCTGTGTGCCTGATGATGGTGCTGTGTGCCTGATGATGGTGCTGTGTGCCTGATGATGGTGCTGTGTGCCTGATGGTTGTGCTGTGTGCCTGATGATGGTGCTGTGTGCCTGATGATGGTGCTGTGTGCCTGATGATGGTGCTGTGTGCCTGATGGTGGTGCTGTGCCTGATGATGGTGCTGTGTGCCTGATGATGGTGCTGTGTGCCTGATGATGGTGCTGTGTGCCTGATGATGGTGCTGTGTGCCTGATGATGGTGCTGTGTGCCTGATGATGGTGCTGTGTGCCTGATGATGGTGCTGTGTGCCTGATGATGGTGCTGTGTGCCTGATGATGGTGCTGTGTGCCTGATGGTGGTGCTGTGTGCCTGATGATGGTGCTGTGTGCCTGATGTTGGTGCTGTGTGCCTGATGATGGTGCTGTGTGCCTGATGATGATGGTGCTGTGTGCCTGTGCTGTGTGCCTGATGATGGTGCTGTGTGCCTGATGGTGGTGCTGTGTGCCTGATGATGGTGCTGTGTGCCTGATGATGGTGCTGTGTGCCTGATGATGGTGCTGTGTGCCTGATGATGGTGCTGTGTGCCTGATGATGGTGCTGTGTGCCTGATGATGGTGCTGTGTGCCTGATGATGGTGCTGTGTGCCTGATGGTGGTGCTGTGTGCCTGATGGTGGTGCTGTGTGCCTGATGGTGGTGCTGTGTGCCTGATGGTGGTGCTGTGTGCCTGATGGTGGTGCTGTGTGCCTGATGGTGGTGCTGTGTGCCTGATGGTGGTGCTGTGTGCCTGATGGTTGTGCTGTGTGCCTGATGGTGGTGCTGTGTGCCTGATGGTGGTGCTGTGTGCCTGATGGTGGTGCTGTGTGCCTGATGGTGCTGTGTGCCTGATGGTGCTGTGTGCCTGATGGTGGTGCTGTGTGCCTGAGGGTGGTGCTGTGTGCCTGATGGCGGTGCTGTGTGCCTGATGGTGGTGCTGTGTGCCTGATGGTGGTGCTGTGTGCCTGATGGTGGTGCTGTGTGCCTGATGGTGGTGCTGTGTGCCTGATGGTGGTGCTGTGTGCCTGATGGTGGTGCTGTGTGCCTGATGGTGGTGCTGTGTGCCTGATGATGGTGCTGTGTGCCTGATGGTGGTGCTGTGTGCCTGATGATGGTGCTGTGTGCCTGGTGGTGCTGTGTGCCTGATGATGGTGCTGTGTGCCTGATGGTGGTGCTGTGTGCCTGATGGTGGTGCTGTGTGCCTGATGGTGGTGCTGTGTGCCTGATGGTGGTGCTGTGTGCCTGATGGTGGTGCTGTGTGCCTGATGGTGGTGCTGTGTGCCTGATGGTGGTGCTGTGTGCCTGATGGTGGTGCTGTGTGCCTGATGGTGGTGCTGTGTGCCTGATGATGGTGCTGTGTGCCTGATGGTGGTGCTGTGTGCCTGATGATGGTGCTGTGTGCCTGATGGTGGTGCTGTGTGCCTGATGGTGGTGCTGTGTGCCTGATGATGGTGCTGTGTGCCTGATGATGGTGCTGTGTGCCTGATGATGGTGCTGTGTGCCTGATGATGGTGCTGTGTGCCTGATGATGGTGCTGTGTGCCTGATGATGGTGCTGTGTGCCTGATGATGGTGCTGTGTGCCTGATGATGGTGCTGTGTGCCTGATGATGGTGCTGTGTGCCTGATGATGGTGCTGTGTGCCTGATGATGGTGCTGTGTGCCTGATGATGGTGCTGTGTGCCTGATGATGGTGCTGTGTGCCTGATGATGGTGCTGTGTGCCTGATGATGGTGCTGTGTGCCTGATGATGGTGCTGTGTGCCTGATGATGGTGCTGTGTGCCTGATGATGGTGCTGTGTGCCTGATGATGGTGCTGTGTGCCTGATGATGGTGCTGTGTGCCTGATGATGGTGCTGTGTGCCTGATGGTGGTGCTGTGTGCCTGATGGTGGTGCTGTGTGCCTGATGGTGGTGCTGTGTGCCTGATGGTGGTGCTGTGTGCCTGATGATGGTGCTGTGTGCCTGATGATGGTGCTGTGTGCCTGATGATGGTGCTGTGTGCCTGATGATGGTGCTGTGTGCCTGATGATGGTGCTGTGTGCCTGATGATGGTGCTGTGTGCCTGATGATGGTGCTGTGTGCCTGATGATGGTGCTGTGTGCCTGATGATGGTGCTGTGTGCCTGATGATGGTGCTGTGTGCCTGATGATGGTGCTGTGTGCCTGATGATGGTGCTGTGTGCCTGATGATGGTGCTGTGTGCCTGATGATGGTGCTGTGTGCCTGATGATGGTGCTGTGTGCCTGATGATGGTGCTGTGTGCCTGATGATGGTGCTGTGTGCCTGATGATGGTGCTGTGTGCCTGATGATGGTGCTGTGTGCCTGATGATGGTGCTGTGTGCCTGATGATGGTGCTGTGTGCCTGATGATGGTGCTGTGTGCCTGATGGTGGTGCTGTGTGCCTGATGATGGTGCTGTGTGCCTGATGGTGGTGCTGTGTGCCTGATGATGGTGCTGTGTGCCTGATGATGGTGCTGTGTGCCTGATGGTGGTGCTGTGTGCCTGATGGTGGTGCTGTGTGCCTGATGGTGGTGCTGTGTGCCTGATGATGGTGCTGTGTGCCTGATGATGGTGCTGTGTGCCTGATGATGGTGCTGTGTGCCTGATGGTGGTGCTGTGTGCCTGATGATGGTGCTGTGTGCCTGATGATGGTGCTGTGTGCCTGATGATGGTGCTGTGTGCCTGATGATGGTGCTGTGTGCCTGATGGTGGTGCTGTGTGCCTGATGGTGCTGTGTGCCTGATGGTGGTGCTGTGTGCCTGATGGTGGTGCTGTGTGCCTGATGGTGGTGCTGTGTGCCTGATGGTGGTGCTGTGTGCCTGATGGTGGTGCTGTGTGCCTGATGGTGGTGCTGTGTGCCTGATGGTGGTGCTGTGTGCCTGATGGTGGTGCTGTGTGCCTGATGGTGGTGCTGTGTGCCTGATGGTGGTGCTGTGTGCCTGATGGTGGTGCTGTGTGCCTGATGGTGGTGCTGTGTGCCTGATGGTGGTGCTGTGTGCCTGATGGTGGTGCTGTGTGCCTGATGGTGGTGCTGTGTGCCTGATGGTGGTGCTGTGTGCCTGATGGTGGTGCTGTGTGCCTGATGGTGGTGCTGTGTGCCTGATGGTGGTGCTGTGTGCCTGATGGTGGTGCTGTGTGCCTGATGATGGTGCTGTGTGCCTGATGGTGGTGCTGTGTGCCTGATGATGGTGCTGTGTGCCTGATGATGGTGCTGTGTGCCTGATGATGGTGCTGTGTGCCTGATGGTGGTGCTGTGTGCCTGATGATGGTGCTGTGTGCCTGATGATGGTGCTGTGTGCCTGATGATGGTGCTGTGTGCCTGATGGTGGTGCTGTGTGCCTGATGGTGGTGCTGTGTGCCTGATGGTGGTGCTGTGTGCCTGATGGTGGTGCTGTGTGCCTGATGATGGTGCTGTGTGCCTGATGATGGTGCTGTGTGCCTGATGATGGTGCTGTGTGCCTGATGATGGTGCTGTGAGCCTGATGGTGCTGTGTGCCTGATGATGGTGTTGTGTGCATGATGGTGGTGCTGTGTGCCTGATGATGGTGCTGTGTGCCTGATGATGTGCTGTGTGCCTGATGATGGTGCTGTGTGCCTGATTATGGTGCTGTGCACCTGATGATGGTGCTGTGTGCCTGATGATGGTGCTGTGTGCCTGATGATGGTGCTGTGTGCCTGATGATGGTGCTGTGTGCCTGATGGTGGTGCTGTGTGCCTGATGATGGTGCTGTGTGCCTGATAGTGGTGCTGTGTGCCTGATGATGGTGCTGTGTGCCTGATGATGGTGCTGTGTGCCTGATGATGGTGCTGTGTGCCTGATGATGGTGCTGTGTGCCTGATGATGGTGCTGTGTGCCTGATGATGGTGCTGTGTGCCTGATGATGGTGCTGTGGTGCTGTGTGCCTGATGATGGTGCTGTGTGCCTGATGATGGTGCTGTGTGCCTGATGATGGTGCTGTGTGCCTGATGATGTGCTGTGTGCCTGCTGTGCCTGTGGTGGTGCTGTGTGCCTGATGGTGGTGCTGTGTGCCTGATGATGGTGCTGTGTGCCTGATGGTGGTGCTGTGTGCCTGATGATGGTGCTGTGTGCCTGATGATGGTGCTGTGTGCCTGATGGTGGTGCTGTGTGCCTGATGGTTGTGCTGTGTGCCTGATGGTTGTGCTGTGTGCCTGATGATAGTGCTGTGTGTCTGATGGTGGTGCTGTGTGCCTGATGATGGTGCTGTGCCTGATGGTTGTGCTGTGCCTGATGGTGCTGTGTGCCTGATGTTTGTGCTGTGTGCCTGATGATGGTTCTGTGTGCCTGATGATGGTGCTGTGTGCCTGATGATGGTGCTGTGTGCCTGATGATGGTGCTGTGTGCCTGATGATGGTGCTGTGTGCCTGATGATGGTGCTGTGTGCCTGATGATGGTGCTGTGTGCCTGATGGTTGTGCTGTGTACCTGATGGTTGTGCTCTGTGCCTGATCGTGGTGCTGTGTGTCTGATGGTGGTGCTGATGGTGGTGCTGTGTGCCTGATGGTGCTGTGTGCCTGATGTGGTGCTGTGTGCCTGATGGTGGTGCTGGTGCTGTGTGCCTGATGGTGCTGTGTGCCTGATGATGGTGCTCTGTGCCTGTGTGCCTGATGATGGTGCTGTGTGCCTGATGGTGGTGCTGTGTGCCTGATGATGGTGCTGTGTGCCTGATGATGGTGCTGTGTGCCTGATGGTGGTGCTGTGTGCCTGATGATGGTGCTGTGTGCCTGATGATGGTGCTGTGTGCCTGATGATGGTGCTGTGTGCCTGATGATGGTGCTGTGTGCCTGATGATGGTGCTGTGTGCCTGATGATGGTGCTGTGTGCCTGATGATGGTGCTGTGTGCCTGATGATGGTGCTGTGTGCCTGATGATGGTGCTGTGTGCCTGATGATGGTGCTGTGTGCCTGATGGTGGTGCTGTGTGCCTGATGATGGTGCTGTGTGCCTGATGGTGGTGCTGTGTGCCTGATGATGGTGCTGTGTGCCTGATGATGGTGCTGTGTGCCTGATGATGGTGCTGTGTGCCTGATGATGGTGCTGTGTGCCTGATGATGGTGCTGTGTGCCTGATGATGGTGCTGTGTGCCTGATGATGGTGCTGTGTGCCTGATGGTGGTGCTGTGTGCCTGATGATGGTGCTGTGTGCCTGATGATGGTGCTGTGTGCCTGATGATGGTGCTGTGTGCCTGATGGTGGTGCTGTGTGCCTGATGATGGTGCTGTGTGCCTGATGATGGTGCTGTGTGCCTGATGATGGTGCTGTGTGCCTGATGGTGGTGCTGTGTGCCTGATGATGGTGCTGTGTGCCTGATGGTGGTGCTGTGTGCCTGATGGTGGTGCTGTGTGCCTGATGGTGGTGCTGTGTGCCTGATGGTGGTGCTGTGTGCCTGATGGTGGTGCTGTGTGCCTGATGATGGTGCTGTGTGCCTGATGGTGGTGCTGTGTCTGATGGTGGTGCTGTGTGCCTGATGGTGGTGCTGTGTGCCTGATGATGGTGCTGTGTGCCTGATGGTGGTGCTGTGTGCCTGGTGGTGCTGTGTGCCTGGTGTGCTGTGTGCCTGATGGTGGTGCTGTGTGCCTGATGGTGGTGCTGTGTGCCTGATGGTGTGCTGTGCCTGATGGTTGTGCTGTGTGCCTGATGGTGGTGCTGTGTGCCTGATGGTGGTGCTGTGTGCCTGATGGTGGTGCTGTGTGCCTGATGGTGGTGCTGTGTGCCTGATGGTGGTGCTGTGTGCCTGATGATGGTGCTGTGTGCCTGATGGTGGTGCTGTGTGCCTGATGATGGTGATGTGTGCCTGATGATGGTGCTGTGTGCCTGATGATGGTGCTGTGTGCCTGATGATGGTGCTGTGTGCCTGATGATGGTGCTGTGTGCCTGATGATGGTGCTGTGTGCCTGATGATGGTGCTGTGTGTCTGATGATGGTGCTGTGTGCCTGATGATGGTGCTGTGTGCCTGATGGTGGTGCTGTGTGCCTGATGGTGCTGTATGCTTGATGATGGTGCTGTGTGCCTGATGATGGTGCTGTGTGCCTGATGGTGGTGCTGTGTGCCTGATGGTGGTGCTGTGTGCCTGATGGTGGTGCTGTGTGCCTGATGATGGTGCTGTGTGCCTGATGATGGTGCTGTGTGCCTGATGATGGTGCTGTGTGCCTGATGGTGGTGCTGTGTGCCTGATGGTGGTGCTGTGTGCCTGATGGTGGTGCTGTGTGCCTGATGATGGTGCTGTGTGCCTGATGATGGTGCTGTGTGCCTGATGGTGGTGCTGTGTGCCTGATGATGGTGCTGTGTGCCTGATGGTGGTGCTGTGTGCCTGTGTGCCTGATGATGGTGCTGTGTGCCTGATGGTGGTGCTGTGTGCCTGATGATGGTGCTGTGTGCCTGATGGTGGTGCTGTGTGCCTGATGATGGTGCTGTGTGCCTGATGATGGTGCTGTGTGCCTGATGATGGTGCTGTGTGCCTGATGATGGTGCTGTGTGCCTGATGATGGTGCTGTGTGCCTGATGATTGTGCTGTGTGCCTGATGATGGTGCTGTGTGCCTGATGATGGTGCTGTGTGCCTGATGGTGGTGCTGTGTGCCTGATGATGGTGCTGTGTGCCTGATGATGGTGCTGTGTGCCTGATGATGGTGCTGTGTGCCTGATGATGGTGCTGTGTGCCTGATGATGGTGCTGTGTGCCTGATGGTGGTGCTGTGTGCCTGATGATGGTGCTGTGTGCCTGATGGTGGTGCTGTGTGCCTGATGGTGGTGCTGTGTGCCTGATGGTGTTGTGTGCCTGATGTCGGTGCTGTGTGCCTGATGGTGGTGCTGTGTGCCTGATGATGGTGCTGTGTGCCTGATGGTGGTGCTGTGTGCCTGATGGTGGTGCTGTGTGCCTGATGTTGGTGCTGTGTGCCTGATGGTGGTGCTGTGTGCCTGATGATGGTGCTGTGTGCCTGATGGTGGTGCTGTGTGCCTGATGATGGTGCTGTGTGCCTGATGGTGGTGCTGTGTGCCTGATGGTGGTGCTGTGTGCCTGATGATGGTGCTGTGTGCCTGATGGTGGTGCTGTGTGCCTGATGATGGTGCTGTGTGCCTGATGAGGTGCTGTGTGCCTGATGGTGGTGCTGTGTGTCTGATGGTTGTGCTCTGCCTGATGGTTGTGCTGTGTGCATGATGATGGTGCTGTGTGCCTGATGGGGGTGCTGATGATGGTGGTGCTGTGTGTGCCTGATGATGGTGCTGTGTGCCGGATGATGGTGCTGTGTGTGTGCCTGATGATGGTGCTGTGTGCCTGATGATGGTGCTGTGTGCCTGATGATGGTGCTGTGTGCCTGATGATGGTGCTGTGTGCCTGATGATGGTGCTGTGTGCCTGATGATGGTGCTGTGTGCCTGATGATGGTGCTGTGTGCCTGATGGTGGTGCTGTGTGCCTGATGATGGTGCTGTGTGCCTGATGATGGTGCTGTGTGCCTGATGATGGTGCTGTGTGCCTGATGATGGTGCTGTGTGCCTGATGGTGGTGCTGTGTGCCTGATGGTGGTGCTGTGTGCCTGATGATGGTGCTGTGTGCCTGATGATGGTGCTGTGTGCCTGATGATGGTGCTGTGTGCCTGATGATGGTGCTGTGTGCCTGATGATGGTGCTGTGTGCCTGATGGTGGTGCTGTGTGCCTGATGATGGTGCTGTGTGCCTGATGATGGTGCTGTGTGCCTGATGATGGTGCTGTGTGCCTGATGGTGGTGCTGTGTGCCTGATGATGGTGCTGTGTGCCTGATGATGGTGCTGTGTGCCTGATGGTGGTGCTGTGTGCCTGATGCTGGTGGTGCTGTGTGCCTGATGTTGGTGCTGTATGCCTGATGGTGGTGCTGTGTGCTTGTGCTGTGTGCCTGATGCTGGTGCTGTGTGCCTGATTGTGGTGCTGTGTGCCTGATGATGGTGCTGTGTGCCTGATGGTGGTGCTGTGTGCCTGATGGTGGTGCTGTGTGCCTGATGATGGTGCTGTGTGCCTGATGGTGGTGCTGTGTGCCTGATGGTGGTGCTGTGTGCCTGATGGTGGTGCTGTGTGCCTGATGGTGGTGCTGTGTGCCTGATGGTGGTGCTGTGTGCCTGATGGTGGTGCTGTGTGCCTGATGATGGTGCTGTGTGCCTGATGGTGGTGCTGTGTGCCTGATGGTGGTGCTGTGTGCCTGATGGTGGTGCTGTGTGCCTGATGATGGTGCTGTGTGCCTGATGGTGGTGCTGTGTGCCTGATGATGGTGCTGTGTGCCTGATGGTGGTGCTGTGTGCCTGATGATGGTGCTGTGTGCCTGATGATGGTGCTGTGTGCCTGATGATGGTGCTGTGTGCCTGATGATGGTGCTGTGTGCCTGATGATGGTGCTGTGTGAATGATGGTTGTCCTGTGCCTGATGATGGTGCTGTGTGCCTGATGGTGGTGCTGTGTGCCTGATGATGGTGCTGTGTGCCTGATGATGGTGCTGTGTGCCTGATGATGGTGCTGTGTGCCTGATGATGGTGCTGTGTGCCTGATGATGGTGCTGTGTGCCTGATGATGGTGCTGTGCCTGATGGTTGTGCTGTGCCTGATGATGGTGCTGTGTGCCTGATGATGGTGCTGTGTGCCTGATGATGGTGCTGTGTGCCTGATGATGGTGCTGTGTGCCTGATGATGGTGCTGTGTGCCTGATGATGGTGCTGTGTGCCTGATGATGGTGCTGAGTGCCTGATGGTTGTGCTGTGTGCCTGATGATGGTGCTGTGTGCCTGATGATGGTGCTGTGTGCCTGATGATGGTGCTGTGTGCCTGATGATGGTGCTGTGTGCCTGATGATGGTGCTGTGTGCCTGATGATGGTGCTGTGTGCCTGATGATGGTGCTGTGTGCCTGATGATGGTGCTGTGTGCCTGATGATGGTGCTGTGTGCCTGATGATGGTGCTGTGTGCCTGATGATGGTGCTGTGTGCCTGATGATGGTGGTGCTGTGTGCCTGATGATGGTGCTGTGTGCCTGATGATGGTGCTGTGTGCCTGATGGTGGTGCTGTGTGCCTGATGATGGTGCTGTGTGCCTGATGGTGGTGCTGTGTGCCTGATGGTTGTGCTGTGTGCCTGATGATGGTGCTGTGTGCCTGATGGTGGTGCTGTGTGCCTGATGATGGTGCTGTGTGCCTGATGATGGTGCTGTGTGCCTGATGATGGTGCTGTGTGCCTGATGGTGGTGCTGTGTGCCTGATGATGGTGCTGTGTGCCTGATGATGGTGCTGTGTGCCTGATGATGGTGCTGTGTGCCTGATGGTGGTGCTGTGTGCCTGATGATGGTGCTGTGTGCCTGATGATGGTGCTGTGTGCCTGATGATGGTTCTGTGTGCCTGATGGTGGTGCTGTGTGCCTGATGATGGTGCTGTGTGCCTGATGATGGTGCTGTGTGCCTGATGGTGGTGCTGTGTGCCTGATGATGGTGCTGTGTGCCTGATGATGGTGCTGTGTGCCTGATGGTGGTGCTGTGTGCCTGATGGTGGTGCTGTGTGCCTGATGATGGTGCTGTGTGCCTGATGGTGGTGCTGTGTGCCTGATGGTGGTGCTGTGTGCCTGATGGTGGTGCTGTGTGCCTGATGGTGGTGCTGTGTGCCTGATGTTGGTGCTGTGTGCCTGATGGTGGTGCTGTGTGCCTGATGGTGGTGCTGTGTGCCTGATGGTGGTGCTGTGTGCCTGATGGTGGTGCTGTGTGCCTGATGGTGGTGCTGTGTGCCTGATGGTGGTGCTGTGTGCCTGATGGTGGTGCTGTGTGCCTGATGATGGTGCTGTGTATCTGATGGTGGTGCTGTGTGCATGATGATGGTGCTGTGTGCTGTGTGTCTGATGATGGTGCTGTGTGCCTGATGATGGTGCTGTGTGCCTGATCATGGTGCTGTGTGCCTAATGATGGTGCTGTGTGACTGATGATGGTGCTGTGTGCCTGATGATGGTGCTGTGTGCCTGATTGTGGTGCTGTGTGCCTGATGATGGTGCTGTGTGCCTGATGATGGTGCTGTGTGCCTGATGGTGGTGCTGTGTGCCTGATGATGGTGCTGTGTGCCTGATGATGGTGCTGTGTGCCTGATGATGGTGCTGTGTGCCTGATGGTGGTGCTGTGTGCCTGATGATGGTGCTGTGTGCCTGATGATGGTGCTGTGTGCCTGATGATGGTGCTGTGTGCCTGATGATGGTGCTGTGTGCCTGATGATGGTGCTGTGTGCCTGATGATGGTGCTGTGTGCCTGATGATGGTGCTGTGTGCCTGATGATGGTGCTGTGTGCCTGATGATGGTGCTGTGTGCCTGATGGTGGTGCTGTGTGCCTGATGGTGGTGCTGTGTGCCTGATGATGGTGCTGTGTGCCTGATGGTGGTGCTGTGTGCCTGATGGTGGTGCTGTGTGCCTGATGGTGGTGCTGTGTGCCTGATGATGGTGCTGTGTGCCTGATGGTGGTGCTGTGTGCCTGATGGTGGTGCTGTGTGCCTGATGGTGCTGTGTGCCTGATGGGTGTGCTGTGTGCCTGATGGTGGTGCTGTGTGCCTGTGGTGCTGTGTGCCTGATGATGGTGCTGTGTGCCTGATGGTGGTGCTGTGTGCCTGATGATGGTGCTGTGTGCCTGATGGTGGTGCTGTGTGCCTGATGGTGGTGCTGTGTGCCTGATGGTGGTGCTGTGTGCCTGATGGTGGTGCTGTGTGCCTGATGATGGTGCTGTGTGCCTGATGGTGGTGCTGTGTGCCTGATGGTGGTGCTGTGTGCCTGATGGTGGTGCTGTGTGCCTGATGGTGGTGCTGTGTGCCTGATGGTGGTGCTGTGTGCCTGATGGTGGTGCTGTGTGCCTGATGGTGGTGCTGTGTGCCTGATGATGGTGCTGTGTGCCTGATGATGGTGCTGTGTGCCTGATGGTGGTGCTGTGTGCCTGATGGTGGTGCTGTGTGCCTGATGGTGGTGCTGTGTGCCTGATGGTGGTGCTGTGTGCCTGATGGTTGTGCTGTGTGCCTGATGCTGGTGCTGTGTGCCTGATGATGGTGCTGTGTGTCTGATGGTGGTGCTGTGTGCCTGATGATGGTGCTGTGTGCCTGATGGTGGTGCTGTGTGCCTGATGATGGTGCTGTGTGCATGATGGTGGTGCTGTGCGACTGATGATGGTGCTGTGTGCCTGATGATGGTGCTGTGTGCCTGATGATGGTGCTGTGTGCCTGATGATGGTGCTGTGTGCCTGATGATGGTGCTGTGTGCCTGATGATGGTGCTGTGTGCCTGATGATGGTGCTGTGTGCCTGATGATGGTGCTGTGTGCCTGATGGTGGTGCTGTGTGCCTGATGATGGTGCTGTGTGCCTGATGATGGTGCTGTGTGCCTGATGATGGTGCTGTGTGCCTGATGGTGGTGCTGTGTGCCTGATGATGGTGCTGTGTGCCTGATGGTGGTGCTGTGTGCCTGATGATGGTGCTGTGTGCCTGATGGTGGTGCTGTGTGCCTGATGCTGGTGCTGTGTGCCTGATGATGGTGCTGTGTGCCTGATGATGGTGCTGTGTGCCTGATGATGGTGCTGTGTGCCTGATGGTGGTGCTGTGTGCCTGATGATGGTGCTGTGTGCCTGATGATGGTGCTGTGTGCCTGATGATGGTGCTGTGTGCCTGATGATGGTGCTGTGTGCCTGATGATGGTGCTGTGTGCCTGATGATGGTGCTGGTGCTGTGTGCCTGATGATGGTGGTGTGTGCCTGATGATGGTGCTGTGTGCCTGATGATGGTGTTGTGTGCCTGATGATGGTGCTGTGTGCCTGATCAAGGTGCTGTGTGCCTGATAATGGTGCTGTGTGCCTGATGGTGCTGTGTGCCTGATGATGGTGCTGTGTGCCTGATGATGGTGCTGTGTGCCTGATGATGGTGCTGTGTGCCTGATGATGGTGCTGTGTGCCTGATGATGGTGCTGTGTGCCTGATGTGCCTGATGATGGTGCTGTGTGCCTGATGATGGTGCTGTGTGGCTGATGATGGTGCTGTGTGCTGATGATGGTGCTGATGATGGTGCTGTGTGCCTGATGGTGGTGCTGTGTGCCTGATGGTGGTGCTGTGTGCCTGATGCTGGTGCTGTGTGCCTGATGATGGTGCTGTGTGCCTGATGGTGGTGCTGTGTGCCTGATGATGGTGCTGTGTGCCTGATGGTGGTGCTGTGTGCCTGATGATGGTGCTGTGTGCCTGATGGTGGTGCTGTGTGCCTGATGATGGTGCTGTGTGCCTGATGGTGGTGCTGTGTGCCTGATGATGGTGCTGTGTGCCTGATGGTGGTGCTGTGTGCCTGATGATGGTGCTGTGTGCCTGATGATGGTGCTGTGTGCCTGATGATGGTGCTGTGTGCCTGATGGTGCTGTATGCTTGATGATGGTGCTGTGTGCCTGATGATGGTGCTGTGTGCCTGATGGTGGTGCTGTGTGCCTGATGGTTGTGCTGTGTGCCTGATGGTGGTGCTGTGTGCCTGATGGTGGTGCTGTGTGCCTGATGGAGGTGCTGTGTGCCTGATGGTGGTGCTGTGTGCCTGATGGTGGTGCTGTGTGCCTGATGGTGGTGCTGTGTGCCTGATGGTGGTGCTGTGTGCCTGATGGTGGTGCTGTGTGCCTGACTGTGTGCCTGATGGTAGTGCTGTGTGCCTGATGGTGGTGCTGTGTGCCTGATGGTGGTGCTGTGTGCCTGATGGTGGTGCTGTGTGCCTGATGATGGTGCTGTGTGCCTGATGATGGTGCTGTGTGCCTGATGATGGTGCTGTGTGCCTGATGATGGTGCTGTGTGCCTGATGATGGTGCTGTGTGCCTGATGGTGGTGCTGTGTGCCTGATGGTGGTGCTGTGTGCCTGATGGTGGTGCTGTGTGCCTGATGATGGTGCTGTGTGCCTGATGGTGGTGCTGTGTGCCTGATGATGGTGCTGTGTGCCTGATGATGGTGCTGTGTGCCTGATGATGGTGCTGTGTGCCTGATGGTGGTGCTGTGTGCCTGATGATGGTGCTGTGTGCCTGATGATGGTGCTGTGTGCCTGATGGTGGTGCTGTGTGCCTGATGGTGGTGCTGTGTGCCTGATGGTGGTGCTGTGTGCCTGATGGTGGTGCTGTGTGCCTGATGATGGTGCTGTGTGCCTGATGGTGGTGCTGTGTGCCTGATGGTGGTGCTGTGTGCCTGATGGTGGTGCTGTGTGCCTGATGGTGGTGCTGTGTGCCTGATGGTGGTGCTGTGTGCCTGATGGTGGTGCTGTGTGCCTGATGGTGGTGCTGTGTGCCTGATGATGGTGCTGTGTGCCTGATGATGGTGCTGTGTGCCTGATGATGGTGCTGTGTGCCTGATGGTGGTGCTGTGTGCCTGATGATGGTGCTGTGTGCCTGATGGTGGTGCTGTGTGCCTGATGATGGTGCTGTGTGCCTGATGGTGGTGCTGTGTGCCTGATGATGGTGCTGTGTGCCTGATGGTGGTGCTGTGTGCCTGATGGTGGTGCTGTGTGCCTGATGGTGGTGCTGTGTGCCTGATGATGGTGCTGTGTGCCTGATGATGGTGCTGTGTGCCTGATGATGGTGCTGTGTGCCTGATGATGGTGCTGTGTGCCTGATGATGGTGCTGTGTGCCTGATGGTGGTGCTGTGTGCCTGATGATGGTGCTGTGTGCCTGATGATGGTGCTGTGTGCCTGATGGTGGTGCTGTGTGCCTGATGGTGGTGCTGTGTGCCTGATGGTGGTGCTGTGTGCCTGATGGTGGTGCTGTGTGCCTGATGGTGGTGCTGTGTGCCTGATGATGGTGCTGTGTGCCTGATGATGGTGCTGTGTGCCTGATGATGGTGCTGTGTGCCTGATGATGGTGCTGTGTGCCTGATGGTGGTGCTGTGTGCCTGATGGTGGTGCTGTGTGCCTGATGGTGGTGCTGTGTGCCTGATGATGGTGCTGTGTGCCTGATGGTGGTGCTGTGTGCCTGATGATGGTGCTGTGTGCCTGATGATGGTGCTGTGTGCCTGATGATGGTGCTGTGTGCCTGATGATGGTGCTGTGTGCCTGATGGTGGTGCTGTGTGCCTGATGGTGGTGCTGTGTGCCTGATGGTGGTGCTGTGTGCCTGATGGTGGTGCTGTGTGCCTGATGGTGGTGCTGTGTGCCTGATGTCGGTGCTGTGTGCCTGATGATGGTGCTGTGTGCCTGATGGTGGTGCTGTGTGCCTGATGGTGGTGCTGTGTGCCTGATGGTGGTGCTGTGTGCCTGATGGTGGTGCTGTGTGCCTGATGATGGTGCTGTGTGCCTGATGGTGGTGCTGTGTGCCTGATGGTGGTGCTGTGTGCCTGATGGTGGTGCTGTGTGCCTGATGATGGTGCTGTGTGCCTGATGGTGGTGCTGTGTGCCTGATGATGGTGCTGTGTGCCTGATGGTGGTGCTGTGTGCCTGATGGTGGTGCTGTGTGCCTGATGGTGGTGCTGTGTGCCTGATGGTGGTGCTGTGTGCCTGATGGTGGTGCTGTGTGCCTGATGGTGGTGCTGTGTGCCTGATGGTGGTGCTGTGTGCCTGATGGTGGTGCTGTGTGATGATGGTGCTGTGTGCCTGATGGTGGTGCTGTGTGCCTGATGGTGGTGCTGTGTGCCTGATGGTGGTGCTGTGTGCCTGATGGTGGTGCTGTGTGCCTGATGGTGGTGCTGTGTGCCTGATGGTGGTGCTGTGTGCCTGATGGTGGTGCTGTGTGCCTGATGGTGGTGCTGTGTGCCTGATGGTGGTGCTGTGTGCCTGATGGTGGTGCTGTGTGCCTGATGGTGGTGGTGTGTGCCAGATGGTGGTGCTGTGTGCCTGATGGTGGTACTGTGTGTCTGATGGTGGTGCTGTGTGTCTAATGGTGGTGCTGTGTGTCTGATGGTGGTGCTGTGTGTGTCTGATGGTGGTGCTGTGTGCCTGATGGTGGTGCTGTGTGTCTGATGGTGGTGCTGTGTGCCTGATGGTGGTGCTGTGTGCCTGATGGTGGTGCTGTGTGTCTGATGGTGGTGCTGTGTGCCTGATGGTGGTGCTGTGTGCCTGATGGTGGTGCTGTGTGTCTGATGGTGGTGCTGTGTGCCTGATGGTGGTGCTGTGTGCCTGATGGTGGTGCTGTGTGCCTGATGGTGGTGCTGCTGGTGCTGCTGTGTGCCTGATGGTGCTGTGTGCCTGATGTGCTGTGTGCCTGATGGTGGTGCTGTGTGTCTGATGGTGGTGCTGTGTGCCTGATGGTGGTGCTGTGTGCCTGATGGTGGTGCTGTGTGCCTGATGGTGGTGCTGTGTGCCTGATGGTGGTGCTGTGTGCATGATGGTGGTGCTGTGTGCCTGATGGTGGTGCTGTGTGCCTGATGGTGGTGCTGTGTGCCTGATGGTGGTGCTGTGTGCCTGATGGTGGTGCTGTGTGCCTGATGGTGGTGCTGTGTGCCTGATGGTGGTGCTGTGTGCCTGATGGTGGTGCTGTGTGCCTGATGGTGGTGCTGTGTGCCTGATGGTGGTGCTGTGTGCCTGATGGTGGTGCTGTGTGCCTGATGGTGGTGCTGTGTGCCTGATGGTGGTGCTGTGTGCATGATGGTGGTGCTGTGCCTGATGGTGGTGCTGTGTGCCTGATGGTGGTGCTGTGTGCATGATGGTGGTGCTGTGTGCATGATGGTGGTGCTGTGTGCCTGATGGTGGTGCTGTGTGCATGATGGTGGTGCTGTGTGCCTGATGGCGAAGCTGTGTGCCTGATGGTGGTGCTGTGTGCCTTATGGCGAAGCTGTGTGTGATGGTGGTGCTGTGTGCCTGATGGTGATGCTGTGTGCATGATGCTGATGCTGTGTGCCTGATGGTGATGCTGTGTGCATGATGGTGATGCTGTGTGCCTGATGGTGGTGCTGTGTGCCTGATGGTGGTGTTGTGTGTCTGATGGTGGTGCTGTGTGCCTGATGGTGGTGCTGTGTGCCTGATGGTGGTGCTGTGTGCATGATGGTGGTGCTGTGTGCCTGATGGTGGTGCTGTGTGCCTGATGGTGGTGCTGTGTGCATGATGGTGGTGCTGTGTGCCTGATGGTGGTGCTGTGTGCCTGATGGTGGTGCTGTGTGCCTGATGGTGGTGCTGTGTGCCTGATGGTGGTGCTGTGTGCCTGATGGTGGTGCTGTGTGCCTGATGGTGGTGCTGTGTGCCTGATGGTGGTGCTGTGTGCCTGATGGTGGTGCTGTGTGCCTGATGGTGGTGCTGTGTGCCTGATGATGTTGCTGTGTGCATGATGGTGGTGCTGTGTGCCTGATGGTGGTACTGTGTGCCTGATGGTGGTGCTGTGTGCCTGATGGTGGTGCTGTGTGCCTGATGGTGGTGCTGTGTGCCTGATGGTGGTGCTTTGTGCCTGCTGGAGGTGCTGTGTGATGATGATGGTGTGGTGCTGTGTGCCTGATGGTGGTGCTGTGTGCCTGATGTGTGGTGCTGTGTGCTTGATGGTGGTGCTGTGTGCATGATGGTGGTGCTGTGTGCATGATGGTGGTGCTGTGTGCCTGATGGTGGTGCTGTGTGCCTGATGGTGGTGCTGTGTGCCTGATGGTGGTGCTGTGTGCCTGATGGTGGTGCTGTGTGCCTGATGGTGGTGCTGTGTGCCTGATGGTGGTGTTGTGTGCCTGATGGTGGTGTGCTGATGGTGGTGCTGTGTGCCTGATGGTGGTGCTGTGTGCCTGATGGTGGTGCTGTGTGTCTGATGGTGGTGCTGTGTGCCTGATGGTGCTGCTGTGTGCCTGATGATGTTGCTGTGTGCCTGATGGTGGTACTGTGTGCATGATGGTGGTGCTGTGTGCCTGATGGTGGTGCTGTGTGAATGATGGTGGTGCTGTGTGCCCGATGGTGGTGCTTTGTGCCATGTGGTGGTGCTGTGTGCCTGATGGTGGTGCTATGTGCCTGATGGTGGTGCTGTGTGAATGATGGTGGTGCTGTGTGCCTGATGGTGGTGCTGTGTGCCTGATGGTGGTGCTGTGTGCATGATGGTGGTGCTGTGTGCATGATGGTGGTGCTGTGTGCCTGATGGTTGTGCTGTGTGCCTGATGGTGGTGCTGTGTGCATGATGGTGGTGTTGTGTGCATGATGTGTGCTGTGTGATGATGGTGGTGCTGTGTGCATGATGGTGGTGCTGTGTGCATGATGGTGGTGCTGTGTGCCAGATGGTGGTGCTGTGTGAATGATGGTGGTGCTGTGTGCATGATGGTGGTGCTGTGTGCCTGATGGTGGTGCTGTGTGCCTGATGGTGGTGCTGTGTGAATGATGGTGGTGCTGTGTGCCTGATGGTGGTGCTGTGTGCCTGATGGTGGTGCTGTGTGCATGATGGTGGTGCTGTGTGCCTGATGGTGGTGCTGTGTGCATGATGGTGGTGCTGTGTGCCTGATGGTGGTGCTGTGTGCCTGATGGTGGTGCTGTGTGCCTGATGGTGGTGCTGTGTGCCTGATGGTGGTGCTGTGTGCCTGATGGTGGTGCTGTGTGCCTGATGGTGGTGCTGTGTGCCTGATGGTGGTGCTGTGTGCATGATGGTGGTGCTGTGTGCCTGATGGTGGTGCTGTGTGCATGATGGTGGTGCTGTGTGCCTGATGGTGGTGCTGTGTGCCTGATGGTGGTGCTGTGTGCCTGATGGTGGTGCTGTGTGCCTGATGGTGGTGCTGTGTGCCTGATGGTGGTGCTGTGTGCCTGATGGTGGTGCTGTGTGCCTGATGGTGGTGCTGTGTGCCTGATGGTGGTGCTGTGTGCCTGATGGTGGTGCTGTGTGCATGATGGTGGTGCTGTGTGCCTGATGGTGGTGCTGTGTGCCTGATGGTGGTGCTGTGTGCCTGATGGTGGTGCTGTGTGCCTGATGGTGGTGCTGTGTGCCTGATGGTGGTGCTGTGTGCCTGATGGTGGTGCTGTGTGCCTGATGGTGGTGCTGTGTGCATGATGGTGGTGCTGTGTGCCTGATGGTGGTGCTGTGTGCCTGATGGTGGTGCTGTGTGCCTGATGGTGGTGCTGTGTGCCTGATGGTGGTGCTGTGTTGCTGATGGTGGTGCTGTGTGCCTGATGGTGGTGCTGTGTGCCTGATGGTGGTGCTGTGTGCCTGATGGTGGTGCTGTGTGCCTGATGGTGGTGCTGTGTGCCTGATGGTGGTGCTGTGTGCCTGATGGTGGTGCTGTGTGCCTGATGGTGGTGCTGTGTGCATGATGATGGTGCTGTGTGCCTGATGGTGTGCCTGATGGTGGTGTGCATGATGGTGGTGCTGTGTGCATGATGATGGTGGTGCTGTGTGCCTGATGGTGGTGCTGTGTGCCATGATGGTGGTGCTGTGTGCCTGATGGTGGTGCTGTGTGCCTGATGGTGGTGCTGTGTGCCTGATGGTGGTGCTGTGTGCATGATGGTGGTGCTGTGTGCCTGATGGTGGTGCTGTGTGCATGCTGTGTGCCTGATGTGGTGCTGTGTGCATGATGGTGGTGCTGTGTGCTGTGTGCCTGATGGTGGTGCTGTGTGCCTGATGATGGTGCTGTGTGCATGATGGTGGTGCTGTGTGCCTGATGGTGGTGCTGTGTGCATGATGGTGGTGCTGTGTGCCTGATGGTGGTGCTGTGTGCATGATGGTGGTGCTGTGTGCCTGATGGTGGTGCTGTGTGCCTGATGGTGGTGCTGTGTGCATGATGGTGGTGCTGTGTGCCATGGTGGTGTGGTGCTGTGTGCCTGATGGTGGTGCTGTGTGCCTGATGGTGGTGCTGTGTGCCTGATGGTGGTGATCTGTGCATGATGGTGGTGCTGTGTGGTGCTGCTGAGTGCCTGATGGTGGTGCTGTGTGCATGATGGTGGTGTTGTGTGCCTGATGGTGGTGCTGTGTGCATGATGGTGGTGCTGTGTGCCTGATGGTGGTGTTGTGTGCCTGATGGTGGTGCTGTGTGCCTGATGGTGGTGTTGTGTGCCTGATGGTGGTGTTGTGTGCCTGATGGGGGTCCTGTGTGCCTGATGGTGGTGCTGTGTGCTGTGTGCCTGATGGTGGTGCTGTGTGCCTGATGGTGGTGCTGTGTGCCTGATGGTGGTGCTGTGTGCCTGATGGTGGTGCTGTGTGCCTGATGGTGGTGCTGTGTGCCTGATGGTGGTGCTGTGTGCCTGATGGTGGTGCTGTGTGCATGATGGTGGTGCTGTGTGCATGATGGTGGTGCTGTGTGCCTGATGGTGGTGCTGTGTGCATGATGGTGGTGCTGTGTGAATGATGGTGGTGCTGTGTGCCTGATGGTGGTGCTGTGTGCATGATGGTGGTGCTGTGTGCCTGATGGTGGTGCTGTGTGCCTGATGGTGGTGCTGTGTGCATGATGGTGGTGCTGTGTGCATGATGGTGGTGCTGTGTGCCTGATGGTGGTGCTGTGTGCATGATGGTGGTGCTGTGTGCATGATGGTGGTGCTGTGTGCATGATGGTGGTGGTGTGTGCATGATGGTGGTGGTGTGTGCATGATGGTGGTGCTGTGTGCCTGATGGTGGTGCTGTGTGCCTGATGGTGGTGCTGTGTGCCTGATGGTGGTGCTGTGTGCATGATGGTGGTGCTGTGTGCATGATGGTGGTGCTGTGTGCATGATGGTGGTGCTGTGTGCATGATGGTGGTGCTGTGTGCATGATGGTGGTGCTGTGTGCATGATGGTGGTGCTGTGTGCATGATGGTGGTGCTGTGTGCCTGATGGTGGTGCTGTGTGCCTGATGGTGGTGCTGTGTGCCTGATGGTGGTGCTGTGTGTCTGATGGTGGTGCTGTGTGTCTGATGGTGGTGCTGTGTGTCTGATGGTGGTGCTGTGTGTCTGATGGTGGTGATGTGTGCATGATGGTGGTGCTGTGTGCCTGATGGTGGTGCTGTGTGAATGATGGTGGTGCTGTGTGCCTGATGGTGGTGCTGTGTGCCTGATGGTGGTGCTGTGTGTCTGATGGTGGTGCTGTGTGTCTGATGGTGGTGATGTGTGAATGATGGTGGTGCTGTGTGCCTGATGGTGGTGCTGTGTGCCTGATGGTGGTGCTGTGTGTCTTATGGTGGTGCTGTGTGAATGATGGTGGTGCTGCTGTGTGCCTGATGGTGGTGCTGTGTGCCTGATGGTGGTGCTGTGTGCCTGATGGTGGTGCTGTGTGCCTGATGGTGGTGCTGTGTGCCTGATGGTGGTGCTGTGTGCCTGATGGTGGTGCTGTGTGCCTGATGGTGGTGCTGTGTGCCTGATGGTGGTGCTGTGTGCATGATGGTGGTGCTGTGTGCCTGATGGTGGTGCTGTGTGAATGATGGTGGTGCTGTGTGCCTGATGGTGGTGCTGTGTGCATGATGGTGGTGCTGTGTGCCTGATGGTGGTGCTGTGTGCCTGATGGTGGTGCTGTGTGCATGATGGTGGTGCTGTGTGCTTGATGGTGGTGCTGTGTGCCTGATGGTGGTGCTGTGTGCATGATGGTGGTGCTGTGTGCATGATGGTGGTGCTGTGTGCATGATGGTGGTGCTGTGTGCATGATGGTGGTGCTGTGTGCATGATGGTGGTGCTGTGTGCATGATGGTGGTGCTGTGTGCCTGATGGTGGTGCTGTGTGCATGATGGTGGTGCTGTGTGCTTGATGGTGGTGCTGTGTGCATGATGGTGGTGCTGTGTGCATGATGGTGGTGCTGTGTGCATGATGGTGGTGCTGTGTGCCTGATGGTGGTGCTGTGTGCATGATGGTGGTGCTGTGTGCCTGATGGTGGTGCTGTGTGCATGATGGTGGTGCTGTGTGCATGATGGTGGTGCTGTGTGCATGGTGGTGCTGTGTGCCTGATGGTGGTGCTGTGTGCTGTGGTGCTGTGTGCATGATGGTGGTGCTGTGTGCATGATGGTGGTGCTGTGTGCATGATGGTGGTGCTGTGTGCATGATGGTGGTGCTGTGTGCATGATGGTGGTGCTGTGTGCATGATGGTGGTGCTGTGTGCATGATGGTGGTGCTGTGTGCCTGATGGTGGTGTTGTGTGGTGTGTTCCTGATGGTGATGCTTTGTGCATAATGGTGGTGCTGTGTGCATGATGGTGGTGCTGTGTGAATGATGGTGGTGCTGTGTGCATGATGGTTGTGCTGTGTGCATGATGATGGTGCTGTGTGCCTGATGATGTTGCTGTGTGCCTGATGGTGGTGCTGTGTGCATGATGGTGGTGCTGTGTGCCTGATGGTGGTGCTGTGTGCCTGATGGTGGTGCTGTGTGCCTGATGGTGGTGCTGTGTGCCTGATGGTGGTGCTGTGTGCCTGATGGTGGTGCTGTGTGCATGATGGTGGTGCTGTGTGAATGATGGTGGTGCTGTGTGCCTGATGGTGGTGCTGTGTGCCTGATGGTGGTGCTGTGTGCCTGATGGTGGTGATGGTGGTGCTTCGTGCCTGATGGTGGTGCTGCGTGCCTGATGGTGGTGCTGTGTGCCTGATGGTGGTGCTGTGTGTCTGATGGTGGTGCTGTGTGCCTGATGGTGGTGCTGTGTGCCTGATGGTGGTGCTGTGTTCCTGATGGTGGTGCTGTGTGCCTGATGGTGGTGCTGTGTGCCTGATGGTGGTGCTGTGTGCCTGATGGTGCTGTGTGCCTGATGGTGGTGCTGTGTGCATGATGGTGGTGCTGTGTGCCTGATGGTGGTGCTGTGTGCCTGATGGTGGTGCTGTGTGCCTGATGGTGATGCTGTGTGCCTGATGGTGGTGCTGTGTGCCTGATGGCGAAGCTGTGTGCCTGATGGTGGTGCTGTGTGCATGATGGATGTGCTGTGTGCCTGATGGTGGTGCTGTGTGCCTGTGCTGTGTGCTGTGTACCTGATGGTGGTGCTGTGTGTCTGATGGTGGTGCTGTGTGCCTGATGGTGTTGCTGTGTGCCTGATGGTGGTGCTGTGTGCCTGATGGTGCTGTGTGCCTGATGGTGGTGCTGTGTGCCTGATGGTGGTGCTGTGTGCCTGATGGTGGTGCTGTGTGCCTGATGGTGGTGCTGTGTGCCTGATGGTGGTGCTGTGTGCCTGATGGTGGTGCTGTGTGCCTGATGGTGGTGCTGTGTGCATGATGGTGGTGCTGTGTGAATGATGGTGGTGCTGTGTGCATGATGGTGGTGCTGTGTGCCTGATGGTGGTGCTGTGTGCCTGATGGTGATGTTTTGTGCCTGATGGTGGTACTGTGTGTCTGATGGTGGTGCTGCTGTGTGCCTGATGGTGGTGCTGTGTGCCTGATGGTGGTGCTGTGTGCATGATGGTGGTGCTGTGTGCCTGATGGTGGTGCTGTGTGCCTGATGGTGGTGCTGTGTGCATGATGGTGGTGCTGTGTGCCTGATGGTGGTGCTGTGTGCCTGATGGTGGTGCTGTGTGCATGATGGTGGTGCTGTGTGCATGATGGTGGTGCTGTGTGCCTGATGGTGGTGCTGTGTGCCTGATGGTGGTGCTGTGTGCATGATGGTGGTGCTGTGTGCCTGATGGTGGTGCTGTGTGCATGATGGTGGTGCTGTGTGCATGATGGTGGTGCTGTGTGCCTGATGGTGGTGCTGTGTGCATGATGGTGGTGCTGTGTGCATGATGGTGGTGCTGTGTGCATGATGGTGGTGCTGTGTGCATGATGGTGGTGCTGTGTGCATGATGGTGGTGCTGCGTGCATGATGGTGGTGCTGTGTGAATGATGGTGATGCTTTGTGCATGATGGTGGTGCTGTGTGCATGATGGTGGTGCTGTGTACCTGATGGTGGTGTTGTGTGCCTGATGGTGGTGTTGTGTGCCTGATGGTGGTGCTGTGTGCATGATGGTGGTGCTGTGTGCATGATGGTGGTGCTGTGTGAATGATGGTGATGCTGTGTGCATGATGGTTGTGCTCTGTGCATGATGGTGGTGCTGTGTGCATGATGGTGGTGCTGTGTGCCTGATGGTGGTGTTGTGTGCATGATGGTGGTGTTGTGTGCCTGATGGTGGTGCTGTGTGTATGATGGTGTTGCTGTGTGCATGATGGTGGTGCTGTGTGCCTGATGGTGGTGCTGTGTGCATGATGGTGGTGCTGTGTGTATGATGGTGTTGCTGTGTGCATGATGCTGGTGCTGTGTGTCTGATGGTGTTGCTGTGTGCATGATGGTGGTGCTGTGCGTATGATGGTGGTGTTGTGTGCATGATGGTTGTGCTGTGTGCATGATGATGGTGCTGTGTGCATGATTGTGGTACTGTGCATGATAGTGGAGCTGTGTGCCTGATGGTGGTGCTGTGTGCATGATGGTGGTGTTGTGTGCATGATGGTGGTGCTGTGTGCCTGATGGTGGTACAGTGTGCATGATGGTGGTGCTGTGTGCCTGATGGTGGTGCTGTGTGCCTGATGGTGGTGCTGTGTGCTGGTGCTGGTGCTGCTGGTGGTGCTGTGTGCCTGATGGTGGTGCTGTGTGCCTGATGGTGGTGCTGTGTGCCTGATGGTGGTGCTGTGTGCCTGATGGTGGTGCTGTGTGCCTGATGGTGGTGCTGTGTGCCTGATGGTGGTACTGTGTGCATGATGGTGGTGCTGTGTGCCTGATGGTGGTGCTGTGTGCCTGATGGTGGTGCTGTGTGCCTGATGGTGGTGCTGTGTGCATGATGGTGGTGCTGTGTGCCTGATGGTGGTGCTGTGTGCCTGATGGTGGTGCTGTGTGCCTGATGGTGGTGCTGTGTGCCTGATGGTGGTGCTGTGTGCCTGATGGTGGTGCTGTGTGCCTGATGGTGGTGCTGTGTGCCTGATGGTGGTGCTGTGTGCCTGATGGTGGTGCTGTGTGCCTGATGGTGGTGTTGTGTGTGATGGTGGTGCTGTGTGCCTGATGGTGGTGCTGTGTGCCTGATGGTGGTGCTGTGTGCCTGATGGTGGTGCTGTGTGCCTGATGGTGGTGCTGTGTGCCTGATGGTGGTGCTTCGTGCCTGATGGTGGTGCTGTGTGCCTGATGTGGTGCATGTGTGCCTGATGGTGGTGCTGTGTGCCTGATGGTGGTGCTGTGTGCCTGATGGTGGTGCTGTGTGCATGATGGTGGTGCTGTGTGCATGATGGTGGTGCTGTGTGCCTGATGGTGGTGCTGTGTGCCTGATGGTGGTGCTGTGTGCCTGATGGTGGTGCTGTGTGCCTGATGGTGGTGCTGTGTGCCTGATGGTGGTGCTGTGTGCATGATGGTGGTGCTGTGTGTCTGATGGTGGTGATGTGTGCATGATGGTGGTGCTGTGTGCCTGATGGTGGTGCTGTGTGCATGATGGTGGTGCTGTGTGCCTGATGGTGGTCCTGTGTGCATGATGGTGTGTGCATGATGGTGTGTGCATGATGGTGGTGCTGTGTGCTGATGGTGGTGCTGTGTGCCTGATGGTGTGGTGCTGTGTGGTGTTGTGTCTGATGGTGGTGCTGTGTGCCTGATGGTGGTGCTGTGTGCCTGATGGTGGTGCTGTGTGCCTGATGGTGGTGCTGTGTGCATGATGGTGGTGCTGTGTGCCTGATGGTGGTGCTGTGTGCCTGATGGTGGTGCTGTGTGCCTGATGGTGGTGCTGTGTGCCTGATGGTGGTGCTGTGTGCATGATGGTGGTGCTGTGTGCCTGATGGTGGTGCTGTGTGCCTGATGGTGGTGCTGTGTGCATGATGGTGGTGCTGTGTGCCTGATGGTGGTGCTGTGTGCATGATGGTGGTGCTGTGTGCATGATGGTGGTGCTGTGTGCCTGATGGTGGTGCTGTGTGCATGATGGTGGTGCTGTGTGCATGATGGTGGTGCTGTGTGCCTGATGGTGGTGCTGTGTGCCTGATGGTGGTGCTGTGTGCCTGATGGTGGTGCTGTGTGCATGATGGTGGTGCTGTGTGCCTGATGGTGGTGCTGTGTGCATGATGGTGGTGCTGTGTGCATGATGGTGGTGCTGTGTGCATGATGGTGGTGCTGTGTGCATGATGGTGGTGCTGTGTGCCTGATGGTGGTGCTGTGTGCCTGATGGTGGTGCTGTGTGCATGATGGTGGTGCTGTGTGCATGATGGTGGTGCTGTGTGCCTGATGGTGGTGCTGTGTGCATGATGGTGGTGCTGTGTGCCTGATGGTGGTGCTGTGTGCATGATGGTGGTGCTGTGTGCATGATGGTGGTGCTGTGTGCCTGATGGTGGTGCTGTGTGCCTGATGGTGGTGCTGTGTGTTTGATGGTGGTGCTGTGTGTCTGATGGTGGTGCTGTGTGCCTGATGGTGGTGCTGTGTGCATGATGGTGGTGCTGTGTGCCTGATGGTGGTGCTGTGTGCATGATGGTGGTGCTGTGTGCCTGATGGTGGTGCTGTGTGCATGATGGTGGTGCTGTGTGCCTGATGAGTGTCTGATGGTGGTGCTGTGTGATGGTGGTGCTGTGTGTCTGATGGTGGTGCTGTGTGCATGATGGTGGTGCTGTGTGCCTGATGGTGGTGCTGTGTGCATGATGGTGGTGCTGTGTGCCTGATGGTGGTGCTGTGTGCATGATGGTGGTGCTGTGTGCCTGATGGTGGTGCTGTGTGCATGATGGTGGTGCTGTGTGCCTGATGGTGGTGCTGTGTGCCTGATGGTGGTGTTGTGTGCCTGATGGTGGTGCTGTGTGCCTGATGGTGGTGCTGTGTGCCTGATGGTGGTGCTGTGTGCCTGATGGTGGTGCTGTGTGCCTGATGGTGGTGCTGTGTGCCTGATGGTGGTGCTGTGTGCCTGATGGTGGTGCTGCTGTGTGCCTGATGGTGGTGCTGTGTGCCTGATGGTGGTACTGTGTGCATGATGGTGGTGCTGTGTGCCTGATGGTGGTGCTGTGTGCCTGATGGTGGTGCTGTGTGCATGATGGTGGTGCTGTGTGCATGATGGTGGTGCTGTGTGCATGATGGTGGTGCTGTGTGCCTGATGGTGGTGCTGTGTGCCTGATGGTGGTGCTGTGTGCATGATGGTGGTGCTGTGTGCCTGATGGTGGTGCTGTGTGCATGATGGTGGTGCTGTGTGCATGATGGTGGTGCTGTGTGCCTGATGGTGGTGCTGTGTGCATGATGGTGGTGCTGTGTGCATGATGGTGGTGCTGTGTGCATGATGGTGGTGCTGTGTGCCTGATGGTGGTGCTGTGTGCATGATGGTGGTGCTGTGTGCCTGATGTTGGTGGTGCTGTGTGCATGATGGTGGTGCTGTGTGCATGATGGTGGTGCTGTGTGCATGATGGTGGTGCTGTGTGCATGATGGTGGTGCTGTGTGCATGATGGTGGTGCTGTGTGCATGATGGTGGTGCTGTGTGCCTGATGGTGGTGCTGTGTGCCTGATGGTGGTGCTGTGTGCCTGATGGTGGTGCTGTGTGCATGATGGTGGTGCTGTGTGCATGATGGTGGTGCTGTGTGCATGATGGTGGTGCTGTGTGCCTGATGGTGCTGTGTGCATGATGGTGGTGCTGTGTGCATGATGGTGGTGCTGTGTGCATGATGGTGGTGCTGTGTGCATGATGGTGGTGCTGTGTGCCTGATGGTGGTGCTGTGTGCATGATGGTGGTGCTGTGTGCCTGATGGTGGTGTTGTGTGCATGATGGTGGTGCTGTGTGCCTGATGGTGGTGCTGTGTGCATGATGGTGGTGCTGTGTGCATGATGGTGGTGCTGTGTGCATGATGGTGGTGCTGTGTGCATGATGGTGGTGCTGTGTGCCTGATGGTGGTGCTGTGTGCCTGATGGTGGTGCTGTGTGCCTGATGGTGGTGCTGTGTGCATGATGGTGGTGCTGTGTGCCTGATGGTGGTGCTGTGTGCATGATGGTGGTGCTGTGTGCATGATGGTGGTGCTGTGTGCATGATGGTGGTGCTGTGTGCCTGATGGTGGTGCTGTGTGCATGATGGTGGTGCTGTGTGCATGATGGTGGTGCTGTGTGCCTGATGGTGGTGCTGTGTGCATGATGGTGGTGCTGTGTGTCTGATGGTGGTGCTGTGTGCATGATGGTGGTGCTGTGTGCCTGATGGTGGTGCTGTGTGCATGATGGTGGTGCTGTGTGCATGATGGTGGTGCTGTGTGCCTGATGGTGGTGCTGTGTGCCTGATGGTGGTGCTGTGTGCATGATGGTGGTGCTGTGTGCATGATGGTGGTGCTGTGTGCATGATGGTGGTGCTGTGTGCATGATGGTGGTGCTGTGTGCCTGATGGTGGTGCTGTGTGCATGATGGTGGTGCTGTGTGCATGATGGTGGTGCTGTGTGCATGATGTTGATGCTGTGTGCATGATGGTGGTGCTGTGTGCATGATGGTGGTGCTGTGTGCATGATGGTGGTGCTGTGTGCATGATGGTGGTGCTGTGTGCATGATGCTGGTGGTGAGTGGTGCCTGATGGTGGTGTTGTGTGCATGATGGTGGTGCTGTGTGCATGATGGTGGTGCTGTGTGCATGATGGTGGTGCTGTGTGCATGATGGTGGTGCTGTGTGCATGATGGTGGTGCTGTGTGCATGATGGTGGTGCTGTGTGCATGATGGTGGTGCTGTGTGCATGATGGTGGTGCTGTGTGCATGATGGTGGTGTTGTGTGCATGATGGTGGTGCTGTGTGCATGATGGTGGTGCTGTGTGCCTGATGGTGGTGCTGTGTGCATGATGGTGGTGCTGTGTGCCTGATGGTGGTGCTGTGTGCATGATGGTGGTGTTGTGTGCATGATGGTGGTGCTGTGTGCATGATGGTGGTGCTGTGTGCATGATGGTGGTGTTGTGTGCATGATGGTGGTGCTGTGTGCATGATGGTGGTGTTGTGTGCCTGATGGTGGTGTTGTGTGCCTGATGGTGGTGCTGTGTGCATGATGGTGGTGCTGTGTGCCTGATGGTGGTGTTGTGTGCATGATGGTGGTGTTGTGTGCATGATGGTGGTGTTGTGTGCATGATGGTGGTGTTGTGTGCATGATGGTGGTGCTGTGTGCCTGATGGTGGTGCTGTGTGCATGATGGTGGTGTTGTGTGCATGATGGTGGTGCTGTGTGCATGATGGTGGTGCTGTGTGCATGATGGTGGTGTTGTGTGCATGATGGTGGTGTTGTGTGCATGATGGTGGTGCTGTGTGCATGATGGTGGTGTTGTGTGCATGATGGTGGTGTTGTGTGCATGATGGTGGTGTTGTGTGCCTGATGGTGGTGCTGTGTGCATGATGGTGGTGTTGTGTGCCTGATGGTGGTGCTGTGTGCATGATGGTGGTGCTGTGTGCCTGATGGTGGTGCTGTGTGCATGATGGTGGTGTTGTGTGCATGATGGTGGTGCTGTGTGCCTGATGGTGGTGCTGTGTGCATGATGGTGGTGTTGTGTGCCTGATGGTGGTGTTGTGTGCATGATGGTGGTGTTGTGTGCATGATGGTGGTGCTGTGTGCATGATGGTGGTGTTGTGTGCATGATGGTGGTACTGTGTGCATGATGGTGGTGTTGTGTGCATGATGGTGGTGTTGTGTGCATGATGGTGGTGCTGTGTGCATGATGGTGGTGTTGTGTGCATGATGGTGGTGCTGTGTGCATGATGGTGGTGTTGTGTGCATGATGGTGGTGTTGTGTGCATGATGGTGGTGCTGTGTGCATGATGGTGGTGTTGTGTGCATGATGGTGGTGTTGTGTGCATGATGGTGGTGTTGTGTGCATGATGGTGGTGTTGTGTGCATGATGGTGGTGTTGTGTGCATGATGGTGGTGTTGTGTGCCTGATGGTGGTGTTGTGTGCATGATGGTGGTGCTGTGTGCATGATGGTGGTGCTGTGTGCATGATGGTGGTGCTGTGTGCATGATGGTGGTGCTGTGTGCATGATGGTGGTGTTGTGTGCATGATGGTGGTGTTGTGTGCCTGATGGTGGTGCTGTGTGCCTGATGGTGGTGTTGTGTGCCTGATGGTGGTGTTGTGTGCCTGATGGTGGTGTTGTGTGCCTGATGGTGGTGTTGTGTGCCTGATGGTGGTGTTGTGTGCCTGATGGTGGTGTTGTGTGCATGATGGTGGTGTTGTGTGCCTGATGGTGGTGTTGTGTGCCTGATGGTGGTGTTGTGTGCCTGATGGTGGTGTTGTGTGCCTGATGGTGGTGTTGTGTGCATGATGGTGGTGTTGTGTGCCTGATGGTGGTGTTGTGTGCATGATGGTGGTGTTGTGTGCATGATGGTGGTGTTGTGTGCCTGATGGTGGTGTTGTGTGCCTGATGGTGGTGTTGTGTGCCTGATGGTGGTGTTGTGTGCCTGATGGTGGTGTTGTGTGCATGATGGTGGTGTTGTGTGCCTGATGGTGGTGTTGTGTGCATGATGGTGGTGTTGTGTGCATGATGGTGGTGTTGTGTGCATGATGGTGGTGTTGTGTGCCTGATGGTGGTGTTGTGTGCATGATGGTGGTACTGTGTGCATGATGGTGGTGTTGTGTGCATGATGGTGGTACTGTGTGCATGATGGTGGTGTTGTGTGCATGATGGTGGTGTTGTGTGCCTGATTATGGTGTTGTGTGCCTGATGGTGGTGTTGTGTGCATGATGGTGGTGTTGTGTGCCTGATGGTGGTGCTGTGTGCATGATGGTGGTGTTGTGTGCATGATGGTGGTGTTGTGTGCATGATGGTGGTGCTGTGTGCCTGATGGTGGTGCTGTGTGCATGATGGTGGTGTTGTGTGCATGATGGTGGTGTTGTGTGCCTGATGGTGGTGTTGTGTGCATGATGGTGGTGTTGTGTGCATGATGGTGGTGCTGTGTGCCTGATGGTGGTGCTGTGTGCATGATGGTGGTGCTGTGTGCATGATGGTGGTGTTGTGTGCCTGATGGTGGTGTTGTGTGCATGATGGTGGTGTTGTGTGCATGATGGTGGTGCTGTGTGCATGATGGTGGTGCCCTCTGATCTGTGCATCACTTGAGCCATCTGATCTGTGCATCACTTGAGCCATCTGATCTGTGCATCACTTGTGCCATCTGATCTGTGCAACACTTGAGCCATCTGATCTGTGCATAACTTCAGCCATCTGATCTGTGCATAACTTCAGCCATCTGATCTGTGCATCACTTGAGCCATCTGATCTGTGCATCACTTGAGCCATCTGATCTGTGCATCACTTGAGCCATTTGATCTGTGCATCACGAGAGCCATCTGATCTGTGCATCACTTGAGCCATCTGATCTGTGCATCACGAGAGCCATCTGATCTGGGCATCACGAGAGCCATCTGATCTGTGCATCACTTGTGCCATCTGATCTGTGCATCACTTGAGCCATCTGATCTGTGCATCACTTGAGCCATCTGATATGTGCATCACTTGAGCCATCTGATCTGTGCATCACTTGAGCCATCTGATCTGTGCATCACTTGAGCTATCTGATCTGGGCATCACTTGAGCCATCTGATCTGTGCATCACTTGAGCCATCTGATCTGGGCATTACTAGAGCCATCTGATCTGTGCATCACTTGAGCCATCTGATCTGGACATTACTAGAGGCATCTGATCTGTGCATCACTTGTGCCATCTGATCTGTGCATCACTTGAGCCATCTGATCTGTGCATCACTTGAGCCATCTGATCTGTGCATCACTTGAGCCATCTGATCTGTGCATCACTTGTGCCATCTGATGTGTGCATCACTTGAGCCATCTGATCTGTGCATCACTTGAGCCATCTGATCTGTGCATCACTTGAGCCATCTGATCTGTGCATCACTTGAGCCATCTGATCTGTGCATCACGAGAGCCATCTGATGTGTGCATCACGAGAGCCATCTGATCTGTGCATCACTTGAGCCATCTGATCTGTGTATCACTTGAGCCATCTGATCTGTGCATCACTTGAGCCATCTGATCTGTGCATCACTTGAGCCATCTGATCTGAGCATCACTTGAGCCATCTGATCTGTGTATCACGAGAGCCATCTGATCTGGGCATCACGAGAGCCATTTGATCTGTGTATCACTTGTGCCATCTAATCTGTGCATCACTTGAGCCATCTGATCTGTGCATCACGAGAGCCATCTGATCTGTGCATCACTTGAGCCATCTGATGTGTGCATCACGAGAGCCATCTGATCTGTGCATCACTTGAGCCATCTGATCTGTGCATCACTTGAGCTATCTGATCTGTGCATCACTTGAGCCATCTGATCTGTGCATCACTTGAGCCATCTGATCTGAGCATCACTTGAGCCATCTGATCTGTGTATCACGAGAACCATCTGATCTGGGCATCACGAGAGCCATTTGATCTGTGTATCACTTGTGCCATCTAATCTGTGCATCACTTGAGCCATCTGATCTGTGCATCACGAGAGCCATCTGATCTGTGCATCACTTGAGCCATCTGATCTGAGCATCACTTGAGCCATCTGATCTGTGTATCACGAGAGCCATCTGATCTGGGCATCACGAGAGCCATTTGATCTGTGTATCACTTGTGCCATCTGATCTGTGCATCACTTGAGCCATCTGATCTGTGCATCACTTGAGCCATCTGATCTGTGCATCACTTGAGCCATCTGATATGTGCATCACTTGAGCCATCTGATCTGTGCATCACTTGAGCCATCTGATCTGGGCATTACTAGAGCCATCTGATCTGTGCATCACTTGAGCCATCTGATCTGTGCATCACTTGAGCCATCTGATCTGGGCATTACTAGAGGCATCTGATCTGTGCATCACTTGTGCCATCTGATCTGTGCATCACTTGATCCATCTGATCTGTGCATCACTTGAGCCATCTGATCTGTGCATCACTTGAGCCATCTGATCTGTGCATCACTTGAGCCGTCTGATCTGTGCATCACTTGAGCCATCTGATCTGTACATCACTTGAGCCATCTGATCTGTGCATCACGAGAGCCATCTGATCTGGGCATCACGAAAGCCATCTGATCTGTGCATCACGAGAGCCTTCTGATATGTGCATCACTTGAGCCATCTGATCTGTGCATCACTTGAGCCATCTGATCTGTGCATCACTTGAGCCATCTGATCTGTGCATCACTTGAGCCATCTGATCTGTGCATCACTTGAGCCATCTGATCTGAGCATCACTTGAGCCATCTGATCTGTGCATCACTTGAGCCATCTGATGAGTGCATCACTTGAGCCATCTGATCTGTGCATCACTTGAGCCATCTGATCTGTGCATCACTTGAGCCATCTGATCTGGGCATTACTAGAGCCATCTGATCTGTGCATCACTTGAGCCATCTGATCTGTGCATCACTTGAGCCATCTGCTCTGTGCATCACTTGTGCCATCTGATCTGTGCATCACTTGAGCCATCTGATCTGTGCATCACTTGTACCATCTGATCTGTGCATCACTTGAGCCATCTGATCTGTGCATCACTTGTGCCATCTGATCTGTGCATCACTTGAGCCATCTGATCTGTGCATCACTTGAGCCATCTGATCTGTGCATCACTTGAGCCATCTGATCTGTGGACAACTCCTGATTAATTAATCTTTGACATATCGCCTGCATCTCTGGTGTTTATATCAGAAATGTCGTCTAAGTTTAGATTTGAAGCATCAGAAGTCATTACACATACATTAATCTCAAAGCGTAAGACCAGTATGTCTTCAGCAGAGTATCTTTCAAAGGATCACTTGACCTGGTCTCATATATATGAGGACTTCTTTCCAACTCCTTAAGAGGGTGTGGCATGCAAAGAGTACGTAACCTTTATTCAGCGCATGTACACACCCTCATTTACAGGCTATCTCCTCCAACCAGAGAACCAGGGGACTGAGGGTTGACGATGGGGCCGCGTCGTTCAACCAGTACCCAGGTTCCAGCCAATGAGAAGATGGTTTTGGCAATCGCAGAGGTTATGTGGGTACCACTCACCTGTCTGCCCTTGTCATTCCCATTCTAGAGCTGGTTGAAGCACGGTCTGCTCTCTAGTGGCTTCTATTCTGCCTTGCTTACCGTGGAGTGCACTAATACCTAGTGTTGAACATAGTGTATATAGTGTACATACTTCTGTTCTAAATTGGTGAAGGATAATATAAGTCAAAAGTTTTCTGCTGTGTTTATTTTGCTCCATTTACACCCAGGATAACAGGCCTTTTGGACTCCTGGGTTGTAATAGAGGGTTTTAAACAGACTGAAAATATTTGCATTTTATCTGTGCTAATGAGAGTGTAATTATTTATATAATCTCAGTATTATTCAGTAACCTAATAAGAAATTAAGGTCTTCAAAAATGTTTAAAAATGGTTTTAGAAAAAATATTAATTCTGCGGTGAAAGGGTAGGTCTTTAATTTACCATAAATATTAATTGTTTAATCCACTTTATTATATATATCATTATATATCTTTACAAGGTTTGTTCCACGAGGCACAGTACTCGCTCCCATTCTATTTCCCATCCTTATATCTGACATAGATAAAGATGTCTTCCTTTGTGGATGACACACGAATTGTCATGACAGTGTTCTCCACATCAGGGTGTGCAACAAATTCTAACCATACAATAGTGAAAATGTGATGTGAAGGCTGGAATACTGCTGTACACTAACTGCCCCCTTCATTTGCTGGCCACTGCACACATAAGTACGATAAAACACCTAAATTACTGCTAACGGTTGAAGTCCCTTGATCTGTATTCCCTAGAAGGCAGGCGAGAGAGATATATGATAATAAACACTTGGAAAATCGTAGAGCGATTAGCACCAAATCTACACACGAAAATCACTCCTTATGAAAGCAAAAGACTCGGTAGGAGATGCAACATTCCCCCCAATGAAAAGCAGGGGCGCCACGAGTACACTGAGAGACAGCACAATAAGTGTCAGGGGCCCAAGACTGTTCAACTGCCTCCCAACATACATAAGGGCTGTCTTGAAGAACGCGCTGGACACACACCTAAAGTCAGTGCCTGATCAGCCGGGCTGTGGCTCGTACGTCGGTTTACGTGCGACCAACAGTAATAGCCTGGTTGATCAGACCCTGATCCACCATGAGGCCTGGTCGCAGACCGGGCCGCGGAAGCGTTGATCCCCGAAACCATTTGCAGGTAAACTCCAGATTAATGTCTCAATAATTGTTCAGTTGGTTGACAGAAATGACTGGTCTGTAGTTGCTGATTTCTACTCTGCTCTTTTGTTTTGTGAAAAGGAATTACATATGCCTCCTAAGGCCATTTACAGTGCTGGGCAGTGCTGATAGATGAGAGTTAGAGGTGATGCTAGGTGGTCTGCACATCCACGCAGAAATCAACCCTCAGTCACCTGGTTCGCTGGTTGGGGGAGATAGCCTGTAAATGAGGGTGTGTACATGCGCCGAATAAAGGTTACGTACTCTTTGCATGCCACACCTTCTAACAAAGGCCAGCCTTAGTATAAGTAGCTGGAATAGGCACCTTCTCATGGGCAAGGTACGGGTTCTTTTGTAAAGACCAGCTTTCGCTAGTGTTAACGTAAGCATTCGTCGAGACAACTGTTGGGTTGCCGGATAGACAGTGTAGGGACTACTTAGGAAGGCGGAGTGCTACAACCACAGCAGCTGCAGCCACGTTAAGCGTGCTAGTATGGCAGTGTGGAGTGAAGCGTCTGGTAAAGTGCACTGAAGCGCGTGGTAGTGTAGAGAGGGACGTATGAGAATTTCACCTCTTAGTATCATATCAACATTCACCTGCGTTCAAAACTCATCTTCATTAGGCACGAAAGCACCAAGATCTTTCACAGCAAGATTTATAAAGAGTTTAGCATTTGAAGAAGTGTCTACCATATCAGCCACGTCCCTAGAGTACCTCCTTGGTTCTGCGTAAGATGGAAGGGACTGAAGAGACTTCCGTGAACGAGGGAGTTGTGGATTCGAAGTTCACTCTGGTGGACTACGCTGTATTCGCTACTTTGCTGGTGGTATCAGTGGGAATCGGTGTGTACACCGCCTTCAAGAGTCGTGGAGTGGTAACCACTCAGGAGTTCCTCCTGGGGAACCGTATTATGCCAGTCGTCCCCGTAGCTCTCTCACTCCTCGGGGGAGCTATATCTGGTATATCCATACTTGGTATGTAATTTTCTCCAGAGTGATGTTATATTGAGACTGGTATGGTAGAAGCAAGAATATATCTACTGCTAAAGCTCCTAGGTTGAAGAAACGAGTTTAGCTGGGGTAACGTGGGTGCCTTTGACGGAATATAATACAGGATTACTTCCAGTTTCTTCCTATTAAAGGCCCAGGTAGCTGAGACGGTGTAGCCTCGGACTGTCAATTTACGGTCTGTGGCTCCAGCCTCTCGTTCACCCTTTTCTGTATATATATATATATATATATATATATATATATATATATATATATATATATATATATATATATATATATATATATATATATATATATATATGCAATAAGATCACAGTAAACAGGTGATTTCAAAATATAATTGAATATAATTGAATCTTGTTTCATAAAAAGCAGTTTTGACAATAATATGAATATTTCCTTTGGTTTATATAAATTAGATCCATTTATAATTAATAGAATTTGGGTAGAATTTAATAATACACTGGACAAATAAATAGCTTGGGGGTGAGTTTTGCAAAGGACCTGTCCAAGTTGGCTCGCCGCGCGTCACGTGTTTAACCGTTGTGGGATCTGATAGTGAGGTGCTGGCCGACCCCTTATATAGCTTCCTTGGATGCTTCACTTTCATAGTTCCTTGATAATGTGAGTAGTCACGAAAGCGCTTGGAATTTCTCTATTCTTTCAGAGTGGTTGTTTTGCATATATATATATATATATCTGGCTGAAGGAGACTCGAACCTACGAACCTTAGGACAAGGTACGCAGTGCTTTACCAATCTACCCACACTGGACAATACCTTGGCGTGTAGCATGCGCTACACGTTTGATCCAAGGCAGCCAGCTTTCAGGGAGAAGGCTTACAGTTTTTCATCTCATCCCCTGCATGCATCAGCCTTACTAGAGATTTGAACAATGCAAGGAATATATATATATATATATATATATATATATATATATATATGTATATATATACATATATATATATATATATATATATATATATATATATATAGGTAGTAGGTTGGTAGACAGCAACCACCCAGGGAAGTACTACCGTCCTGCCAGATGACTGTGAAACAGAAACCTGTAACTGTTTTGCATGATGGTAGGATTGCTGGTTTCTTTTTCTGTCTCATAAACACGCTAGATAACAGGGATATCTTGCTACTCCTACTTAAACTTTGGTCACACTTCACAGACACGCACATGCATATATATGCAAAACAACCACTCAAAGAATAGAGAAATTCCAAGCGCTTTCGTGACTACTCACATTATCAAGGAGTAGTCACGAAAGCGCTTGGAATTTCTCTATTCTTTCAGAGTGGTTGTTTTGCATATTCTGAATTCACCTGTTTACTGTGATCTTATTGCATGCATGCATGCATATATATATATATATATATATATATATATATATATATATATATATATATATATATATATATATATATATATATATATATATATATATACATCTAGGTTTTTCTCCTTTTTCTAAATAGCTCTTGTTCTTCTTTATTTCTTCTATTGTCCATGGGGAAGTGGAAAAGAATCTTTCCTCCGTAAGCCATGCGTGTCGTATGAGGCGACTAAAATGCCGGGAGCAATGGGCTAGTAACCCCTTCTCCTGTAGACATTTACTAAAAAAGAGAAGAAGAAAAACTTCATAAAACTGGGATGCTTAAATGTGCGTGGATGCAGTGCGGATGACAAGAAACAGATGATTGCTGATGTTATGAATGAAAAGAAGTTGGATGTCCTGGCCCTAAGCGAAACAAAGCTGAAGGGGGTAGGGGAGTTTCGGTGGGGGGAAATAAATGGGATTAAATCTGGAGTATCTGAGAGAGTTAGAGCAAAGGAAGGGGTAGCAGTAATGTTGAATGATCAGTTATGGAAGGAGAAAAGAGAATATGAATGTGTAAATTCAAGAATTATGTGGATTAAAGTAATGGTTGGATGCGAGAAGTGGGTCATAATAAGCGTGTATGCACCTGGAGAAGAGAGGAATGCAGAGGAGAGAGAGAGATTTTGGGAGATGTTAAGTGAATGTATAGGAGCCTTTGAACCAAGTGAGAGAGTAATTGTGGTAGGGGACCTGAATGCTAAAGTAGGAGAAACTTTTAGAGAGGGTGTGGTAGGTAAGTTTAGGGTGCCAGGTGTAAATGATAATGGGAGCCCTTTGATTGAACTTTGTATAGAAAGGAGTTTAGTTATAGGTAATACATATTTTAAGAAAAAGAGGATAAATAAGTATACAAGATATGATGTAGGGCGAAATGACAGTAGTTTGTTGGATTATGTATTGGTAGATAAAAGACTGTTGAGTAGACTTCAGGATGTACATGTTTATAGAGGGGCCACAGATATATCAGATCACTTTCTAGTTGTAGCTACACTGAGAGTAAAAGGTAAATGGGATACAAGGAGAATACAAGCATCAGGGAAGAGAGAGGTGAAGGTTTATAAACTAAAAGAGGAGGCAGTTAGGGTAAGATGTAAACAGCTATTGGAGGATAGATGGGCTAATGAGAGCATAGGCAATGGGGTCGAAGAGGTATGGGGAAGGTTTAAAAATGTAGTGTTAGAGTGTTCAGCAGAAGTTTGTGGTTACAGGAAAGTGGGTGCGGGAGGGAAGAGGAGCGATTGGTGGAATGATGATGTAAAGAGAGTAGTAAGGGAGAAAAAGTTAGCATATGAGAAGTTTTTACAAAGTAGAAGTGATGCAAGGAGGGAAGAGTATATGGAGAAAAAGAGAGAGGTTAAGAGAGTGGTGAAGCAATGTAAAAAGAGAGCAAATGAGAGAGTGGGTGAGATGTTATCAACAAATTTTGTTGAAAATAAGAAAAAGTTTTGGAGTGAGATTAACAAGTTAAGAAAGCCTAGAGAACAAATGGATTTGTCAGTTAAACATAGGAGAGGAGAGTTATTAAATGGAGAGTTAGAGGTATTGGGAAGATGGAGGGAATATTTTGAGGAATTGTTAAATGTTGATGAAGATAGGGAAGCTGTGATTTCGTGTATAGGGCAAGGAGGAATAACATCTTGTAGGAGTGAGGAAGAGCCAGTTGTGAGTGTGGGGAAGTTCGTGAGGCAGTGGGTAAAATGAAAGGGGGTAAAACAGCAGGGATTGATGGGATAAAGATAGAAATGTTAAAAGCAGGTGGGAATATAGTTTTGGAGTGGTTGGTGCAATTATTTAATAAATTATGGATGAGGGTAAGGTACCTAGGGATTGGCAGAGAGCATGCATAGTTCCTTTGTATAAAGGCAAAGGGGATAAAAGAGAGTGCAAAATTATAGGGGGATAAGTCTGTTGAGTATACCTGGTAAAGTGTATGGTAGCGTTATTATTGAAAGAATTAAGAGTAAGACGGAGAATAGGATAGCAGATGAACAAGGAGGCTTTAGGAAAGGTAGGGGGTGTGTGGACCAGGTGTTTACAGTGAAACATATAAGTGAACAGTATTTAGATAAGGCTAAAGAGGTCTTTGTGGCATTTATGGATTTGGAAAAGGCGTATGACAAGGTGGATAGGGGGGCAATGTGGCAGATGTTGCAGGTGCATGGTGTAGGAGGTAGGGTACTGAAAGCAGTGAAGAGTTTTTATGAGGATAGTGAGGCTCAAGTTAGAGTATGTAGGAAAGAGGGAAATTATTTCCCAGTAAAAGTAGGCCTTAGACAAGGATGTGTGATGTCACCGTGGTTATTTAATATATTTATAGATGGGGTTGTAAGGGAAATAAATGCGAGTGTCTTGGCAAGAGGCGTGGAGTTAAAAGATAAAGAATCACACATAAAGTGGGAGTTGTCACAGTTGCTCTTTGCTGATGACACTGTGCTCTTGGGAGATTCTGAAGAGAAGTTGCAGAGATTGGTGGATGAATTTGGTAGGGTGTGCAAAAGAAGAAAATTAAAAGTGAATACAGGAAAGAGTAAGGTTATGAGGATAACAAAAAGATTAGGTGATGAAAGATTGGATATCAGATTGGAGGGAGAGAGTATGGAGGAGGTGAATGTATTCAGATATTTGGGAGTGGACGTGTCAGCGGATGGGTCTATGAAAGATGAGGTGAATCATAGAATTGATGAGGGGAAAAGGGTGAGTGGTGTACTTAGGAGTCTGTGGAGACAAAGAACTTTGTCTTTGGAGGCAAAGAGGGGAATGTATGAGAGTATAGTTTTACCAACGCTCTTATATGGGTGTGAAGCATGGGTGATGAATGTTGCAGCGAGGAGAAGGCTGGAGGCAGTGGAGATGTCATGTCTGAGGGCAATGTGTGGTGTGAATATAATGCAGAGAATTCGTAGTTTTGAAGTTAGGAGGAGGTGCGGGATTACCAAAACTGTTGTCCAGAGGGCTGAGGAAAAGCTGTTGAGGTGGTTCGGACATGTAGAGAGAATGGAGCGAAACAGAGTGTATTTATCCAACCTATTTTTAAAGCTACACAACGTTCTGGCCTCTATAACTGTACTTGGGAGTTTGTTCCACTCATCCACAACTCTATTACCAAATCAGTACTTTCCTATATCCTTCCTGAATCTGAATTTTTCCAACTTAAAACCATTGCTGCGAGTCCTGTCTAGGCTAGATATTTTCAGCACACTATTTACATCCCCTTTATTTATTCCTGTCTTCCATTTATACACCTCAATCATATCCCCCCTAATTCTACGTCTTTACTAGAGAGTGCAGATTCAGGGAAGGTTTCTGATACATGGGATCAACTTTGTCATCCTCCTTTGTACATTTTCCAGAGCATTTATATCCATTCTGTAATACGGTGACCAAAACTGTGCAGCATAATCTAAATGAGGCCTAACCAAGGATATATAGAGTTGAAGAACAACCTGAGGACTCCTATTATTTATGCTTTTTGATATGAAGCCAAGGATTCTATTAGCTTTATTGCGAACCCCTCAAGGAAGGCTCCTTGACGCTGGTGAGGGGCTCTTGATCTAGGGAATTGGATCTGTGCTCCAGTTGGATCTGTGCTCCAGTTCCCTGAATTAAGCCTGAATGCCTTCCATCCCCCCATAGGCGCTGTATAATCCTACGGGTTTAGTGCTTCCCCCTTGATTATAATAATAATAATTTATTGCGAACACTTATGCACTGTTGTCTTGGTTTCAGATTACTGCTAACCAGAACTCCTAAATCTTTTTCGCAATCCGTAATATTAAGATCTACATTATTTAGTTTATATATGGCATGGTTATTGTCCTGTCCAACATTTAGAACTTTGCATTTGTCTATATTAAACTGCATCTGCCACTTCTCCGACCACTGCATCAGTCTATTCAAATCTTCCTGGAGTGCTCGAATGTCCTCGTCAGAATGAATTCGACGGCCTATTCTGGTGTCATCGGCAAACTTGCCGATGTCGCTCTTTATGCCCTCATCTATGTCGTTTACGTAGATTGTGAACAGCAGGGGGCCCAACACTGACCCCTGTGGAACACCGCTCGTGACGCTTCCCCACTCTGATTTCTCCCCATTTATGCAAACTCTCTGCTGCCTATTTGTCAACCATGTCTCTATCCAGGAAAAAATTTCTCCTCCTATTCCATGTGCCTTAATTTTCCTCAATAGTCTCTGATGTGGGACCCTGTCAAAAGCCTTACTGAAGTCCATATACACAATATCATATTCATTACCATGATCTACCTCCTCAAATACCTTAGTGAAGCATGCAGGGGATGAGATGAAATACCTAACACCACCTGGCTGAATGCTGGCTGCCTTGGATCAAAACGTCTAACGTTGGCTGGACGTCAAGGTATTGGTCCAGTGTGGTATGGTGGTTAGAGCACTACGGACCTTGTCCCAAGGTTCGTAGGTTCGAGTCTTCTTCGACCAGTGATTAGTGTTTGTGAACATTATGTATATATATATATATAACCACTGCACTAGCCAAGCAGTCGAACCCATGCTGTTTTGGCCCGCCTCATGGTGAGAGAAAACGCATGACGCTTTAGACCACTAGACAACAAAATCCTTAATTAACAATGGTGCATCCAGCCAAGCTATATGGTGTACCCACACTCGAAGGACATACGATAGTGTGGACGCCTCTGAGCAGTGTTGTTATTGATCAATACCAGTTGTTCTGTGGGTACAGTAATATAATGTACTGCTTGTTGAGTAGAGTAGAATAAAATTAGCTCAGAGGCGTCCACACCACCGTATGTCTTTCGATGGTGGGTACAACATCTAGCTTGGCTGGATGCACCATTGTTAAAGAGTCATGCGTTTTCTTTCACCATGAGGCGGGCCAAAACAGGATGGGTTCGACTCCTTGGCTAGTGGAGAGGGTTTCGGAAGTCAACACCCTTTCGGCCCAGTCTCAGACCAGATCTCGTGGTGGATCAGGGTCTAATCAACCAGCTGTCTAATTGCACGCCAGCTCTTACAGATGGCGTGCGGCCAGGAGTAATAACTGTCCGTACGCAAACTGACATGCGAACCACAGCCCGGCTGGTCAGGTACTGACTTAAGGTGCCTGTCTAGCTCCATCTTGAAGACAGCCAGAGGTCTATTGGTAATCCCCCTTATGTATGCTGTGAGGCAATTGAACAGTCCTGGGCCCCTGACACTTACTGTGCTGTCTCAGTGTACTTGTGGCGCCCCTGCCTTTCATTGGGGAAATGTTGCATCTCCTGCCGAATCTTTTGCGTTCACTGGGAATGATTTTCGTGTGTATGTATGGTACTAATCCCTCTACGATTTTCCAAGTGCATATTATAATGTATCTCGCCAAGCTCGTTCTGAAAGTTATTTCATCGAATCCTGCCACATGCAGTGGACAACGAAAGAGATTTGAAATGCTTAACAAATCTCTTTTGTTGTCCAATGCATGTGGCAGGATTCGATTAAATAACTTTCAAAACAAGCTTGGTGCCCGGGGGTATGGTGCCCAGGAGTATGGTGCCCGGGGGTATGGAGAAACATCGTCTGGCTGCGGCTGGACACCCATACTTATCTTGGGTCTAACTCCGTGGTACAGTACTGTGGACTCTGATAGAGAGTTTGCAGGCTCGAGTACTGCTGTGGACATATATATATATATATATATATATATATATATATATATATATATATATATATATATATATATATATATATATTTTATTTTTTTTTTTAACAAGTGGGCCGTCTCCCACCGAGGCAGGGTGACCCCAAAAGAAAGAAAATCCCCCAAAAAGAAAACACTTTCATCGTCATTCAAAACTTTCACCTCAGGGTAAAAGCAGACTTTGTTAGGGAAGTTTAGTTCTACTATCTCATGGGTTTACCTGCTATTTCGATAGTTTGAGGAGATTGGAATTGTGATTCTGCATGGAGATGTGAGACCGAGGGGTGCGGGGTGTGTTGAGTGTTTTGAGGGATGCTTTACGGGATGTGGGGGTGGTTGATGTGGTGGGCAGGGGGGGGGTATCAGGTGGAACACACGTGCAGGGGAGTTATGACGTACGGTTGGATGGGATTTATGTTAGGCAGGGGATGGGTGTGGAGAGGGTGAGGACTATTGACGAGAGTTAGTCTGATCACAGGGCGGTGTTGGCTGACCTTAGGGTAGATGGTATTCCGCGCATATTTCCGAGTTATTGGAAATTGAATATGCGGCTTTTACAGGAGGAGGATCTTGGGGAATGAGGAAGGTTCAAGGTCAGTTGAAGATAAAAGCGTTAGCAGCTAGGTTCTCTAGAACAATGTATAGGAATAAATTAATCTGTGGGGGGCGTTGGGAGTCCAGTTTCTCGGAGGGTTATCGTAACCTCTCTGTGGCGAAACTCCTCCGGGATCATGGGGGCGGGCAAGGGGCTCGTCTCCTTTGGTGAATGGTGGGTATGGTAAGGTTGTGGAGGTTGTGTTGTATGTGATGTGTGTGTGGAGTATGTGGGGCTTCAATTTGAGACCTGGTTGTGTTCCTTGCGAGTTAATTCATCTTTTAATTCGGTCAAAGTCACCCTGTCTTCAGTTTAGCTCCACATGTAAGTCACATAGATTTTTTTTTTTTTTTTAACTAACTGTCAGGGATTGGTGGCTTAGGCATCTGTTCTGGTGGTTTATATAATGTCATGCCTTGTGACCATTTATACTTTATGTGAATTTGGTCCATTGTGTTACTAAGCATGTCCATAGGTTGTGCTTTGAATTACTTTGGAATAGGTGTTTGGGGACGTTAAGCTTGCTAAGTAGGTCAAGAGTACGATAGTGTGGGCTGATTATTGCATATATGTAGGTCTAAGATTTAGCTGCAAGAACTTCCTGTTATTGTTTTATTCAATGCCAGATTTAGGATTGTTATACACTTTCTCATGTCCATGCATTGCACAATTTAATTTTAGCAATAATGTACTATTGTGTTTCAAATAGGGAGATAGGGATTTTATGTACTGTAACTAGACAGTTTTGATACCTTATGTTAGGAGTTTGTTAGTTGTATGGTTGTATTTGCATATATAATGTTCTGTCTTTTACTTGCGGGTGTTTCCTGCCCAGTTTTTATGTGGGGAGTTTCATTGTGATATGTACCAATGTAATGTTTATTGTAGGCTTTGGTTTGCCTAATGTAACAAAAAAAAAGCACAATACCGTGACTGGAACGATACACAAATAACCCGCACATAAAAGAGAGAAGCTTACGACGACGTTTCGGTCCGACTTGCACCATTTACGAAGTCACACTAACCACTACCACTACTACTACCTCTTCTACTACTAATACTACTACTACTACTACTACTACTACTACTACTACTACTACTACTACTACTACTACTACTACTACTACTACTACTGATGAAATTAAGACACATGTGCGGCATCTGGGTGTCTTTGTTGTGGACGTTTCGCCATCCAATGGCTGGCTGGATGGTGAAACGTCTACGATAGAGATGCCCGGGTGTTGCGCATGTGTCTTAATTTCATCTTGTCGGTATTATATACCATTCTTGTACTACTACTACTACTACTACTACCACCACCTCTTCCTGCCTATATATAGCCGTCCTGCTCCACTTCTGGTTAGTGTGACTTTGTAAATGGTCCAAGTCGGACCGAAACGTCGTCGTAAGCTTCTCTCTTTTATGTGCGGGTTATTTGTGTATTGCCTAATGTTTAAGTTAATGTTCTGTATAATTTTATTTTTTGTATGTTGTGTGATGTTTACTATGCACTTTGTGCAAGGGGTCTAAATGTACAGAGCTGTGGGGGATTTGTGTGGGCACAGACATGAATTGTGAGTTTTTGTTTTTGCTAATGTTATTGTTCGGTGCTGGAGCTCTCTCGCTCTTTATTCTGTTAAGAGTTTCCTGCTATTTGCGGGAAGTATTATTGTGGTATGTCTTTGGAATTTTATTGTAGGTTTAGGCTTGTCTTTTGTTTAATTATTGTAATGTATAATTTTATCCTTCGTATGCTGTATCATATCATCTGTGTACTTTGTGCAAGAGGGTCTTATTGTACTGTATAACAGGCAGGAATTGTAGGTTTAGACTTTGTTAACGTATTTTCTGAGCAGGTGTTATCCTGTTCTCTTCATTGTTCGGTGATGGTATATCCTTTAACATAATATGAATGTAACACTTGTGGTATGCTATGGGGTTGATGGTACGTCATTGTATTTGCAAACGGTTAATTATTGTGTTCTTTTATTTACTTATATCTTGTACTGTGTCTTTTTAAATAAAAATATAATACTAAAAAAAACTTACTACCTATTCCATACACTTGCAACATCTGCCACATTGCTCCCCTATCCAATCTGTCATACGCCTTTTCTAAATCCATAAATGTAATGGAAACTTCCCTACCTTTATCTAAACACTGTTCATATATATGATTCAATGTAAACACTTGATCTACACATCCCCTACCCACTCTGAAACCTCCTTGCTCATCCGCAATCCTACATTCTGTCTTACCTCTAATTCTTTCAATAATAACCCTACCATACTGTTTTCCTAGTATACTCAGTAAGCTTATTCCTCTATAATTTTTAGTCACTTTTGTCCCCCTTCCCTTTATATAAAGGAACTATACATGCTCTCTGCCAGTCCCTAGGTACCTTCCCCTCTTTCATACATTTATTAAACAAAAATACCAACCACTCCAACACTATATATCCCCCCCCTGCTTTTAACATTTCTGTCATGACCCCAGTCAGTTCCAGCTGCTTTACCCCCTTTCATTCTACGTAATGCCTCACGCACCTCCCCCTCACTAACATTCTGCTCTTCTTCACTCCTAAAAGATGGTATACCTCCCTGTCCAGTGCATGAAATTACCACCTCCCTTTCTTCGCCGACATTTAAAAGTTCCTCAAAATATTCCCTCCATCTACCCAATACCTCCAGTTCCCCATCTACTAACTCTCCTACTCTGTTTTTACCTGACAAATCCATTCGTTCCCTAGACTTTCTTAACTTGTTTATCTCACTCCTAATTTTTTTTTTCATCAAAATCTCTTGACAGTGCCTCTCCCACTCTGCTCTCCTTTTACACTCTCTCACCACTTTCTTCACCTTTCTTTTACTCTTCATATACTCTATTCTTCTTATAACACTTTTACTTTGTAAAACCTCTCATAAGCTACCTTTATCTCTTTTATCACACCTTTTACCTTATCATTCCACCAATCATATATATTTATATATGTGAGTGTGTGTGCGTGCGTGTGCGTGTGTATATTTGTGTGTTTGTGTATGTGTGTGTGTGTGTGTGTGTGTGTGTGTGTGTGTGTGTGTGTGTGTGTGTGTGTGTGTGTGTGTGTGTGTGTGAGTGTACTCACCTAATTGTGGTTGCAGGGGTCGATTCGTAGCTCCTGGCCACAGCTTTTCACTGGTCACTACCTCTTCTTGACGAAATACTTCCTAACATGTTGCTCATCTGACTCTTCAGCCTCCAATTGTGACCCTCTGTTGTTATGTCCCATCTCTGGAACATCCTGTCTCATTCCACCTTGTCGATTTCTCTCAGTATTTTATATGCCGTTATCATGTTTTCCCTGTCCCTCCTGTCCCCCAGAGTCGTCAGGGCGATTTCCTTCAACCTCTCTTCGTAGGACATGCCACTTAGCTCCGGGACTAGTCTCGTTGCAAAAGTTTGCACTTTCTCTAGTTTCCTGACATGCTTGGCTAGGTGTGGGTTCCAAACTTTGCTGCATACTCCAGTATGGGTCTGACGTGCACGGTGTACAGGGTCAGGAATGACTCCTTACTGAGATACGGGAATGCATTCATAGATTCGTCAGTTGCTAATATGCTGCAGCAGTTATTTGGTTAATGTTCGCCTCAGTAGATGTGCTCAGTATTATACACACTCTGTGATCTTTTTCCTTTAGTGAGGATTGTAGTCTTTCCCCCTTCCAGACTGTACTCTGTCTGCGGTCTTCTTTGCCATTCCCCGATCTTCAGGACTTTGCACTTGGTGGGGCTGAACTCCAGGAGCTACTTGTTGGACCTGCAGCCTGTCCAGATCCTTCTGTAGTCCTGCCTTGTCCTCCTCTGACTGAATTCTCCTCAATAACTTCATATTGTTTGCAAAGAGCGACACTTCTGAGTCTGTTCCTTCCGTCATGCCATTAACATATACCAGAAACAGCATTGCTCCTAGGACTGACCTCTGTGGAACCCCTCTTGTCACAGGCGCCCACTCTGACACCGCATCACATACCATGATTCACTGATGCCTTCCCGTCAGGTATTCTTTGATCCATTGCAGTGCCTTCCCTGTTATACCTACCTGGTCCTCCAGCTTTTGCACTAATCTTCTGTGTGGAACTGTGTCAAAAGTCTTCTTGTTGTCCAAGAAAATGCAATCTACCCACCCCTTTCTTTCTTGTCATACTGCTGTCACCTTGTCATAGAACTCTATTAGGTTCTTGACACGATTTCCCGTGGCTGTCGTTTATAAGCTCATTCCTTTCTAAGTGATTCATCACTCTTCTGATAATCTTCTCCATGACTTTCCATATAATACATGTGAGTGACACTGGTCAGTAGTTTAATGCTACTTGTCTCTTTTTTAAATAATTGGGACTACATTTGCTGTCTTCCATACCTCGATTAGTCGCCCTGTTAAAATATATGTATTGAAGATTGTTGTTAGTGGTACACAGAGCACCTCTGTTCCTTCTCTCAGGACCCATGGAGAGATATCATCTGGCCCCATCGCCTTAGAGAAATCTAGTTCGCTTAGCATCCTCTTCGCCTCTTCCTCGCTTTTATGTATCGTGTCCAGCAGTTGTTGGTGCACCCCACCTCTCTGTCTTTGTGAAGTTTTTTCTGACTTCATTGTGGATACTTCTTTGAATCTCATGTTAAGCTCCTCACATACTTCAAGGTCGTTTCCTGTAAATTCCCCTCCTACCTTCCCCAACCTGATTACCTGGTCTTTGACGATCGTTTTCTTTCTGATGTGACTGTGCAACAGCTTTGGGTCAGACTTGGCTTTCACTGCTATATCATTTTCGTATTGTCGCTGGGCCTCTCTCCTCACCTATGCTTATTCATTTCTTGTTCTTCAACTACTCTCATTGTTCACCTGGGCCCTTTGCCTTCTATACTTCCATTCTCTAGCACACCTGGTTTTAGCATCTCTGCACCTTTGGGTGAACCAAGGGCTCGTCCTAGTCTTCTCATTATGTCTGTTGCCCTTGGATAGAAACCTCTTCTCCGCATCCTTGCATACTGTTGTCACATATGCCATCTCGTTTACTGTTTTCCCTGCCAGTTCTCTCTCTCTCGCTGGACCTTACACAGAAAATTCCCTATGCCTGTATAGTCCCCTCTCTTGTAGTTTGGCTTTATTCTTCTTGCCCTTCCTGCCTCCCTCTCCAGTTGTAACTCTTCTATGTATCCATAGCTTAGAACCACGTGATCACTAGCTACGAGGGGCCTTTCATATGCGATGTCCTCAATATCTGCACTGCTCAAGATGAATACTAGGTACAGTCTCGAAGGTTGAGCCTCTTCCCTCTCTCTAGTAGTGTCCCTAACGTGCTGATGCATGAGGTTTACCAGTACAATCTCCATCTTCTTAGACCTCCACGTTTCTGAGATCCTATGTGGCTCCAGATTTTCCCAATCGATTTCTTTGTGATTGAAGTCACCTTCGACCAGTAGCTTTGCCCTGCTCAAATGTGCCCTTCTGGCCACTTCTGTGAAATTCTAATCATATTCCTGTCTTGGCCTCTTGCTAATGTGCAGTCGATTATTCATCGAGCAATCACCACCTTGGAACCTCCAATCTGAAGTGTCACCATTGTGTAGTCCCTTGCCTCTCTGTCTCCTCTATCCAACTCTTCAAAATCCAATTGGTTTTTGATGAGCAGTACCACTCCTCCAACCCCATTGTTCCCTCTGTCTTTTCACAGGATCTGATATCCAGTTGCAAAGATGACATTTGTTATATATCTTTCCTGAGATTTTGGTTTCTGTGAAAGCTATAATGTCTGGTGACGCCTCTGTGATTTTATCGTGCCACTCCTCCCACGTGTTTGTTATACAATCAGCGTTGATGCACCACACCTTCAGTTTCCTCTCGAACACAATATTCTGGTGGCTTTGTGGGGGTCCTGGCATGGTGCTATAGGATTCTTCTGCATATTGTGGGGTGGAAGTTGTGAGTGTGGAGTGTATGTTTGGCTGCAGGTTTCTGAGCATCGTTCTGTGGATGTTTGTGCACTCTGCTCCGCTCCACTCAGGTTGTTCTCTTCTGTGTGTGTTTGTGTATTCACCTAGTTGCACTCACCTAGATGAGGTTGCAGGGGTCGAGTCCAAGCTCCTGGCCGCGCCTCTTCACTGGTCGCTACTAGGTCACTCTCCCTGAACCTTGAGCTTTATCATACCTCTGCTTGAAGCTATGTATGGATTCTGCCTCCACTACATCGCTTCCCAAACTATTCCACTTCCTGACTACTCTGTGGCTGAAGAAATACTTTCTAACATCCCTGTGATTCATCTGTGTTTTCAACTTCCAACTGTGTCCCCTTGTTGCTGTGTCCCATCTCTGGAACATCCTGTCTTTGTCCACCTTGTCAATTCCTCTCAGTATTTTGTATATTATCATGTCCCCCCTATCTCTCCTATCCCCCAGTGTCGTCAGGTTGATTTCCCTTAACCTCTCCTCGTGGGACATACCTCTTAGCTCTGGGACTAGTCTTGTTGCAAACCTTTGCACTTTCTCTAGCTTCTATACGTGCTTGGCTAGGTGTGGGTTCCAAACTGGTGCCGCATAGTCCAATATGGGCCTAACGTAGACGGTGTACAGGGTCCTGAACGATTCCTTATTAAGATGTCGGAATGCTGTTCTGAGGTTTGCTAGGCACCCGTATGCTGCAGCAGTTATTTGGTTGATGTGCGCTTCAGGAGATGTGCCTGGTGTTATACTCACCCCAAGATCTTTTTCCTTGAGCTAGGTTTGTAGCCTCTTGCCCCCTAGACTGTACTCCGTCTGCGGTCTTCTTTGCCCTTCCTCAATGTTCATGACCTAGCAGTTGGTGGGGTTGAACTCCAGGAACCAATTGCTGGACGAGATCTGCAGCCTGTCCAGATCCCTTTGTAGTTCTGCCTGGTCCTCGATCGAATGAATTCTTCTCATCAACTTCACGTCATCTGCAAACAGGGACACTTCGGAGTCTATTCCTTCCGTCATGTTGTTCACAAATACCAGAAACAGCACTGGTCCTAGGACTGACCCCTGTGGGACCCCGCTGGTGTGTGTGTGTGTGTGTGTGTGTGTGTGTGTGTGCTTACCTAATTGTGGTTGCAGGGGTCGAGACTCAGCCAGGAGCTGAGTCTTCAGCTTCTGTGTCCCCTCTCTGGAACATTCTGTCTCTATCCACCTTATCTATTCCACGCAGTATTTGTATGTCGTTATCAAGTCTCCCCTGACCCTCTTGTCCTCCAGTGTCGTCACTCCGATTTCCCTTAACCTTTCTTCAAAGGACAATCCCCTGAGCTCCGGAACTAGCCTTGTTGCAAACCTTTGTACTTTCTCTAATTTCTTGACGTTCTTGACTAGGTGTGGGTTCCAAATTTGTGCTGCATACTCCAGTATGGGCCTGACGTACACGTGTACATTGTCTCGAACGATTCCTCAGTAAGGTATCAGATCGCTATTCTCAGGTTTGCCAGGCGCCCATATGCTGCAGCAGTTATCTGATTGATGTGCGCCTCTGGAAACGTGCTCGGTGTTATGGTCACCCCAAGATCTTTCTCCTTGAATGATGTTTGCAGCCTTTGTCCACCTAGACTATACTCTGCCTGCCGTCTTCTTTGCCCTTCCGCAATCTTCATGACTTTGCATTTGGCAGGGTTGAAATCGAGAAGCCAGTTGCTTGACCACGTGTCTAGCCTATCCAGGTCTCTTTGTATCCCTGCCTGATCCTCATCCTATTTAATCCTTCTTATTACCTTCATATCATCTGCGAACAGGGACACTTCAGAGTCTATCCCTTCCACCATGTCATTCACATATATCAAAAACAGCACTTTTCCTAGGACTGACCCATGTGGGACCCCGCTCGTCACAGGAGCCCACTGTGATACCTCATCACGTACCATGACCCATTGTTGCCTCCCTCTCAGGTATTCTCTGAACCATTGCAGTACCCTTCCTGTTATACGAGCCTGATCCTCCAGCTTCTGCACTAATCTCCTGTGAGGAACTGTGTCGAAGGCCTTCCTGCAGTCCAGGAAAATGCAATCAACCTACCCCTCTCTCTCGTTTCTTACTTCTGTTTTCTTGTCATAAAATTCCAGTAGGTTTGTGACACAGGATTTGCCGTCCATGAATCCGTGCTGGTTGTTGTTTATAATCGTTTTTCGTCCCTGGTGCTCCACCACTCTCCTCCTGATAATCTTCTCCATGACTTTGCATACTATACACGTCAGAGACACTAGTCTGTAGTTTAGTGCCTCGTTTCTGTCTCCATTCTTAAAAATTGGGACTACATTTGCCGTCTTCTATACCTCAGGTAGTTGCCCAGTTTCAAGGGATGTATTGAAGATTGTGGTTAGTGGCACGCACAGCATCTCTGCTCCTTCTCCAAGGACCCACGGGGAGATGTTGTCTGGACTCCTCGCCTTTGAGGTATCGAGGTCACTTAGCAGCTTCTGCACCTCCTCCTTCATTGTTTGTATGTCATCCAGCACCTGTTGGTATGTTCCCTGTTAGTATTCCCCTCTGTGCTGTCTTCTCGGAGCCATTCCTGTCTCTACCGTAAATACTTCCTTAAATCTCATGTTTAGCTCCTAGCGTATCCTGTGATCGTTACTTGTGAGTTCCTCACCTTCTTTCCTGAGCCTGATCACCTCTTTGACTGTTGTCTTCCTCCTGATGTGGCTGTACAGCAGTTTCGGGTCAGACTTTGGATGCTATGTTATTTTCATACTGTTGCTGGGCCTCCCTCCTTACCTGTGCATACTCATTCCTGGCTCTTCGACTAATCTCCTTATTTTCCTGTGTTCTTCGCCTTCTGTACTTTTTTCCATGCTCTATTGCACTTTGTTTTTGCCTCCTTACACCGTCGGGTAAACCAGGGGCCCGTTCTGGTCTTCCCATTATTTCTGTTGCCCTTGGGAGCAAACCTTTCCTGTGCCTCCTTACATTTTGTTGTTACGTATTCCATTATTTCATTTACCGACTTTTCTACCAGTTCTCTGTCCCACTGAAACTCTTGTGGGAAGTTCCTCAAACCTATGTAGTCCCCCGTTTATAGTCTGGCTTTTCCCATTCATCTCCTTTTACCCTCTCCACCTGTAACTCTACTTTGTATTCAAAGCACGGATACTGAGGATTATAGTGCAGTCCTAGAACCTGCAGAAATTGACAACACACCTCCCAACAATTATCAACCAAAGGTGAATTTGTGCAAATATTATGCTTGGGGCATCTGTAAGCATGGAATAACAGGGGAAAAAAATGGGACATGCAACTTTGACCATCCCAAAAAATGTAGCGACCTCCTGTCTAAAGGAGTGTGTCGTTCTTCTTCCTGTACTTTCTTTCACCCAAAAATGTGCCACTCCTCGGTCCTCCAGAAGCAGTGTTACAACATCGAGTGCCCTGCATACCATCTAAAAGGGACCAGGAGGCACAGACCCCACAAGACAAACAATAGTAGCTACGACAACCCAACTCTAGGTGATTTTTTAGTGGCAGGAAACGAAAAAAGAAAATGGAAGGAAATAACAAAAATAGTCCACCACCTTGGAGCCTTGTTGGACTGGAGGCGCAGCCAGTGGCCACCCATGGCCCTCCAGAATTACAACTACTGATGCCAATAACAAAATCCCCCCAACAAACACAGAATACAACCTCGTTCATATTTGCTAATATACAGGGCCTTAAGCCATCCACCAACAACAAAATACCTTTTATCAGTGGACTTCTAGTGGAGTCTAATGCAATGTTTGCAGCCTTCACAGAGACTCACACAAAAGATCACTTTGACAGTGAAATATGGATAAGTGGTTACAACCTTTTTAGATGCGACAGAAAAAACAGGCAACAAGGGGGGGTTGGCCTGTATGTCAAAGAGTCCCTTATCTGCACGGAGTTGCTGAACACCACAAATGAGGTAGTTGAAGTTCTATCAATAAAGATCGAGAACCAAAACCTAGTCATTGTGGTTGTATACAAGCCACCAGATGCAACCTCACAACAGTTCAAGGAACAGCTACTGAAAATCGATTACTGTTTGGAAAACCTTCCAGCTCCATCCCCAAACATCTTACTGCTTGGTGATTTCAACCTAAGGCATACAAAATGGAAGAATGTAGCAAATAATGTTATAGCTGAAACAATCCCCGGAGGTAGCGCAGATGAAAGGTCACACACACATGAGCTACTAAGTCTCTGCGAAAAACATACCTTAAGCCAGCAGATAGTGGAGCCAACAAGACTAGAAAACACACTTGACCTTATCTTCACAAATAATGAGGACCTGATAAGAGACATAAGAATATCAAAAACAACTAATTCCGATCACAATCTAATCGAAGTCCAGACGTACATGCATAGGGGTCCTGAACAACAGAATGCATGTACCTGTGAAGGTGTCTTCACAAAATACAATTTCAACAACAAGAACATCAACTGGGACCAGGTAAACCATGTCCTAAACGAAACATGTTGGGAAGATGTCTTAAATGACATGGATCCAAACCAGTGCCTTGAAAGGATCAACTTCCTGGTAGCCGAAGCATGTTCTAGGCATATTCCCCTAAGAAGAAGAAGAGCAGGAGTAAACTGGAGAGAAAAAGACGCTCCCTCTACAGAAGACGACGAAGAGTCACTGAGCTCCTCAGGAGTGCTAGAATATCTGATACACGAAAGGAGGCGCTGACCAGGGAAGTGGAAACTATCGAACTTAAGCTAAATGACTCTTACAGGAACCAGGAGAGGCAGGAGGAGCTTAAAGCTATTAGTGAAATTGAAAGAAATTCAAAATATTTCTTTTCATATGCCAAAAACAAGGCAAATACCACATCTAGTATCGGGCCCTTACTCAGACAGGATGGGACTTACACAGACGACAACAAGGAAATGAGTGAAATATTGAAATCCCAGTACGACTCTGTGTTTAGTGAACCACTAATCGGTCTGAGGATCGACGACCCAAATGATTTCTTCATGAATGAGCCTCAAAACTCCATAAATGTATGCTAGATTTCCGACATTACCCTAACTCCGATAGATTTCGAAAAAGCCATTGACAACATGCCTATGCACTCAGCCCCGGGCCCAGACTCGTGGAACTCTGTTTTCATTATGAACTGCAAGAAACCCTTCTCGCGTGCCCTAAGTACACTATGGAGGAGGAGCTTGGACATGGATGAAATTCCACAGTCACTTAAAACAACGGATATAGCCCCACTCCATAAAGGTGGCAGCAAAGCATTAGCTAAGAACTATAGACCAATAGCTCTGACATCCCACATCATAAAAATCTTTGAAAGAGTGCTAAGAAGCAGGATTGCAAATCACCTGGATTCCCAAAATCTGCACAATCCAGGGCAACATGGGTTCAGGGCAGGTCGCTCCTGCCTCTCACAACTACTGGATCACTATGACATGGCCTTGGATGCACTGGAAGAAAATCAGAATGCAGATGTAATATACACAGACTTTGCAAAAGCATTTGACAAATGCGATCATGGCGTAATAGCCCATAAAATACGTGCTAAAGGAATAACTGGGAAAGTGGGGAGATGGATCTTCAACTTCCTAACAAATCGAACACAAAGAGTAGTGGTCAACAGAGTTAAATCGGAGGCTGCCATAGTGAAGAGCTCTGTTCCACAAGGCACAGTACTCGCCCCCATCTTATTCCTTATTCTCATATCAGACATAAACAGAGATATACACCACAGCACCGTATCATCCTTTGCGGATGATACTAGGATCTGCATGAGGCTGTCATCTGCTGAGGACGCGGTTAACCTCCAAGAAGATATAAACAAAGTTTTCCAGTGGGCAACGGTAAACAATATGATGTTCAATGAGGACAAATTCCAACTACTCCGTTATGGAAAACTGGAGGAGATAATAACTAGAACAGAGTATACTACTGACTCCGGCCATACAATAGAGCGGAAAAATAATGTAAGGGACCTGGGAGTAGTAATGTCTGAGGATCTCACTTTCAAGGATCACAACAGTGCCACGATCGCACGTGCAAAGAAAATGATAGGAAGGATAATGAGAACTTTCAAAACGAGAGATGCCAAGCTCATGATGATCCTTTTCAAATCACTTGTTCTCTCTAGGCTGGAATACTGCTGTACATTAACATCTCCATACAAAGCAGGTGAAATCGCAGATCTAGAGAGTGTACAGAGATCCTTTACTGCACGTATAAGTTCTGTCAAGCACCTTAACTACTGGGAACGCTTGGAAGCACTTGACTTGTACTCGTTGGAACGCAGGAGGGAGAGATATATCATAATCTACACTTGGAAAATCTTGGAAGGAATGGTCCCAAATCTGCACACAGAAATCACTCCCTACGAAAGTAAAAGACTGGGCAGGCGACGCAAAATGCCGCCAATAAAAAGTAGGGGCGCCATTGGTACACTAAGAGAAAACACCATAAGTGTCCGGGGCCCAAAACTGTTCAACAGCCTCCCATCAAGCATTAGGGGAATTGCCAATAAACCCCTGGCTGCCTTCAAGAGAGAGCTGGACAGATACCTAAAGTCAGTGCCGGATCAGCCGGGCTGTGGCTCGTACGTCGGACTGCGTGCGGCCAGCAGTAACAGCCTAGTTGATCAGGCCCTGATCCATCGGGAGGCCTGGTCATGGACCGGGCCGCGGGGGCGTTGATCCCCGGAATAACCTCCAGGTAACCTCCAGGTAACGTGGTCACTAGCTCCTAGATGTCTCTCATATGTGATGTCGTCAATGTCTGAACTGCTCAGGGTCAACACAAGGTCCAGTCTTGCTTGTTCATCCTCCCCTCTCAATCTGGTAGTATCCTTAACATGTTGATGCATGAGGTTCTCCATTACCACATCCATCATCTTGGCTCTCCATGTTTCGGGACCCCCCATGTATGGTTCCAGGTTTTCCCAATCGATCTCCCTGTGATTGAACGCCCATCACCAGTAACTTTGCTCTGCTCGAGTGAGCGCTTCTTGCCACCTCAGCCAGTGTGTCCACCATTACTCTGTTACTCTCATCGTATTCCTCTCTTGGCCTCCTGCAGTTCTGTGGTGGATTATACATCACCGCAATGACTACCTTGTGCTCCCCAGACTGATGTGTACATACCATTTATTCTCTTTCTCCAATCTCGTATATGCCTCTCATTTCCTCAAATTTCCATCGGTGTTTTACGAGCAGTGCAACCCCCCCTCTCCCTCTGCTCCTTCTGTCTTTCCTCAGTGTCTGATATCCCGGTAGGAAGATTGCATATGTTATTGTCTCATTGAGTTTCGTTTCTGTGACTGCTATGATGTCTGGTGACTTCTCATTGATTCTTTAATGTCACTCCTCATATTTGTTCATTATTCCTTCCACATTCGTGTACCAAACCTTCAACTTCTGATCTAATACTGTGGCACTGGTGGACATTGGGGTTGGGAGAGCAGGAGCCCTGGCGGGGGCCCCTGGGGGGGTTGTGGTTGGGGTTTCTGGTGTGAGGGTGGGGACAGAGGGATCGGTGTGTGATTGTTGGCTTAGATTGTTCAGTTGTCTTGGGGTTGCCGTGGTTGGAGTCCTTCTGCGGGTGTTTCTGGGTGGTGTGTTTGCCCTTCCACCTGTGTCTGGGTTATTCTGCTTTTCATTGTCTCTTCCTCCCAATCCTCCTTTCGTTTTCTGTATTCTCTTTTTCAGTATCTTCCTTTCCTCTTGAGTTCTGTCTCGGTCGAGGTAAACACTCTGAAATTCCAGTTTCTCTCTCAGCCTTGCTTTCTCTTGCAGGATGATGGTTTGAGTTGATTCTGGCTTGAAAATTACTTTGTGAAGCCACTTTCTTCTCCTTGTGACCCACCCAATTCTCCAAAAATTTGCCACCTGGTTCATGTCGCCCTCGCCTATTGCCTTCATGATACTTTCAATCACTTTTATCTCCTCCTGTTTTCTTTCCTCGTAGGTATCCCCATCGGCTTCCTGGAGTCTATAGACAAAAACTGATCTCTCCCTTTCTTCGTCCCACTGTGTCTCCCATTGCATCCTCTGAGGTGTTTTAGTTCCTTCCCTTGGAGTGTTCTTTCCTTCCATCCCTTCCCTAGCTGAGGCCCCATTGCTCATTGGTCTGTCTTTCCTGCTTAGCTGTTCCTGGCCCCTGCAGAAGTCTAGTAGAATCCCTGCATATATCCTAGTTCCAACAATGTCTGCCGACCTCTCATTTGTTCCTAGAGTGCTCCTTGTCTTAGCCTTGGCCCCGTGTGGGTCTGACCGGCCCTTTGCATACAGTATAACTTCCTTGCTGCCTCCAGTCCCCTTGTCTGTGTCTGATGTAGAAGTTCCTGATGTTATGTCTGTACTGTTATTTCTTTCTTTAGGCTGTTTCAGAATGCTCAGTTCCTCTTCTAAGTGCTGTATGTTGTCTTCAGCTACAATGGCATGTTGTTCACACCTTCTCTCTGCAGCTACCATCTCCTCCATCCTCCTTCCAAGCTCTTCTAGCTTCCTTCCCCAGTCTTCCTCCCTTTTTTGAGTTCTGCTTCCCAATCATCCTTCCCAGCTCTCAGCCTTATTTTTGGTCTTATTGTACCACAGAACGAAGTTTCTGTGAAGATGGGTGTTGCAGGTAGGGGGAGGGATAGGGAGGTAGGGCAGGGGAGAGAAGAATATGGGGTGGAACGGGGGGGGAAGTGTCAAGGAGAGTTTTAGGGGTTACAAGAGAGTATAGGGAGGGAGGAGAAAGGGAGTGTGGGAGGGGCTAGAGGGAGGGAGAGAGGGAGGAAGAGACTGGGGAAAAGGAAGGTGGATGGAAGATGGGGATGAGAGAGAGAGAGAGAGAGAGAGAGAGAGAGAGAGAGGGAGGGAGGGAGAAAGAGAGAGGGAGAGAGAGGAGGGGATGAGAGAAGGAGAGGGAGAGGGAGGGAGAGAGAGGGGGTGAAAGAGAGGGACAATGGATGGAAGGTGAGGATGAAAGAGACAAAGTTCACTCTATGTAGGTGTTGTGTGTGTGTATATGTGTATTCGTGTGTGGGGGGAGTTAGGAGGGGGGAGAGATCGTTAGATGGGGGGGACAAAGTGATGGAGCTCTGTGTGTGTGTACTCACCTATTTGTACTCACCTATTTGTGGTTGCAGGGGTCGAGTCTTAGCTCCTGGCCCCGCCTCTTCACCGGTTGCTACTGGGCCCTCTCTCTCCCCGCTCCATGAGCTTTATCAAACTTCGTCTTAAAACTGTGTATGGTTCCTGCCTCCACTACGTCATTTTCTAGGCTATTCCACTGCCTTACAACTCTATGACTGAAGAAATACTTCCTACTATCTCTCTGACTCATTTGTGTCTTCAACTTCCAATTGTGGCCTCTTGTTTCTGTGTCCCCTCCCTGGAACATCCTGTCTTTGTCCACCTTGTCTATTCCATGCAGTATTTTATATGTCGTTATCATGTCTCCCCTGACCCTCCTGTCCTCCAGTGTCGTCAGGCCGATTTCCCTTAATCTTTCTTCATAGGACATTCCCCTTAGCTCTGGAACTAACCTTGTCGCAAACCTTTGTACTTTCTCTAGTTTCTTGACGTGCTTTATCAAGTGCGGGTTCCAAACAGGTGCTGCATACTCCAGTATGGGCCTGACATACACGGTGTACAGTGTCTTGAATGATTCCTTACTAAGGTATCGGAATGCTGTTCTCAGGTTTGCCAGGCGCCCATATGCTGCAGCAATTATCTGATTGATGTGTGCTTCCGGAGACATGCTCGGTGTTATACTCACCCCAAGATCTTTCTCCTTGAGTGAGGTTTGCAGTCTTTGGCCACCTAGCCTATACTCTGTCTGTGGTCTTCTGTGCCCTTCCCCTATCTTCATGACTTTGCATTTGGCAGGATTAAATTCGAGAAGCCATTTGCTGGACCAGGTGTCCAGTCTGTCCAGGTCTCTTTGAAGTCCTGCCTGGTCCTCATCAGATTTAATTCTCCTCATTAACTTCACATCATCTGCAAACAGGGACACTTCTGAGTCTAACCCTTCCGTCATGTCGTTCACATATACCAAAAATAGCACTGGTCCTAGGACCGACCCCTGTGGGACCCCGCTCGTCACAGGTGCCCACTGTGATACATCATTACGTACCATGACTCGTTGTTGCCTCCCTGTCAGGTATTCTCTGATCCATTGCAGTGCCCTTCCTGTTATATGCACCTGATGCTCTAGCTTCTGCACTAATCTCTTGTGAGGAACTGTGTCAAAGGCCTTCTTGCAGTCCAAGAAGATGCAATCAACCCACCCCTCTCTCTCGTGTCTTACTTCTGTTATTTTATCATAAAACTCCAGAAGGTTTGTGACGCAGGATTTGCCTTCCGTGAATCCGTGCTAGTTGGCATTTATACTCTTGTTCCGTTCCAGGTGCTCCACCACTCTCCTCCTGATAATCTTCTCCATAATTTTGCATACTATACACGTCAATGACACAGGTCTATAGTTTAGTGCCTCTTTTCTGTCTCCTTTTTTAAAAATGGGAACTACATTTGCCGTCTTCCATACCTCAGGCAGTTGCCCAGTTTCCAGGGACGTGTTGAAGATTGTGGTAAGTGGCAAGCACAACATATCTGCTCCCTCTCTAAGGATCCACGGGGAGATGTTGTCCGGTCCCATTGCCTTTGAGGTATCGATGTCCCTTAGCAGTTTCTTCACCTCCTCCTCATCTGTATGTATGTCGTCCAACACTTGTTGGTGTATTCCTTGCTGGTGTCCCCATCTGGTCTGTCCCCCCAGAGTCCTTCCTGTCTCTACTGTAAATACTTCCTTAAATCTCGTGTTGAGCTCCTCACATACCTCTTGATCGTTTCTTGTGAGTTCTCCACCTTCTTTCCTCAGCCTTATCACCTGGTCCTTGACTGTTGTCTTCCTCCTAATGTGGCTATACAGCAGTTTCGGGTCAGATTTGACTTTCGATGCTATGTCGTTTTCATACTGTCGCTGGGCCTCCCTCCTTATCTGTGCATGCTCGTTTCTGGCTCTTCTACTAATCTCCTTGTTTTCCTGGGTCCTATGCCTCCTGTACCTTTTCCATTCTCTGTTGCACTTAGTTTTTGCCTCCCTACACCTTCGGGTAAACCAAGGACTCGTTTTGGTCTTCCTATTATTTCTGTTTCCCTTGGGAACAAAACTGTCCTCTGCCTCCTTGCACTTTGTTGCCACATATTCCATCATCTCGTTTACTGATTTTCCTACCATTTCTCTGTCCCACTGAACCTCCTGCAGGAAGTTTCTCATACCTGTGTAGTCCCCCCTTTTATAGTTTGGCCTGTCCCCTTCAGTTCCTGTTACTTTCTCCACTTGTAACTCTACTATACAGTCAAAACTCAGAACCACGTGATCGCTAGCTCCAAGGGGCCTCTCGTAAGTGATGTCCTCAATGTCTCTCCAGGTTTTCCCAGTCGCTCTCCCTGTGGTTGAAATCGCCCATTACCAGTAACTTTGCTCTGCTTGAGTGAGCTCTTCTTGCCACCTCAGCCAGTGTGTCCACCATCACCCTGTTGTTTTCTTCGTACTCCTCTCTTGGCCTCCTGCAGTTCTGTGGTGGGTTACACATCACTCCAATGACTACTTTATGTTCTCCGGACTGAATTTTACCTACAGTGTAGTCTCTTTCTCCAATCATGTCCATGCCTTCCATTTCCTCAAATCCCCATCGGTGTTTTATGAGCAGTGCAACCCCTCCTCCCCCTCTACTCCTTCTATCTTTCCTCAGGATCTGATATCCTGTTGGGAAGACTGTGTCTGTTATTGTCTCAGCGAGTTTTGTTTCTGTGACTGCTATGATGTCTGGGGATTTTTCACTGATTCTTTCGTTCCACTCCTCATGTTTATTCGTTATTCCATCCGCGTTTGTGTACCAAACCTTCAGTTTCTTTTCTATCATTGTGGTCATGCAAGAATATTGGGGTTGGGGGAGCGAGAGCCTTGGTGGGGGCCTATATGGGGCTGTGGTGTAGGTGGGGTTTGTGTTGATGGGGGTGGGGTCAGAATGCCCATAAGGGACAGCTGTTGGGGTGAGGTTTGTGATATGGGGGTTGGTGGCAGAGGGAACAGTGAGTGGGTTGTAATATAGGTTGCTCAGTTGCGTTGGGAATGTCGCAGTTGGAGTCTTTTGGTGGGAGATTCTGTAGGGTGTGTTTGCCCTTTCTCCTGTGTCTGGGTCCTGCTCATTTTCCTTGCTTCTCGTTCCTCCTTGCGTCTCTGTACCCTCTCTTTCAGTGTAGTCCTTTCTTCTTGTGTTCTGTCGCGGTCGAGGTATACTCTCTGGTACCCCTCTTTGTCCCTCAGTCTTGCTTTCTCTTGCAGAATCCTGGTTCGAACTGATTCTTCCTTGAAAGTTACTCTGACAGACCATATCCTTCCACTCGCAAACCACCCAATTCTCTGAAAATTTGTCACCTGGGTCATATCGCCCTCACCTATTGTTTTCATGATGCCTTCAATCATTTTTTTCTCCTCCTGTTTTATTTCTTCAAAGTTGTCCCCCTTGGCTTCTTGGAGCGTGTGTGTTCTTGGAGTGTGTGTGTGTGTGTGTGTGTGTGTGTGTGTGTGTGAACTATATCACAATATTAGAATGACTGCAAATATATAAATATACCTCAGTGAAAATAGAAAAAACACCTGAGCACTTTCTTGTACTTACTCACATATGTTCCGAGGAATTGCAACGATCGGAAAAAGAATCACATTTTATCCTGAGTTGTCACCTCAGTGTTTAACATATTAAATGTATTTTTTTTTGTTTCTTCCAGTGTTTCTGAAGATTTGAGAGTAAGCACGTGAAACCTCTCAGGTTTTTTCCTATTCCAAATGGTACTTATGTATACATATATATGTCGTGCCGAATAGGTAAAATTGGTCAATTAGCAAGCACTAATTTAAAATTAAGTCCTTTCTAAAATTTTCTCTTATACGTTTAATGATATTTTATTTATTTTTTTAATATTAATTAATGTATAAATTAATAATTTTGTACGAAAAATCCTTAGAAAACTTACCTAGCCTTATAAGAAGCACAATTTAATTTAGCGAAACCCAACAAAATATATTTTAGATAAACTTACAATAATTTAATAATAAACAAACACAACGAAATATATTTTTTGCGTTAGGTTCAGAATAATTTTTGCGAAATTATTGCATACACATATTTTCGCTTGCCTTATTCGGAAAGAAGATCGTTGCTATTTAAGCCAAAATCATAAGTTTTGCCTATTCGGCACGACATATATATGATTAGGCTTCATTTATCTGAAGACTCAACGTATAAACTGACTGACAGTAATATATTCCTTTTTGTATATTCATTGAGAGGTGTGTCTCTGCATATACTTTCAGAATTCCTTATCTCTCATTATGTATATATATATTGAGTGTCTCTCATTATATATATACTGAGGAGTGTCTCTCATTTATATATATATATATATATATATATATATATATATATATATATATATATATATATATATATATATATATATATATATATATATATATATATATATATATATGCAATAAGATCGCAGTAAACAGGTGATTTCAAAATATGCAAAACAACCACTCTGAAAGAATAGAGAAATTCCAAGCGCTTTCGTGACTACTCACATTATCAAGGAACTATGAAAGTGAAGCATCCAAGGAAGCTATATAAGGGGTCCGGCCAGCACCTCACTATCAGATCCCACAACGGTTAAACACGTGACGCGCGGCGAGTCAACTTGGATAGGTCCTTTACTGTTGAGTTTGAAGAAAATAACTCATTGCCTTTTCTAGATGTTTTAATTATTAAGGGTAATAATGAATTCAAATTTAAAATTTACAGAAAACCTACAAATAACTGTTCCTATGTCCACTATTGTTCCTCGCATCAAGATAGAGTCAAACTGTCTGTTTTCTCATCAATGTTTTTGAGAGCTTTACGAATTTGTAGTCCTGAGTTCATAGATGAGGAAATATCCAAAATTTATGAAATAGGTAATGATTTAAAATACCCAAGAAATGTAATTGATAAATCTTTTAAAGTTGCTAGAAACACTTTTTATAATCCAAAAATGGGCAACCAGCCTTATTCAACTAAAAATATGTTGGTTCTCCCTTACCATGAAAACTTGGTTGATATGCCTTCTCTTCTTAAGACTTTTAATATTAAAGTTGTATTCAAAAATCTTGATGCAGTAAAAAAACTTTTGATAAAGAATTCCCCCCAAAATGCTGATGGATGTGTCTATAAGATTCCTTGTAAAATTTGCGATAAAGTTTATTACGGTCAAACTGGTAAAAATCTCGAACTAAGATTAAAACAACATAAATATAGCATTAGAACTGGACAAGATTCCAATGCTCTATTTATTCATGTAAGAGATTTTAACCATCCAATTGATTTTCAAAAAGTTGAGAAAGTAGTATCAAGCAAGTCCATGGTCGACAGGAATATAATTGAATCTTGTTATATATATATATATATATATATATATATATATATATTTATTTATATACTGAGGAGTGTCTCTCACTGTATTTATATACTGAGGTGTGTCTCTCACTGTATTTATATACTGAGGTGTGTCTCTCACTGTATTTATATACTGAGGTGTGTCTCTCACTGTATTTATATACTGAGGAGTGTCTCTCACTGCATTTATATACTGAGGTGTGTCTCTCACTGTATTTATATACTGAGGTGTGTGTATTTATATACTCTCACTGTAATTATAAACTGAGGTGTGTCTCTCACTGTATTTATATACTGAGGTGTGTCTCTCACTGTATTTATATACTGTATTTATATACTGAAGAGTGTTTCTCACTCTATTTATATACTGAGGTGTGTACTATATACTCACTGTATTTATATACTGAGGTGTGTCTCTCACTGTATGTATATACTGAGGTGTGTGTTACACTGTATTTATATACTGAGGTGTGTCTCTCACTGTATTTATATACTGAGGTGTGTCTCTCACTGTATTTATATACTGAGGTGTGTCTCTCACTGTATTTATATACTGAGGTGTGTCTCTCACTGTATTTATATACTGAGGTGTGTCTCTCACTGTATTTATATACTGACTGTATTTATATACTGAGGTGTGTCTCTCACTGTATTTATATACTGAGGTGTGTCTCTCACTGTATTTATATATTGAGGTGAGTGTCTCACTGGATTTATATACTGAGTATTTATATACTGAGGTGTGTCTCTCACTGTATTTATATACTGAGGTGTGTCTCTCACTGTATTTATATACTGAGGTGTGTCTCTCACTGTATTTATATACTGAGGTGTGTCTCTCACTGTATTTATATACTGAGGTGTGTCTCTCACTGTATTTATATACTGAGGTGTGTCTCTCACTGTATTTATATACTGAGGTGTGTCTCTCACTGTATTTATATACTGAGGTGTGTCTCTCACTGTATTTATATACTGAGGTGTGTCTCTCACTGTATTTATATACCGAGGTGTCTCTCACTGTACTTATATACTGAGGTGTGTCTCTCACTGTATTTATATACTGAGGTGTGTCTCTCACTGTATTTATATACTGAGGTGTGTCTCTCTCTCATTATATTTATATACTGAGGTGTGTCTCTCACTGTATTTATATACTGAGGTGTGTCTCTCACTGTATTTATATACTGAGGTGTGTCTCTCACTGTATTTATATACTGAGGTGTGTCTCTCACTGTATTTATATACTGAGGTGTGTCTCTCACTGTATTTATATACTGAGGTGTGTCTCTCACTGTATTTATATACTGAGGTGTGTCTCTCACTGTATTTATATACTGAGGTGTGTCTCTCACTGTATTTATATACTGAGGTGTGTCTCTCACTGTATTTATATACTGAGGTGTGTCTCTCACTGTATTTATATACTGAGGTGTGTCTCTCACTGTATTTATATACTGAGGTGTGTCTCTCACTGTATTTATATACTGAGGTGTGTCTCTCACTGTATTTATATACTGAGGTGTGTCTCTCACTGTATTTATATACTGAGGTGTGTCTCTCACTGTATTTATATACTGAGGTGTGTCTCTCACTGTATTTATATACTGAGGTGTGTCTCTCACTGTATTTATATACTGAGGTGTGTCTCTCACTGTATTTATATACTGAGGTGTGTCTCTCACTGTATTTATATACTGAGGTGTGTCTCTCACTGTATTTATATATCGAGGAGTGTCTCTCACTGTATATACTGAGGAGTGTCTCTCACTGTATTTATATACTGAGGTGTGTCTCTCACTGTATTTATATACTGAGCTGCGTCTCTCATTGTATTTATATACTGAGGAGTGTCTCTCACTGTATATACTGAGGTGTGTCTCTCACTGTATTTATATACTGACGTGTGTCTCTCACTGTATTTATATACTGAGGTGTGTCTCTCACTGTATTTATATACTGAGGTGTGGCTCTCACTGTCACTGTTTATATACTGAGGTGTGTCTCTCACTGTATTTAAATACTGAGGTGTGTCTCTCACTGTATTTATATACTGAGGTGTGTCTCTCACTGTATTTATATACTGAGGTGTGTCTCTCACTGTATTTATATACTGAGGTGTGTCTCTCACTGTATTTATATACTGAGGTGTGTCTCTCACTGTATTTATATACTGAGGAGAGTTTCTCACTGTATTTATATACTGAGGTGTCTCTCACTGTATATACTGAGGTGTGTCTCTCACTGTATTTATATACTGAGGTGTGTCTCTCACTGTATTTATATACTGAGGTGTGTCTCTCACTGTATTTATATACTGAGGTGTGTCTCTCACTGTATTTATATGTATTTATACACTGAGGTGTGTCTCTCACTGTATTTATATACTGAGGTGTGTACTGAGGTGTGTCTCTCACTGTATTTATATACTGAGGTGTGTCTCTCACTGTATTTATATACTGAGGTGTGTCTCTCACTGTATTTATATACTGAGGTGTGTCTCTCACTGTATTTATATACTGAGGTGTGTCTCTCACTGTATTTATATACTGAGGTGTGTCTCTCACTGTATTTATATACTGAGGTGTGTCTCTCACTGTATTTATATACTGAGGTGTGTCTCTCACTGTATTTATATACTGAGGTGTGTCTCTCAGGTGTGTATTTATATACTAAGGTGTGTCTCTCACTGTATTTATATACTGAGGTGTGTCTCTCACTGTATTTATATACTGAGGTGTGTCTCTCACTGTATTTATATACTGAGGTGTGTCTCTCACTGTATTTATATACTGAGGTGTGTCTCTCACTGTATTTATATACTGAGGTGTGTCTCTCACTGTATTTATATACTGAGGTGTGTCTCTCACTGTATTTATATACTGAGGTGTGTGTCTCACTGTATTTATATACTGAGGTGTGTCTCTCACTGTATTTATATACTGAGGTGTGTCTCTCACTGTATTTATATACTGAGGTGTGTCTCTCACTGTATTTATATACTGAGGTGTGTCTCTCACTGTATTTATATACTGAGGTGTGTTTTAGGTGTGTTTCTCACTGTATTTATATACTGAGGTGTGTCTCTCACTGTATTTATATACTGAGGTGTGTCTCTCACTGTATTTATATACTGAGGTGTGTCTCTCACTGTATTTATATACTGAGGTGTGTCTCTCACTGTATTTATATACTGAGGTGTGTCTCTCACTGTATTTATATACTGAGGTGTGTCTCTCACTGTATTTATATACTGAGGTGTGTCTCTCACTGTATTTATATACTGAGGTGTCTCTCACTGTATTTATATACTGAGGTGTGTCTCTCACTGTATTTATATACTGAGGTGTGTCTCTCACTGTATTTATATACTGAGGAGTGTCTCTCACTGTATTTATATACTGAGGTGTGTCTCTCACTGTATTTATATACTGAGGTGTGTCTCTCACTGTATTTATATACTGAGGTGTGTCTCTCACTGTATTTATATACTGAGGTGTGTCTCTCACTGTATTTATATACTGAGGTGTGTCTCTCACTGTATTTATATACTGAGGTGTGTCTCTCACTGTATTTATATACTGAGGTGTGTCTCTCACTGTATTTATATACTGAGGTGTGTCTCTCACTGTATTTATATACTGAGGTGTGTCTCTCACTGTATTTATATACTGAGGTGTGTCTCTCACTGTATTTATATAATGAGGAGTGTGTCACTGTATTTATATACTGATGTGTGTTTCTCACTGTATTTATATACTGAGGTGTGTCTCTCACTGTATATACTGAGATGTGTTTCTCTGTATTTATATACTGAGGTGTGTCACTGTATTTTTATACTTAGGTGTGTTTCTCACTGTATTTATTTACTGAGGTGTGTCTCTCACTGTATTTATATACTGAGGTGTCTATCACTGTATTTATATACTGAGGTGTGTCTCTCACTGTATTTATATACTGAGGTGTGTCTCTCACTGTATTTATATACTGAGGTGTGTCTCTCACTGTATTTATATACTGAGGTGTGTCTCTCACTGTATTTATATACTGAGGTGTGTCTCTCACTGTATTTATATACTGAGGTGTGTCTCTCACTGTATTTATATACTGAGGTGTGTCTCTCACTGTATTTATATACTGAGGTGTGTCTCTCACTGTATTTATATACTGAGGTGTGTCTCTCACTGTATTTATATACTGAGGTGTGTCTCTCACTGTATTTATATACTGAGGTGTGTCTCTCACTGTATTTATATACTGAGGTGTGTCTCTCACTGTATTTATATACTGAGGTGTGTCTCTCACTGTATTTATATACTGAGGTGTGTCTCTCACTGTATTTATATACTGAGGTGTGTCTCTCACTGTATTTATATACTGAGGTGTGTCTCTCACTGTATTTATATACTGAGGTGTGTCTCTCACTGTATTTATATACTGAGGTGTGTCTCTCACTGTATTTATATACTGAGGTGTGTCTCTCACTGTATTTATATACTGAGGTGTGTCTCTCACTGTATTTATATACTGAGGTGTGTCTCTCACTGTATTTATATACTGAGGAGTGTGTCACTGTATTTATATACTGATGTGTGTTTCTCACTGTATTTATATACTGAGGTGTGTCTCTCATTTTATTTATATACTGAGGTGTGTCTCTCACTGTATATACTGAGGTGTGTTTCTCTGTATTTATATACTGAGGTGTGTCACTGTATTTGTATACTGAGGTGTGTTTCTCACTGTATTTATATACTGAGGTGTGTCTCTCACTGTATATACTGAGGTGTGTTTCTCTGTATTTATATACTGAGGTGTGTCACTGTATTTGTATACTTAGGTGTGTTTCTCACTGAATTTACATACTGAGGTATGTCTCTCACTGTATTTATATTCTGAGGTGTGTCTCTCACTGTATTTATATACCGAGGTGTGTCTCTCACTGTATTTATATAGTGAGGTGTGTCTCTCACTGTATATACTGAGGTGTGTCTCACTGACTGGTGTGTCTCTCACTGTATTTATATACTGAGGTGTGTCTCTCACTGTATTTATATACTGAGGTGTGTCTCTCACTGTATTTATATACTGAGGTGTGTCTCTCACTGTATTTATATACTGAGGTGTGTCTCTCACTGTATTTATATACTGAGGTGTGTCTCTCACTGTATTTATATACTGAGGAGTGTCTCTCACTTTATTTATATACTGAGGAGTGTCTCTCACTGTTTTTATATACTGAGGTGTTTCTCACTGTATTTATATACTGAGGTGTGTCTCTCACTGTATTTATATACTGAGGTGTGTTTCTCACTGTATTTATATACTGAGGTGTCTCTCACTGCATTTATATACTGAGGCGTGTCTCTCACTGTATTTATATACTGAGGTGTGTCTCTCACTGTATTTATATACTGAGGTGTGTCTCTCACTGTATTTATATACTGAGGTGTGTCTCTCACTGTATTTATATACTGAGGTGTGTCTCTCACTGTATTTATATACTGAGGTGTGTCTCTCACTGTATTTATATACTGAGGTGTGTCTCTCACTGTATTTATATACTGAGGTGTGTCTCTCACTGTATTTATATACTGAGGTGTGTTTCTCACTGTATTTATATACTGAGGTGTGTCTCTCACTGTATTTATATACTGAGGTGTGTCTCTCACTGTATTTATATACTGAGGTGTGTCTCTCACTGTATTTATATACTGAGGTGTGTCTCTCACTGTATTTATATACTGAGGTGTGTCTCTCACTGTATTTATATACTGAGGTGTGTCTCTCACTGTATTTATATACTGAGGTGTGTCTCTCACTGTATTTATATACTGAGGTGTGTCTCTCACTGTATTTATATACTGTTGGATGTGTTTCTCACTGTATTTATATACTGAGGTGTGTCTCTCACTGTATTTATATACTGAGGTGTGTCTCTCACTGTATTTATATACTGAGGTGTGTCTCTCACTGTATTTATATACTGAGGTGTGTCTCTCACTGTATTTATATACTGAGGAGTGTCTCTCACTGTATTTATATACTGAGGAGTGTGTCACTGTATTTATATACTGATGTGTGTTTCTCACTGTATTTATATACTGAGGTGTGTCTCTCACTGTATTTATATACTGAGGTGTGTCTCTCACTGTATTTATATACTGAGGTGTGTCTCTCACTGTATTTATACACTGAGGTGTGTCTCTCACTGACTGAGGTGTGTCTCTCACTGTATTTATGAGGTGTGTCTCTACTGTATTTATATAGGTGTGTCTCTCACTGTATTTATATACTGAGTCTCTCACTGTGAGGTATGTCTCTCATTGTATTTATATACTGAGGAGTGTCTCTCACTGTATTTATATACTGAGGTGTGTCTCTCACTGTATTTATATACTGAGGAGAGTTTCTCACTGTATTTATATGCTGAGGTGTATCTCTCACTGTATATACTGATGAGAGTCTCTCACTGTATTTATATACTGAGGTGTGTCTCTCACTGTATACCTTATGCCTATACTGATCAATCAAATGCTTGATGATGGAGTGCACCCTTGATCCTAGTACCTAAGAAGGATGGTACTTGGCGCCCAGTGATTGACTTTAGGAACTTAAATGCGAAAACTATTCCAGATCGCTTCTCACTGTATTTATATACGCTGAGGCAAAAGTAAAGTAACTGCAGTACTAAATTTTCCAACTCCCAAAACTGCTGATGCCGTAAGATCCTTTGTGGGCTTAGCAGGTTTTTATAGATCTTTCATTGCCAATTTTTCTTCCATAGCTGCTCCTCTAACTGAGTTGCTTAAGAAAGATGCTCCTTTTGTTTGGACCTTCCGTCAAGAAAGAGTATTCCAAACTCTAAAAGAAAAGCTAACATCTGCTCCAATTTTAAAATTTCCAGATTTTTCTAAGCCCTTCTATCTGACAACTGATGCTAGTTCAATTGGCATAGGTGCCGTACTAGCTCAGAAGACCGATGGCAAGTACAACGCAGTTGCATTTGCTAGCTGAGTCCTTACAAAGGCTGAACGTAATTATACAGTAACTGAGCAAGAAGCTTTAGCAATAGTATGGTCTTTAAAGCACTTCCGAGACATTATTTATCAGTACTCTGTTCATGTCTTGACAGACCATGCTCCACTGATACCTTTATTCCAGAACAAACAACCTACTGGAAGGTTAGCCAGATGGACCTTGACTATCCAAGAGTTCAATCCCACCTTTGAACACTTACCTGGCAAGTCAAATGTAGTCGCCGATGCCTTATCGCGACATGTTAGTATAGTAACTGCAGACCCTCCATTTAGTGCTGAGGATGTAAAGAATGCTCAACGAACAGATCCCATGTGGTCTGGTGTGATTCGATTCCTGCTCCAGGAAGATCTTATTCTGACTGTGAAGCCACCAGCACCCATCAGTGACTTTGTCATGAACCAAGAATTACTGTATCGAACAGCCGAGTTGGGTACTCCTAGCAGAAGAGTATACCAGTTAGTAAATCCACAGTCACTAGTGAATGTAGCTTTACAGCTAGTTCACGATGTACCAGGTGTTGCACACCCTGGTATGGATCGTTCAGTAAAACAAGCCAGATTGAAATACTTTTGGCCTCGTATGGCAACTGATATTTCTGAGTATGTTAAGAAATGTAGTGTCTGCATGCAACATAAAGGTAATGCTAATGGTCCTAATCCAATCCAAGTGTATCCAACTACTAGCGAACCGTGGGAAAGAGTTGCGCTAGATCTGTTAACTAATTTCCATTGTTCCCTCCAGGGCAACAAACATCTATGTGTTATGGTAGACCATTTCACCAGATATTGTGAGTTAGTTCCTATTGCAGATAAGACTGCCGAGACAGTAGCTAAAGCGTTTAAAGAACGCATTATCTGCAGGCATACCACCCCTAAGTCCCTAGTAACAGATAATGGAGGTGAATTCTGTAATGAGATTCTTGAAAATTTGTGTACCTTGTACAAGATCTCTAAATCCACCATTGTTCCTCATCATCCTGCCAGCAATGGGTTAGCGGAAAGAACCAATAAAAAAGTACTTGATGTCTTGAGAGCCACTATCAATCCCAACAGTGAAACTTGGGATGAAGTTATACCTGGTGTGCAGTGTGCTATAAATTCTGCTTACAATGTTTCCATAGGTGACACTCCACATTATGCATTGTATGGTGTAGATAAACGTTTGCCTTATGAGTTGTTATATTCTAATCCGAAACCAAATTATAACCCTGATGATTTCATAGCAACTCATACCAGCTTAGCTCAAAGTGTTTTTAGAAGAATCCGTGAAACACTTCATAAATCAACAGCAGAATTTACAAGAGTCGCAAACACTCGAGCAAAGCCATCCAAAATCAAAGCAGGTTCGAGAGTTATGCTGACTAACTTTAACAAAACGTCTGCACTGCCAAAGCTTGATCAAAAGTTTGTTGGTCCTTATCGAATAGTTGAACATCTCACTGGTAATAAGTATAAGGTTAGAAAATAGTACTGGTCAGTATAAAGAATCGCATTTAGATCATATGAAGTTAGTATGTGATGATGAGATTAAGACACATGTGCAACATCTGGGTATCTTTATTGTAGACGTTTCACCATCCAGTGGCTTTATCAATACAAATTCTAGGACATAACTTGAAGACAGTAGAACTATGTACAGAAGATGAGGTAATCAGTCCCTCAACCTAGGAGTAGGTGCGAAGAGCACCATAGTCGTGGAGATTCTGAAGCAGAAGAAAGGATCCTGGCGCTTACATAGTAACGTCAGGTGTAGCAGACGAGGGCATATTCACTGGTAGGCGGGATTCCCCAGTGGAAGTAGGTCCTTCCCAAAGAGATGGGTTAGTTGTAGTAGTAGTTGTCGTAGTCGTGAAGGTTATGTACATGTCCTCAGAATTAAGATTCCATGATGTTGCAGTGTCTGACAAGTTGTGTACGAATGGTATATAATACCGACAAGATGAGATTAAGACACATGTGCAACATCTGGGTATCTTTATTGTAGACGTTTCGCCATCCAGTGGCTTTATCAATACAAATTCTAGGACATAACTTGAAGACAGTAGAACTATGTACAGAAGATGAGGTAATCAGTCCCTCAACCTAGGAGTAGGTGCGAAGAGCACCATAGTCGTGGAGATTCTGAAGCAGAAGAAAGGATCCTGGCGCTTATATAGCAACGTCAGGTGTAGCAGACGAGGGCATATTCACTGGTAGGCGGGATTCCCCAGTGGAAGTAGGTCCTTCCCAAAGAGATGGGTTAGTTGTAGTAGTAGTTGTCGTAGTCCTAGGTTGAGGGACTGATTACCTCATCTTCTGTACATAGTTCTACTGTCATCAAGTTATGTCCTAGAATTTGTATTGATAAAGCCACTGGATGGCGAAACGTCTACAATAAAGATACCCAGATGTTGCACATGTGTCTTAATCTCATCTTGTCGGTATTATATACCATTCGTACACAGTATGTGATGATAATGATGTTCCAACCCAGACTAATGTGACAGACTCTGACAATCCTCCTGACCCTGTACTCTCTTCCTCTGATACTCAGTCAAACGATCAACCTGAATGTCGTTATTCCCTACGTACACGACAGGTATTGAGAAATCCTCAAGTATCATTTGTAACTACCAATTCAGATTTGCCTCAAATACAGCATGAGTTAGCCAGTGCAACAGAGTTTGATCCTCCCAGAGATGACACCCATTCTGCATATGTCAATCTCACCCTAGCAGAGTTGGGGTTAAATGTAAATAACCTGTATAGATGAATAATTACAGTATCAGCTTATCAGTATTCAAGAATTTTTTTTTGTGTTCACGTTCTCTCCGAATTCTGAGAGTTAACAGTCTAGATTTGAGTGCACCGAATCTGCCTTTCTGTTAAACACTTCTTTCTTGGTATATATTCCTTCCTCAGAATCCGTAGATCACATGAATACAGATCGATCGATCAAATTTTTTTTATCACTTCTATTGTGTAATCTCAACGTTGAGTTTCATTCGATGAGTTGTGTTATATTATACCTTGTATTGCATTACAGTTTCAGTTACGTAAGCTTCCATTCCAATATTCTACTTATGTATGTTATAATGTTCAATTGTTGTGTACTTTGACATTGTATAGAATCAGCCCAAGCCGTATACCTGCCATCTCTAGTTTGTATTAGTTGTATGTCGGGACGACATACGTTAGCGTCGCCGAGCTCTCACTAGTAGTACCAGTTCCTAGTAACCAGTTACCAGTAACCAGTGTACCAGTAGATGACTCACTACCAACCGTCTCTGCGTGAATCACTGACTCTTCATATTGCTGCTGACCATAGCAGGATTTCAAACACCACCTCACCCATAGACACTGGTGGGTCAGTTAGTCATAGTTAGGCAGCAGAGAGAGACAGGACGGCTGTTGGCGTTTCCCACACTATCCGTTATATTATACGTACTACCAGCCTACGTGAGTATTTTTACCCTATCCACGTTTTCGAAACCCACATGACAGGTGTGTCTCTCATTGTATTTATATACTGAGGTGTGTCTCTCACTTTATTTGTATACTGAGGTGTGTCTCTCACTGTATTTATATACTGAGGTGTGTCTCTCACTGTATCTATATACTGAGGTGTGTCTCACTGTATTTATATACTGATGTGTGTTTTTCACTGTATTGTTATTCTGAGGTGTGTCTCTCACTGTATTTATATACTGAGGTGTGTTTCTCACTGTATTTATATACTGAGGTGTGTCTCTCACTGTATTTATATACTGAGGTGTGTCTCTCAGTGTGTTTATATACTGAGGTGTGTTTCTCACTGTATTTATATACTGAGGTGTGTCTCTCACTGTATTTATATACTGAGGTGTGTTTCTCACTGTGTTTATATACTGAGGTGTGTTTCTCACTGTATTTGTATACTGAGGTGTGTCTCTCACTGAACTTATATACTTAGGAGTGTCTCTAACTGTATTTGTTTACTGAGGTGTGTCTCTCACTGTATTTAAATACTGAGGTGTGTGTCTCATTGTATATATGTACAGAGTTGTGTCTCTCACTGTATTTATGTACTGAGGTGTGTGTCTCACTGTATTTATATTCTGAGGTGTGTCTCTCAAAGTTTTTATATACTGAGGTGTTTCTCTCACTGTATTTATATACTTAGGTGTGTCTCTCACTGTATTTAAATACTGAGGTGTGTCTCTCACTGTATTTATATACTGAGGTGTGTCTCTCACTGTATTTATATACTGAGGTGTGTTTCTCACTGTATTTACATACTGAGGTATGTCTCTCACTGTATTTATATACTGAGGTGTGTCTCTCACTGTATTTATATACTGAGGTGTGTCTCTCACTGTATTTATATACTGAGGTGTGTCTCTCACTGTATTTATATACTGAGGTGTCTATCACTGTATATACTGAGGTGTGTCTCTCACTGTATTCATATACTGAGGTGTGTCTCTCACTCTATTTACATACTGAGGTGTCTCACGGTATTTATATACTGAGGTGTGTCTCTCAAAGTATTTATATACTGAGGTGTGTCTCTCACTGTATTTATATACTGAGGTGTGTCTCTCACTGTATTGATATACTGAGGTGTGTCTCACTGTTTTTAAATACTGATGTGTGTTTCTCACTGTATTTATATACTGAGGTGTGTCTCTCAATGTATTTATATACTGAGGTGTGTCTCTCACTGTATTTATATACTGAGGAGTGTCTCTCACTGTATTTATATACAGAGTAGTGTCTCTCACTGAATTTATATACTGAGGTGTGTCTCTCACTGTATTTATATACTGAAGAGTGTTTCTCACTGTATTTATATACTGAGGAGTGTCTCTCACTGCATTTATATACAGAGTAGTGTCTCTCACTGTATTTATATACTGACGTGTGTCTCTCACTGTATTTATATACTGAGGTGCATCTCTCACTGTATTTATATACTTAGGAGTGTGTCTCACTGTATATCCTGAGGTGTGTCTCTCATTTTTTTATAAACTGAGGTGTGTCTCTCACTGTATTTATATACTGAGGTGTGTCTCTCACTGTATTCATATAATGAGGTGTGTCTCTCACTGTATTCATATAATGAGGTGTGTCTCACTGTATTTATATACTGATTTGTGTTTCTCACTGTATTTTTATACTGAGGCGTGTCTCTCACTGTATTTATATACTGAGGTGTGACTCTCACTGTATTTATATACTGAGGTGTGTCTCTCACTGTATTTATATAGTAAGGAGTGTCTCTCACTGTATTTATATACTGAGGTGTGTGTCTCACTGTATATACTGAGGTGTGTCTCTCAATGTATTTACATACTGAGGTGTCTCACGGTATTTATGTACTGAGGTGTGTCTCTCAAATTGTTTATATACTGAGGTGTGTCTCTCACTGTATTTATATACTGAGGTGTGTCTCTCACTGTGTTTATATACTGAGGTGTGTCTCACTGTATTTATGTACTGATGTGTGTTTCTCACTGTATTTATATACTGAGGTGTGTCTCTCAATGTATTTATATACTGAGGTGTGTCTCTCACTGTATTTATATACTGAGGTGTGTCTCTCACTGTATTTTTATACTGAGGTGTGTCTCTCACTGTATTTATATACTGAGGAGTGTCTTTCACTGTATTTATATACTGATGTGTGTCTCTCACTTTATTTATATACTGAGGTGTGTCTCTCACTGTATTTATATACTGAGGAGTGTTTCTCACTGTATTTATATACTGAGGAGTGTCTCTCACAGTGTTTACTTACATAGTAGTGTCTCTCACTGTATTTATATACTGAGGTGTGTCTCTCACTGTATTTATATACTGAGGAGTGTCTCTCACTGTATTTATATACTGAGGAGTGTCTCTCACTGTATTTATATACTGAGCTGCGTCTCTCATTGTATTTATATACTGAGGAGTGTCTCTCACTGTATTTATATACGTAGGTGTGTCTCTCATTGTATTTATATACTGAGGTGTGTCTCTCACTTTATTTGTATACTGAGGTGTGTCTCTCACTGTATTTATATACTGAGGTGTGTCTCTCAATGTATTTATATAATGAGGTGTGTCTCACTGTATTTATATACTGATTTGTGTTTCTCACTGTATTTTTATATTGAAGTGTGTCTCCCACTGTATTTATATACTGAGGTGTGACTCTCACTGTATTTATATACTGAGGTGTGTCTCTCACTGTATTTATATACTGAGGTGTGTCTCTCACTGTTTTTATATACTGAGGTGTGTCTCTCACTGTATTTATATACTGAGGTGTGTGTCTCACTGTATTTATGTACTGAGGTGTGTCTCTCACTGTATTTATATACTGAGGTGTGTCCCTCAAAGAATTTATATACTGAGGTGTGTCTCTCACTGTATTTAATTACTGAGGTGTGTCTCTCACTGAATTTATATACTGAGGTGTGTCTCTCACTGTATTTATATACTGAGGTGTGTCTCTCACTGTATTTATATACTGAGGTGTGTTTCTCACTGTGTTTATATACTGTATGTCTCTCACTGTATTTATATACTGTGGAGTGTCTCTCACTGTATTTATATACTGAGGTGTGTCTCTCACTGTGTTGATATACTGAGGTGTGTTTCTCACTGTATATATATATACTGAGGTGTGTCTCTCACAGTATTTATATACTTGGATGTGTTTCTCACTGTATTTATATACTGAGGTGTGTCTGTCACTGTATTTATATACTGAGGTGTGTCTCTCACTTTATTTATATACTGAGGTGTGTCTCTCACTGTATTTGTATACTGAGGTGTGTCTCTCACTGTATTTATATACTGAGGTGTGTCTCTCACTGTATTTATATACTGAGGAGTGTCTCCCTCTGTATTTATATACTGAGGAGTGTCTCTCACTTTATTTATATACTGAGGAGTGTCTCTCACTGTTTTTATATACTGAGGTGTTTCTCACTGTATTTATATACTGAGGTGTGTTTCTCACTGTATTTATATACTGAGGTGTGTCTCTCAAAGTTTTTATATACTGAGGTGTCTCTCACTGTATTTATATACTGAGGAGTGTCTCTCACTGTATTTATATACTGAGGTGTTTCTCACTGTATTTATATACTGAGGAGTGTCTCTCTCACTGTATTTATATTCTGAGGTGTGTTTCTCACTGTATTTATATACTGTGGTGTGTCTCTCACTGTATTTATATACTGAGGTGTGTCTCTCACTGCATTTATATACTGAGGCGTGTCTCTCACTGTATTTATATACTGAGGTGTGTCTCTCACTGTATTTATATACTGAGGTGTGTCTCTCACTTTATTTATATACTGAGGTGTCTCTCACTTTATTTATATACTGAGGTGTCTCTCATTGTATTTATATACTGAGGTGTCTCTCATTGTATTTATATACTGAGGTGTCTCTCTCACTGTATTTATATACTGAGGCGTGTCTCTCACTGTATTTATATACTGAGGTGTGTCTCTCACTGTATTTATATACTGAGGTGTGTCTCTCACTGTATTTATATACTGAGGTGTGTCTCTCACTGTATTTATATACTGAGGTGTGTCTCTCACTGTATTTATATACTGAGGTGTGTCTCTCACTGTATTTATATACTGAGGAGAGTTTCTCACTGTATTTATATGCTGAGGTGTATCTCTCACTGTATATACTGATGAGTGTCTCTCACTGTATTTATATACTGAGGTGTCTCTCTCACTGTATTTATATACTGAGGAGTGTCTCCCTCTGTATTTATATACTGAGGAGTGTCTCTCACTTTATTTATATACTGAGGTGTGTCTCTCACTGTATTTATATACTGAGGTGTGTCTCATTGCAAACATATTTTTCTTTTTATTCACTGACAACTGTTCATTTCAACTTCATATGAGTTCATAGACTAACTAACCTAGAGAGAGGCAGGTATAGATGTACTGTTAAAAGTCTCTGGCTGTAGGAATGGGTTCAGATTGTGTGTCTGAAGGAATATAATACAGTAACTGCTTGTTCCGACTCCTTCCTGGTTAGTCTGGTGGTGAGGACGGTAGGGCGTCGCACTGTCGGTTTACAGTCCACGGTTCCTGCTCCCCTTCCATCTTTGTTTATTAATAGGCTGTTGGGTTTGCAACTGGCGTTGTATACTTTATAGTACTAGATGTTTGTCTCTCACATAATATATTCTGAGAGGTATGTATATCACAGCGTATATAAACCTGAAGGGGTTTGTCTCATTTCACATAATAAATGTTATCGTTTAAACATGTTAACCGGACCAGAAAAACACAATTAATCTTTTCGTACATATAATTATAGAGTATCTCTCAAAGCAAATATATATATGTATATATATATATATATATATATATATATATATATATATATATATATATATATATATATATATATATATATATATATATATCCCTGTGCAGATACTCTGAGAAGCGAATATGATAGCGAATATTCACTGAGGGTATATTCACTGAGAGGAATATACTTCAGTATAAATACTCTTAGTGGCGCTTATCTTTCAGCATAAATACACTGAGAGTTTTTAATATCTATTATGGATTAAAAAAATCCTTTTTATTATTGTTTTCGTCAATTACAGTTTCAAATAACCAGCTGATAAAAAATATACATAAACTCATTTTGTATATTTGTGTCAGATGACGTATGTACTCTTGTCTACTGGTGTATGTACTCTTGTTTACTGGTGTATGTACACTTGTCTACTGTTGTATGTACACTTGTCTACAGGTGTATGTACACTTGTCTACTGTTGTATGTACACTTGTCTACTGGTGTATGTACACTTGTCTACTGGTGTATGTACACTTGTCTACTGTTGTATGTACACTTGTCTACAGGTGTATGTACACTTGTCTACTGGTGTATGTACACTTGTCTACAGGTGTATGTACACTTGTCTACTGGTGTATGTACACTTGTCTACTGGTGTATGTACACTTGTCTACTGGTGTATGTACACTTGTCTACAGGTGTATGTACACTTGTCTACTGGTGTATGTACACTTGTCTACTGGTGTATGTACACTTGTCTACTGTTGTATGTACACTTGTCTACAGGTGTATGTACACTTGTCTACTGGTGTATGTACACTTGTCTACTGGTGTATGTACACTTGTCTACTGGTGTATGTACACTTGTCTACTGGTGTATGTACACTTGTCTACTGGTGTATGTACACTTGTCTACTGGTGTATGTACTCTTGTCTACTGGTGTATGTACACTTGTCTACTGGTGTATGTACACTTGTCTACTGGTGTATGTACACTTGTCTACTGGTGTATGTACACTTGTCTACTGGTGTATGTACACTTGTCTACTGGTGTATGTGCACTTGTCTACTGGTGTATGTACACTTGTCTACTGCTGTATGTACACTTGTCTACTGGTGTATGTGCACTTGTCTACTGCTGTATGTACACTTGTCTACTGGTGTATATACACTTGTCTACTGTAGTATGTACACTTGTCTACTGGTGTATGTACACTTGTCTACTGTTGTATGTACACTTGTCTACTGGTGTATGTACTCTTGTCTACTGGTGTATGTACACTTGTCTACTGGTGTATGTACACTTGTCTACTGTTGTATGTACACTTGTCTACTGTTGTATGTACACTTGTCTACTGGTGTATGTACACTTGTCTACTGTTGTATGTACACTTGTCTACTGGTGTATGTACACTTGTCTACTGGTGTATGTACACTTGTCTACTGGTGTATGTACACTTGTCTACAGGTGTATGTACACTTGTCTACTGGTGTATGTTCACTTGTCTACTGGTGTATGTACACTTGTCTACTGTTGTATGTACACTTGTCTACAGGTGTATGTACACTTGTCTACTGGTGTATGTACACTTCTCTACTGGTGTATGTACACTTGTCTACTGGTGTATGTACACTTGTCTACTGGTGTATGTTCTTCTCTACTGGTGTATGTACTCTTGTCTACTGTTGTATGTACACTTGTATACTGGTGTATGTACACTTGTCTACTGGTGTATGTACACTTGTCTACTGGTGTATGTGCACTTGTCTACTGGTGTATGTACACTTGTCTACTGCTGTATGTACACTTGTCTACTGGTGTATGTGCACTTGTCTACTGGTGTATGTACACTTGTCTACTGCTGTATGTACACTTGTCTACTGGTGTATATACACTTGTCTACTGTAGTATGTACACTTGTCTACTGTTGTATGTACACTTGTCTACTGGTGTATGTACTCTTGTCTACTGGTGTATGTACACTTGTCTACTGGTGTATGTACACTTGTCTACTGTTGTATGTACTTGTCTACTGTTGTATGTACACTTGTCTACTGTTGTATGTACACTTGTCTACTGTTGTATGTACACTTGTCTACTGGTGTATGTACACTTGTCTACTGGTGTATGTACACTTGTCTACTGGTTTATGTACACTTGTCTACTGGTGTATGTACACTTGTCTACTGGTGTATGTACACTTGTCTACAGGTGTATGTACACTTGTCTACTGGTGTATGTTCACTTGTCTACTGGTGTATGTACACTTGTCTACTGTTGTATGTACACTTGTCTACAGGTGTATGTACACTTGTCTACTGGTGTATGTACACTTGTCTACTGGTGTATGTACACTTGTCTACTGGTGTATGTACACTTGTCTACTGATGTATGTACACTTGTCTACTGGTGTATGTTCTTGTCTACTGGTGTATGTACTCTTGTCTACTGTTGTATGTACACTTGTCTACTGGTGTATGTACACTTGTCTACTGGTGTATGTACACTTGTCTACTGGTGTATGTACACTTGTCTACTGGTGTATGTGCACTTGTCTACTGGTGTATGTACACTTGTCTACTGCTGTATGTACACTTGCCTACTGGTGTATGTGCACTTGTCTACTGGTGTATGTACACTTGTCTACTGCTGTATGTACACTTGTCTACTGGTGTATATACACTTGTCTACTGTTGTATGTACACTTGTCTACTGGTGTATGTACACTTGTCTACTGGTGTATGTACACTTGTCTACTGGTGTATGTACACTTGTCTACTGCTGTATGTACACTTGTCTACTGGTGTATATACACTTGTCTACTGTTGTATGTACACTTGTCTACTGGTGTATGTACACTTGTCTACTGGTGCATGTACACTTGTCTACTGGTGTATGTACACTTGTCTACTGGTGTATGTACACTTGTCTACTGGTGTATGTACACTTGTCTACTGGTGTATGTACACCTGTCTACTGGTGTATGTACACTTGTCTACTGGTGTATGTACACTTGTCTACTGGTGTATGTACACTTGTCTACTGCTGTATGTACACTTGTCTACTGTTGTATGTACACTTGTCTACTGGTGTATGTACACTTGTCTACTGGTGTATGTACACTTGTCTACTGGTGTATGTACACTTGTCTACTGGTGTATGTACACTTGTCTGCTGGTGTATGTGCACTTGTCTACTGGTGTATGTACACTTGTCTACTGGTGTATGTACACTTGTCTACTGGTGTATGTACACTTGTCTACTTATGTATGTACACTTGTCTACTGGTGTATGAACACTTGTCTACTGGTGTATGTACACTTGTCTACTCGTGTGTGTACACTTGTCAACTGGTGTATGTAAACTTGTCTACTGGTGTATGTACACTTGTCTGATGTATGTACACTTGTCTACTGTTGTATGTACTCTTGTCTACTGGTGTATGTACACTTGTCTACTTTTCTATGTGCACTTGTCTACTGGTGTATGTACACTTGTCTACTGGTGTATGTACACTTGTCTACTGGTGTATGTACACTTGTCTACTGGTGTATGTACACTTGTCTACTGGTGTATGTACACTTGTCTACTGGTGTATGTACACTTGTCTACTGGTGTATGTACACTTGTCTACTGTTGTATGTACACTTGTCTACTGGTGTATGTACACTTGTCTACTGGTGTATGTACACTTGTCTACTGGTGTATGTACACTTGTCTACTGGTGTATGTACACTTGTCTACTGGTGTATGTACACTTGTCTACTGGTGTATGTACACTTGTCTACTGGTGTATGTACACTTGTCTACTGGTGTATGTACACTTGTCTACTGGTGTATGTACACTTGTCTACTGGTGTTTGTACACTTGTCTACTGGTGTATGTACACTTGTCTACTGGTGTATGTACACTTGTCTACTGGTGTATGTACACTTGTCTACTGGTGTATGTACACTTGTCTACTGGTGTATGTACACTTGTCTACTGCTGTATGTACACTTGTCTACTGCTGTATGTACACTTGTCTACTGTTGTATGTACACTTGTCTACTGGTGTATGTACACTTGTCTACTGGTGTATGTACACTTGTCTACTGGTGTATGTACACTTGTCTACTGGTGTATGTACACTTGTCTACTGGTGTATGTACACTTGTCTACTGGTGTATTTACACTTGTCTACTGGTGTATGTACACTTGTCTACTGGTGTATGTGCACTTGTCTACTGGTGTATGTGCACTTGTCTACTGGTGTATGTGCACTTGCCTACTGGTGTATGTACACTTGTCTACTGGTGTATGTACACTTGTCTACTGTTGTATGTACACTTGTCTACTGTTGTATGTACACTTGTCTACTGGTGTATGTACACTTGTCTACTGGTGTATGTACACTTGTCTACTGGTGTATGTACACTTTTCTACTGGTTGTGTGTACACTTGTCTACTTGTGTATGTACACTTGTCTACTGGTGTATGAACACTTGTCTACTGGTGTATGTACACTTGTCTACTGGTGTATGTACACTTGTCTACTGGTGTATGTACACTTGTCTACTGGTGTATGTACACTTGTCTACTGGTGTATGTACACTTGTCTACTCGTGTATGTACACTTGTCTACTGGTGTATGTGCACTTGTCTACTGGTGTTTACCTGGAGTTTACCTGGAGAGAGCTCCGGGGGTCAACGCCCCCGCGGCCCGATCTGTGACCAGGCCTTCTGGTGGATCAGAGTCTGATCAACCAGGCTGTTACTGATGGCTGCACGCAATCCAACGTACGAGCCACAGCCCGGCTGGTCAGGTACCGACTTTAGGTGCTTCTCCTGTGCCTGCTTGAAGACTGCCAAGTGTCTATTGGTAATCCCCCTTATGTATGCTGGGAGGCAGTTGAACAGTCTCTGGCCCGTGACACTTATTGTATTGTCTCCTAACGTGCCAGTGACACCCGTGTTTTTCATTGGAGGGATGTTGCATCGTCTGCCGAGTGTTTTGCTTTCGTAGTGAGTGATTTTCGTGTGCAAGTTCGGTACTAGTCCCTCTAGGATTTTCCAGGTGTATATAATCATGTATCTCTCCCGCCTGTGTTCCAGGGAATACAGGTTCAGGAACCTCAAGCGCTCCCAGTAATTGAGGTGTTTTATCTCCGTTATGAGCCGTGAAGTTTCTCTGTACATTTTCTAGGTCAGCAATTTCACCTGCCTTGAACGGTGCTGTTAGTGTGAAGCAATATTTCAGCCTAGATAGAACAAGCGACCTGAAAAGTGTCATCATGGGCTTGGCCTCCCTAGTTTTGAAGGTTCTCATTATCCATCCTGTCATATTTCTACTAGATGCGATTGATACAATGTTATGGTCCGTGAAGGTGCGATCATCCGACATGATCACTCCCAGATCTTTGACGTTGGTTTTTCGCTCTTTTTTTGTGGCTGGAATTTGTTTTGTACTCTGATGAAGTTTTAATTTTCTCATTTTTACCATATCGGAGTAATTGAAATTTCTCATCGTTGAACTTCATATTGTTTTCTGCAGCCCACTGAAAGATTTGGTTGATGTCCACTGTGAAGGCTTAGTCAGCCCTGTAACAACTTCAGTCAGTATTACTCAGGCTGGCTCCTCCTCAGGAAAATTAGTGAATAGAAAAAGAAATAACAGACAAACATAAACACTTTATTATATATAAAGTATAAAATATAAAACACTTAAATATGAAATATTAATCCTACATTAAAAAAATGAAAAATGAAAAATATAAATGATAACTGAATTCAACGCTAATTTAAATGTATATAAAACGTGGGTGTCTGGTGTTGGTGACACTGTTGTTGAAATCGTAGCCGTTGCTGATGATGGGGGGGGGTCGCAGGTGTTGGTGACCACCACTGGCTAGATCTTCACAGATTATTGCCGTGAGTATAATATCCCGATGACAGGAAAGCAGGTTCTTTACCGCTGCAATGATGTGGGGTTATGTCCTGCAATTTCATACAGGTGCACAGGTACTTCAATACAAAATGGAGAAGTCTCTGGACGTTAGTCCTTCTCCTTTTCTGCTCGTTGATTGCCAGGTGACCCTCTCTGACATCCAAGCTGGAAAGATAGACAGGTTACCCACTGCTTAAATAATCACTCTCCATGGCAGTGTACATTACTGAAAAGACGTGGTGATTATTACAACAGTCAACATAGAGCAAGGCTGAAAGGACTAAGTTTATTATTGGTCAAAAGTGAAGCTTTTAACCAATAAATCCACTAGAATACAAGGCAGGCAGGTACTTACAGTAGTGTTGGGAGCTGTGAGTCGAGTGATTTACTGTTTGACCAGAGCCCCACATGTCACCTTTCGAGGAGGGGGGGAAGAGGGAGGGGAAGGGATAGCGGGAGCTAGACTGACCCTACATTAACAAGCAGCCGGCAATCAAACTATCACTTTAGGGGTGGGGGAGAAAAGGCGGGAAAAACGGGAGCGTGACTCACCCTACCTTAACTAGTAACCGGCAGACAAACTATCAATTTCGGGGAGGGGGACGAAAGGCGGGAGCATGACTTACCCTACCTTAACTAGTAGCCGGTAATGAAACTATCGTTACTATATCTCTACTCCTATCTATTGAACTTTTCCCTCACACTCCCCCATACCAAGACTTATAGTCAAGGAGTATAAGAAGAATAGGCGAGGAAAAAGTTCTAACATGTGGAAGTCGCGTAAAGCAAGAAATTTTCTACTGACTGTCACAACTTAACCAGTCAGAGAAATAATTGGATGAACCATTGATATACACAATATGGAACTTAAAAGCCTGGAGTGCCAATGTCCACCTCAAGAGGCGACTGTTGGTTCCCTTAAAAGTTTCTAGGTATATCAAAGGTTTGTGGTCCGTTTCTAAAATGAATTCTTTTCCCAGCAAATAAAATTTAAGTTTGGAGATACCCCACACAAGGGCTAAACATTCCTTTTCTATTGTGGAGTATCTTGTTTCTGCGGGAAGGAGTTTCCGGCTTAGGAAGCATACAGGGAAGGGAGTACCATCATGGTATTGTAGTAACACCGCACCTAAGCCAGTATTGGAGGCATCAGTTCTCAAACAAAATGTTTTATTAATATCTGGAATCTTAAGTACAGGGTCTTTCGAGAAGATACTCTTAATCTCATTAAACTTTTCCCGAGCTACGTCGGAAAGTTCAAGAGGTTCCTTCACAGACTTTTTAAGGAAGTCAGATAAGATGCCTGTAAGATCAGTAAGGTTCGGGATAAACCGTGCATAAAAATTTACAGAACCAAGAAAGCTTCGCATGAGCTTCTTGGTTTTTGGGAATTTAAATTCTAATAAAGCTTTGATCTTACTGGGGAGAGGCTGCAGAGTGTTATTAGAAAGTATCAGTCCAAGATATCTAATCTTGTTATACCCAAGGAAGCATTTCTTCGGCTTGGCAGAGAGGCCATGTGAGCGTAACCTACGCAAAACTGATGTTAATGTTTGGATATGTTCGCCCCACGTAGATGTCATTACGTAAATGTTATCAAAATAAACTGAAACATTTGGCATATTACCCAAGACCTTTCTCATCAGTCTCACGTAGGTAGCACAGGCAGTTACCAAACCGAAGGGCATAGTTCTATATTGCATCAGTCCTTGGTGTGTAGGAAAAGCGGTGTACTGCTTAGAAGAAGGATCTAACATTACTTGATGATATGCCTGCGCAATATCAATCTCTGAAAAGAAGGAAGAGTCATAAAATTTGTGTAGATCGCTATCTATTAAGGGCATAGGCTCAGCATCCCACCGAGTTATAGCATTAAGGCCTCTGAAGTCAATAGCAAGTCTATATGAATTATCCTCCTTCTTAACCATGACTACTGGTGAACAATATGAAGATACTGAAGGTTCAATGATCTTTAGTTTTAATAATTTGTCTACCTCTCGGTCAAATGCATCCCTAAGGTGAACTGGAACTGGGTATAATTTCCGTTTGATAGGATTGTCCGTCACTAAGTCAATCTTATGGACTACAGTGGAGGTAACACCTGGAATATCAGTAAAGACGTCTGAAAAGTTACTCACACATCGAAGTAGTTCATGTCTCTTATGGTCATCCAAAGATTCATTAATATTAATGGTGGTTGCGTCCGAGTGGTCAAGAGTCACCAAGTCATGTAGTTCTTCATCATAGTCTAAGTTAGAGGTGTCAATTACGCACACTTTACATTCTTCAGTTGTCTTATCAAGTTCGTGTGGAAAAACTAAGTCAAAGTTGTTAAGGCAGTTAACTGAATTTCTTCGGTAATATTTCTTAAGGATGTTGATATGATAAAGCTTAGGTTTCCCCTTGACTTCTATGAGGTAGTCAACTTTCCCACAAATTTTTGATACTTTATATGGACCTTTCCATGCTACTAATAATTTATTTGACTTGATAGGCAAAAGTACAAGAACTTCATCTCCTACTTTAAAACTTCTCCTCTGACTTTTGGAGTCAAAATAGGTTTTGTACTGGTCCATTGACAAGCTTAGGTTCTTCGAAACTATGTCAGAGGTCTCCTCCAGTTTGGATCTAAGGTCAAGGAGAAACTGGTAAGAAGACTGAACCTCCGCATTTACCTCCTCATTAGTCCATAAGTCATGAAGGATGGACAATGGGCCTCTGGCCTGTCTACCATAGAGAAGTTCAAAAGGTGAAAACCCCAAAGAGTCACTGGGAACTTCCCTCATGGCAAACAAAGCACAGGGTAGGTAACGATGCCACTCCTTAGGTTTAAGGGAGCAAAGTTTCCTTAAAATGGACTTGAGAATCGAATGCTGGCGCTCAATCCTCCCATTACAGCTGGGATGATAGGGTGTGGTGAAGAGAGGCTTCACTCCCAGAAGTTGGTATAAATGTTGCATTAAGTCAGATGTGAATTGTGTCCCACGGTCAGACAAAATTTCTCTAGGGATGCCCACTCTGGAGAAGATGGACAAAAGGGCTTCAGCCACCTCTGTAGTAGTTATGGTCTTTAAGGGAACGGCTTCAGGGAAACTCGAAGCATAATCAACTAATGTTAATATATATCTATGTCCCCCAGATGAAAGTGGAGATAAAGGACCAACGATGTCAATAGCTACTCTTTCAAACGGTACCGTAAAGATAGGCATTTTGACCATAGGTACTCGCCTGGTACCTCGGGAGGATGACAGTTGGCAAACTTTACATGATCTACAATAAGTAGTGACATCTGAGGACATTTTAGGCCAAAAATAGGTTTCCCTAATTTTATTTAAGGTTTTACGATGCGAGAAATGTCCGGCCACTGGCAGGTCATGAGCCATTTTAAGAACAGTCTCTCTGCATTGACTTGGAACAACTAAGATGGAATAGTCTATCTCATCTGAATTTAATTTGAATACTGACTTGTACAAGATACCTTTTATATATTCAAATTTATATGAAAAGTTTTTCCTTTGGATCACTTGATTTTGTTTAGCGGCATTATGGCAATTCTGAAGAGAAGGGCAATTACGTTGTAACTTGACAAAGGAGTCCTTCGATATATCTAAAGGCTTAAAGTCAGGGAAAATCAAAGGATGGACAGTAGGAGAAGCCTGGGCTTTGGTCTGAGCCTTAGTCAAGACATTTATGGTATCGGAGGTGATATCTTCACTTTCATCTAACAAGTGAACCGGTGATCCTACTACCTCGCTTTTGAGAGTAGCATCACTGGTTTATAATCCCACATGAATCTCACGAGACATTGTCTCATCTGAACTTTCGAGGGGCTTCTCTGACTCCACAGGAAGAGGATCTGAAACACTTATATCCATCTTTGGTGATGAAAGGTCAACCTCAGAAGGAAGAATGGCACCTTTTACATTACCTATTAGTACGGAGCAAGAAGTGATGGGAGCTAGTACGGCTTCAGACCAACCTGTGAACCATTTAGACCTAATGTAACAACGGATGGTAGGAAAAGTGTCTGTACGGCCCAAGTAGTCTGAAAGTATAGCAGAGGAATGAGTTTCTTTAAGGTTAGGGAACAGCTTATCAGAAATGACTATACATGTGCATCCAGTGTCTCGTAAAATGGTAGATACATTAAGTCCATTAACTGTTCCTGAACAGAAGGGTGCTTGGTCATTACAGTCTTTAAAACATCTTCCAACTTTTTGGACCTTCTTAGAAGGACAATCTGGACGTTTATGTCCCTTAACACCACACAAATGACAAACAGGAATAAAAGAACTCATTTTACTTTCCACTAGAGGCTTTGATTTCTTAGGTCTGATGAACCCTTACCCTTAGGGTTCGATCCCTTTAGGTCTTTATAGGAATTGTGAGCCTCAGCATACAGGTCAGCAGCCTCAGCAACTTCCTCAGCTTTAATCAGGTTACGTTCTCTGATGAATGTTCGTATTTGGTGAGGAAGAGCTGTCAGGAACTGGTCAGCAACCATGAAGTCTCTAAGAGATTCATAACTGTGATCAATTCCTGAACTATCTATCCAAAAGTCGAACAAACGAAAGAGTGTTACCTGTAACTGTTGAAAGTTCTGGCCAGGCTGTAAGGTGGCATACCTGAAATCTTTCCTGTAAGAATTAGTGGTTTTTTGATATGCTTTAAGGATTGCCTTCTTTAGTAGGTTATAATTACATATGATATCCTGTGACAAAGTTGCATAGATATTCAAAGCTGTACCAGAAAATAACATTCCTAACCTGGTAGCCCAGGTGTCAGCAGGCCATTCACAGAGGGTAGCGGTATTTTCAAACCTGATAATGTATGAAGTTATGTCTTCCCCCTCTGTGAAGGGAGGTAAATTAGGTGTTGGAATATGTGCACTAGCTGCACGTTGTTCCATTACTCCTTCATCTAATTGCTGTTATGAGAAAGTTAACTTCTTATTCTCTAATTCAAGGCGAGTTTGTTCGAGCTCGCGATCCTTTTCTCTCTCCCTTAACTCATATTCTCTGTCCTTTGCTCTTTCCTCAAGTTCCCTTAATTTAACCTGTTCCTCACGTATCTTAGCTTGTTCCTCACGTACTCTTGCTCTCTCCTCACGATCAAGTCTATCACGCTCCTTTTTGTCTTCTCTTTCGATTCTCTCTCTTTCCTTATTCTCTTCTCTTTCTATTCTCTCTCTCTCCTTTTCTTCTTCTCTTTCCCTTTCTAACTGTCTTTCTTCTCTCTCAATTCTCTCTCTTTCAAGTCTTTCCTGGATCTTAGCACTAATGAAAGATTCTAAATTTTTCCCTGTTATTCCTAACTTACTTCCAGCATTCATCCAAAACTGGTATTCATCCATACTTGCAAGAATAACTTAAACTACCAGGGGAAATGAAACGGGTATTAAAGAAAACGGAGGGTTCAATTCCTGCTCCGCTCAAACTGTAAATAAACCAGAGGGCTCGATCCCTGCTTCAATTAAACAATATGTATTAACGAAAACGAAGGGTTCTATGCCGGCTCTGAGCAAACAGTAAGTAGAATGGGGTCCCTTGACCATCCAATCTTCTCACCAACAAATCAAGAGTGTCCTATGACAGTTCCCTTGATATAATAATGAGCTCAATGAAATAAATTGTCACTGGAAAATCTCGGGTCCCTAGAGTCTAATCCTCCAAAGTGTTTCAAGCTCACATACAATTAAGTGGCAGAATTAAATATTATATCCTGCCTGACTTGACTTACAATAAATTGAGACTATAACAATCACCAAATCTTTCAAATACCTGTACCGTAGTCCTACCATAGAGAATGATTACTCATGGCTGGTGGTAACCGTCTGTGGTATGCGGCGTTGAAGTTCCAATGGTAGATTCGAGATGGAGTTGAATCTTGATTCAGTAGAGTTGATCCTGGCAAGGTCGCCACTTGTGAAGGCTTACTCAGCCCTGTAACAACTTCAGTCAGTATTACTCAGGCTGGCTCCTCCTCAGGAAAATTAGTGAATAGAAAAAGAAATAATAACAGACAAACATAAACACTTTATTATATAGAAAGTATAAAATATAAAACACTTAAATATGAAATATTAATCCTACATTAAAGAAAATGAAAAATGAAAAATATAAATGATAACTGAATTCAACGCTAATTTAAATGTATATAAAACGTGGGTGTCTGGTGTTGGTGACACTGTTGTTGAAATCGTAGCCGTTGCTGATGATGGGGGGGGGTCGCAGGTGTTGGTGACCACCACTGGCTAGATCTTCACAGATTATTTTCGTGAGTATAATATCCCGATGACAGGAAAGCAGGTTCTTTACCACTGCAATGATGTGGGGTTATGTCCTGCAATTTCATACAGGTGCACAGGTACTTCAATACAAAATGGAGAAGTCTCTGGACGTTAGTCCTTCTCCTTTTCTGCTCGTTGATTGCCAGGTGACCCTCTCTGACATCCAAGCTGGAAAGATAGACAGGTTACCCACTGCTTAAATAATCACTCTCCATGGCAGTGTACATTACTGAAAAGACGTGGTGATTATTACAACAGTCAACATAGAGCAAGGCTGAAAGGACTAAGTTTATTATTGGTCAAAAGTGAAGCTTTTAACCAATAAATCCACTAGAATACAAGGCAGGCAGTTACTTACAGTAGTGTTGGGAGCTGTGAGTCGAGTGATTTACTATTTGACCAGAGCCCCGCACGTCACCTTTCGAGGAGGGGGGGGGGAAGAGGGAGGGGAAGGGATAGCGGGAGCTAGACTGACCCTACATTAACAAGCAGCCGGCAATCAAACTATCACTTTAGGGGTGAGGGAGAAAAGGCGGGAAAAACGGGAGCGTGACTCACCCTACCTTAACTAGTAACCGGCAGACAAACTATCAATTTCGGGGAAGGGGACGAAAGGCGGGAGCGTGACTTACCCTACCTTAACTAGTTTTTTTTTTTTTTTTTTTTTTTTTATATTTTATTTAAACCATGACATTACAAAATATAATATGTAAAACTCATTTAAGTCGATAATTAACACAATCCTCCCTACAGCTAATATTACACACCACACTTACAACTCCGTGTGGGTACACCCCCCTCCCTGCTCCCTCATCCTATCACTTAACCCAAACCTGTTGGAGCTACCCAACAGAATTACATGATATGAACAACACTTTTATATACACATCCCTCGAAATGGTACTTAATAATCGACTACAGACCATACAATGCATTGCACTGAACATATTATACAGACATATTACCCCCCCCCCTCCGTGGTTATCCAACCACCCCACTATTTACAACCTAACATACTATAAACAATGAATGTTGCCTAATCTAAAGTCACACAGCAATGATCCAACATTAATTTATGTAATTGTCCTAATGGTTCAGTTACATAACAATATGTATTACATAACAATGGTGATATAGAAAAGTCACAAAGACATACAAAATTACTACAAAACCATAAGAATAAACTTAGTCTCAAAATCCAACACATGTAAGCCTTTACACATTTAAACATGCAATTCCAGTGTTAAAACAATAACACAGCTTCAACTATGACATTCAAGCTCTATACAGCTTATATGGACATTACATAGTACTATTGACAACAGTACAATACAACATAAAAAAGGCATTCGTCTCTCGACCTCCGGGGAGAGAGGACGCACGCCTAGTAGCTACACCTGCCCTCTGGTGGTGACCTTTAGCAACTAGAAGACAAAATGGCGTACCGAGTGGGACAGAGGATTAACACTGTTTGTATACAGCTGATACGTGGCACACTTACTGGAACTACGATGCATACATTGCTGCCTGCTATCATCAGGGACGCCTATGGTGTCCCCAACGAGGAAGTTTATGGTGTTGCCTTAAATGGGATGAACAGAGTTTTCCTGAAACTGAATCATACCGGCGTCTACGACAGACTTGTTGACGAGTACCAGGAGAGGAAGGTGACAGTGAACTCGGCAGTGGAGGTTGTTCTGCATGACGTATCCAGGTACTACACATGGGTGAAGGTGAGAAATGTCCCTTTCGAGGCGACGGCGTGTAGTATACAGGAGGTATTCCATAACTACGGAAAAGTCCATTCGGCAACGATGGGAGTATGGACAGAGGGGCCATATAAGGGAAGACCTGAGGGTTCTTATACCCTCAAAATGACGTTGGCTAGGCCCATACCGTCCTATGTCATGCTGGTGGAGTCCAGGACGCAAGTCTTTGTACACTATGCCGGCCAGAGAAAGACCTGTCGTCTCTGTAGCTCATATGAACATATGGCAGCACAGTGTCCTAGAAAGCAGCCTACCAGGGCTCCTGGTACGTTGGCAGTGGAGCAGAGACCATGTGAGTTGATGCCTGAGTTGCGAGAGGTGGAAGCAGTGACGAGTGGTAGATGGAGCGAAGAAGTAGAACGGGAAGTATCGACGGTCGGTACCTGTGTTACCCTCCCGGAGGTGACAGGGGAGGGGTCCCCATCGTCTGTGGGACAGGTGGACGTGGAAGAGTCTACCCAGGAGAAGCTGCTGGAAGCGGTTCTGCAGGAGTTTTTCGAAGAGAAGGTGGCCGGGGAGGATGGTCCTGAGAAGTCAAGTGAGATGCAGCTGATGGTTGAGCAGCAGGGACAGGTGAAGGGTCCGAGGAATGACAGAGAGGACATGGAAGTGGTGGTGGAAGTCCATCAGGAGGACGTGCAGGATGTAGATTTGTGTGTGAGTGAGAGCTCACGAAAAAGAACTGCGGGTGCTTTTGACCTAGATGAGGTTTTAACACCTGGGCAGAGACCCGGGAAGAAGTCATGGGTAGTGGTAGGGGAAAAGGCAAGCAGGGGAGGGGGTGTACCGGGGACGATCAGTGGGGGGGGCAAGGAGGGGCTGGTGGACAGGTTAGAAAAAAGGATAAAAATGGTACAGGTACTGAGAAATTTGAAGTGAGTAAGATACAGCGGCATAGGGGTAAGCCCCCTCTTCTGGCAAATTCAAGTGTGTCACAATAAATGTCAATGGGCTTAAATCTGAGGTAAAAAGGGTTTGGTTAGAGTGGTTTTTACGAAGGTTTGATGTGGATGTATGTTTTTTGCAGGAGCATAACCATAGGTTAGGGAGTGAATTGAGTTTGAGGGGTTATAAAATGTTTGTCAGTAATGCTTTGCAATTAAAAGGAGGGGTAGCAGTAGCTGTAAAGGAGACCAGCCCATTGCGTGTCATGGGTTGGGAGGAGGGGGGAGGGGGGAGGGTTGTAAGGGTAGATGGGCACTGGGGGGTGGGGAGAGTATGTTTCATTGGTGTATATATGCCGGCATGTAACAATGTTAGAGTCAAAGTTGATTTTGTACGTGATGTTTTGATGTATTATTTGCGAGGTTTACCTTCTATAACTGTACTTGGAGGTGACTGGAACTGTGTGATTAGGTATGGTGATGTGACGCCGAGGGGGGCAGGATGTGTTTTAGGTGCGCTAAGGGATGTGTTAAGGGATGTGGGAGTTGTAGATGTGGTGGGTAGGGGGGAGTATGGGGTGGAGCACACGTTCATTCGTGGGAATTATGGGGCGAGGTTAGATAGGATATATGTGATGCAGGGGATTGGTGTGGAGAGAGTGAGGGCTTTTGATGTCGGTTTTTCGGATCACAGGGCGGTGATAGCTGATCTGCGGGTGGATGGTATAGTTCGCATATATGCTGGGTATTGGAAATTGAATGTGAGGCTTCTGCAGGAGAGGGATGAAGGCTCATCCTTTGAGGAATGGTGGAGACATTGCTGGGAGGGTAGGGATGGTGGGATGGATTTGCTTGACTGGTGGGAGATGCGGGCAAAGACAGCAATAGCAGAGTTTTTTAGGATACGTGGAAAGGAACAGGCAAGGTGGAGATATGGTTTGCAAAACTACCTGGAGGGACAGCTAAATGCTGTTTACGACGGGGGGGGAAGGGAAGATGTGCGAGATGAGGTGGATGGTTTAAGGAGTAGGATTGAAGGATTGCATAATGAAAGGTTTAATGCGATTAGAGTTAGGGCAGGATTAGAGGAGGTGTTAAAGGGTGATCGACCATCAGGTTATGTCCTGAGAAAATTTAGGGAAAGGCAGATGGTGACTACCATAGCGCATCTAGTGGTCGCTGATGGGGGGGGAGGATATGTGGT
>NC_091320.1:10643617-10744624 GCF_038502225.1 Cherax quadricarinatus
ATTGACTATTATTAGTTATTTAATTATAACGTAATTTTTAATATAAAATTATTGTTTGTTATATTTAGTAAGTCATAAAAAGCACAAAGGTGCAACACAGTTATTGCGACTTTGTAAATGGTCGAAGATGGACCGAAACGTCGTAGTAAAACTGTCTTCCATGCGCGGGTTATTTGTGTGCTAATATTCATGTCTGCGTATATCTTTAACTCAATGTTTAGTTTCTCAGTGACAGAAAAGGGCTCATGATCCAAGGAATCAGAGCTATTGTCTCTTTACTGGGATAAAACCTGGTGACCTTCTGTGACCCAGCCAACCATCTAGATACCCATCAGTTACACAACCCAGGGCAACACTAAACCTGGTCTCAGACCGGGCCGCGGGGCCGTTCACCCCTGAAACCCTCTCCAGGTATACTCCAGGTATACAACTAACAAAGCCTACCCATACATTTGCCATCCCTCATCTTCCATGTCCTCCACCCTCACACAACCTTCACCATAGATGGGGTACGAGGGGAATGGTACCAGAAAATAAGAAAGAAGTGAAGGTTCATAGTAAGATCTGCAGTGAGAATATAGGCAATGCGGTTGAAGAGATATGGGGTAGATATAAAAATGCCGAGTTAGAGTGTTCAGTAGAAGTTTGTGGATATAGGAGGATGGGTGCAGAAGAAAAGGGAAGGAATGATAAGGTAAAGAAAGTAGTAAGAGAGAAAAAGTTAGTCTTGGTGAGATTAATAAGTAGAGAAAGACTAGGGGACAAATGGATTTAAAAATTTAAAAAAAAAGGAGAGTTATAAGATGGAGAGTTGGAGGTATCGAGAAGATGGATGGAATATTTTGAGGAACTGTTAAATGTTGATCAATACAGGGATGCTGTGATTTCATGCACTGGGCAGGGAGGTATAACATTTTGTAGGAGTGAGGAAGAGCCAGATGTGAATGTGAGGGAGGTGCGTGATACAGTGGGTACAATGAAAGGCGGTAAAACAGCTGGGATTGATGGGATCAATACATAAATGTTAAAAGCAGTTGGGGATATAGTTTTGGAATGGTTGGTAGTTTTATTTAAAAAAATGTATGAAAGAGGGGTGGTTGAGTGGAAGAAAGCATGCATAGGTTCTTTGTATAAAAGCAAAGGGGACAAAAGAGAGTATACCAAGGATCGGATCGAGGACGACGAGAGCTGTCGTAAGATGGGAAGGAAGAAGGATAAGGAAGGATGGAAATAACTGGAAAAGGATGGGGAGGAGGGGAAGAGGAGGAATCAAAGCAAGTGGCCCAACCACTTTGGGACATGTGGTACAAAAGTACTGGAGACGTAGATAGAGAGGCTTGACTGATGTCATTGCTTGGCTCACTAGGAGAAGATGGCGAAGGCAGCGGCAGGAGCTGGGAGTGTCAGAGGGCAGCAAGCAGGATGATTTGGTTATGGTCTTAAACCGTTTATCAGTGCGGTATATTGTTTTCGAGAGAGTTGTATCACACTTATGGGAGAGCTGCAGTAGTCTTCGTTGGTTTGGAGGTGGTGGAGTATCTGGTTGTAGGTAGGGAGTGGTCTTTCTTCGCTTTGGTACGATACAGTGTTGTCTTGGAGATGTTGGATGAGTTCTAGGCGAGTCATGCTTGCAGGGTATAGCCTCGTGGTGTAGAATTCGAGTCCTTTGTGTTTAACCCATGGTGTTCCAGGTAATCGACGTGAGCTAAGTAGAGAAGGCGGTGGTGGAGTAGAGGAAGGTGGTGTTGCTTCGTTTTCAACTTCAGTAGACGAATTAGAAGATGTTTCTGGTGGTAAGGCTTCTGATTGGTTGGATTCAGTGAGAGGTGGTGGCGGTGGAGGCTTCTCATTGGTCGTTGTTGGATTGACATCACTAGTTGGTGGTGTTGATGGAGCTTCTGCAGAAGAGTTGGCGATTAAGTTTTTGGTGAATTTGAGAATTTCTTCAGAAGGTGGAGATGCGGGAAATGTAAATGAAGGCATGTTATTTAATGCAAATAACTCGTTGATGGTAGAGTTAAATGATCCAGGTACAGCCATGTTCTGCATGTGAGCGTATAATAAACAGTAGTGGATCTTGGTTACGTCACATGTTGGAGGAGTGATGACGGTGGAGGCGGGCTGGGTAGATACTTGAAGTATTCTTGGAGACGACTGTTGAGTAGCTTGTAGAATCTTGGATGTTGTAGATTGAATCTTGGCAATTGCAGCGTATGTAGGAGAGGTTCCAGATGACTTCTTTGTTTCTTCCTTTAGTTTCTTAGAAAGGATATCCTTTCGCACTGGACACTTGGCTGCAAGAGTATGGTGATCACTCTTACAGTTGATGCAAGTGGGAGCAGCAGTGGAAGTGCAAGAACGAAAATCGTGTCCTGCAGACCCACAGGTGGAACATATCTTCTTATTCTTCACGTGGCAGTCGGCAGTAGAGTGACTGTACGAGTAACATGTCCAGCAAGGTGTTATGTACGTGAAGCGTTCAGGTTCAATCTGTCGAGGGTTGATGTAGTAGTAAAAGATGGCCAGGCCATCAGACAGTGCTCTGGTCGCCATGGTAACGTCCTGGAATGTGACCTTGAGCATTGAGGAAGCGTTGGGGATCTTCACTACATTGTCAATCTTGGCCCAGGTGTTGAGGTCTTCAAGTGATGTAGTAATTTCCTGGATGGTCATGTTCGTGATCAGCTTGTCAAGACGTTTCATAAACACTGAACGTTTTGCAAGCATGTATGGTGACGTAGAGATGGTAAAGCCTCGGTCTTCTAAGGTCTTCATGGCAGTAGGTGTAAGCACCTTGTCAGCTTCAGTATCATCGAGAAAAGTGACGATGAAAGCTTCTTTCAGTGACGTGATCTTGGAGAACTTTGCGTGAATACAAGTGTTGAGAGAAGCTGCAAGCTCAAGCTTCGTGGCGTCATCGACGACAGCAGACTTGGGCTTAATTCTCACACGATGAGACATCGTGGAGATGGTAGAGGTTCCCCTTCCCAACGGGGATCGTAGGGATACTGTGCAAGTAAGGAGAGCTGCTATGATCTGCCAGGGCGAGAGTCAACAGCAGAATCCATTTGTCACCTGGTAAGGTGTATGGTAGACTTATAATTGAAAGAATTAAGAGTAAGACAGAGAGCAGGATCACAAATGAACATATACAAGAAACAGCACTGGGCCAAGGACTGCCACATGTGGAACCCACTCAACATATGCTCCCACTCAGACACCTCATTACATACAAGCACATGATGTTTCCTTTTTGTTAGGTATTCCCTGATTCATTGCAGTTCCTTATCTGCTGTTTCTACCTACTCTTTGAGCTTTTCAACCAATCTCTTGTGCAGTACTGTATAGAAAGCCTTCTTACAGTCCAAGGAAATGCAGTCTGCTTATTACAATCTCTTCTTTCCTGTTCTGTTATCTTGTCGTAGTATTCCACTAGGTTTGTGATACAGGATTTCCCTTCCTCAGTACCTAGTTGTTCTCATGTATGAGCCCATTCCTGTTTAGGTGCTCCACCACTTTTCTCCATGACTACACACTAATGTGAGTGAAACCGGTCTGTAGTTTAATCCTTCCTGTCTGTCACCTTTCCTATAAACTGTAACTAGGTTTACTGTTTTCAACACCTAAGGCAGTTGCCCGGTTTTCATAAATTTCTTGAAGCTTGTTGTTGGTGGCACACACAGTGCATCTCCTCCCTCTCGCAGGACCCAAGAAGAGATGTTATTTGGGCTCACCATCTTCGAGGTATCTACTTCGACAAGCGGTTGTGTGTACTGTGTCCAGCACTTACTGTCTACCACCTCTGTTTCCTGGGAGCCTCTCTTTCTTCATTGTGAATTTTTCCCTAAATCTTGCTGAGCTCTTAAATACTTCCTGGTCGCTGCCTGTGAGCTTCTCACCATTCTTCCCCAGCCAGATTACATGGTCCTTGACCGTTTTTTTATAATCAAATTAAGCGCTAAACCGATCCTTGACTTTGCTTTCCTCCTGATATCTCTGTGTGTGTGTGTGTGTGTGTGTGTGTGTGTGTGCGTGTGTGTGTGTGTGTGTGTGTGTGTGTGTGTGTGTGTGTGTGTGTGTGTGTGTGTGTACTCAACTAATTGTGGTTGCAGGGGTCGAGTCATAGATCCTGGCCCCATCTCTTCACTGGTCGCTAGTAGGTCACTCCCTCCCTGCTTTGTGAGCATCATACCTATTCTTAAAGCTGTGTATGGATCCTTCCTGCACCACCTCCCATTACAGACTATTCCATTTACTGACAACTGTGTGGCTCATCTGGGTCTTCAACTTTCAACTGTGACCCCTTGTTCGCGTGTCCCTTCCCTGTGACTCATCTGAGTCTTCAACTTTCAACTGTGACCCCTTGTTGGTGTGTCCCTTCTTTGAAACATCGTGTCCCTATCCACCTTGTCGATTCCTCTCAATATTTTATATGTTGCTTTCATGTCGTCCCTGTCCCTCTTGTCCTTCAGTGTCATCAAGTAGACTTTCCTTAACCGCTCCTCGTAGGACATGCCCTTTAACTCTTGGATTAGTCTCGTTACAAACCTCTGCACTTCCTCTAATTTCTTGACGTGCATGGCCAGGTGTAGGTTCCAAACTGGTGCTGCATACCCCAATATGGGCCTGATGTACACAGTGTACAGAATCCTGAAAGACTCCTTACTGAGTTGTCGGAATGCTATTCTTAGGTTTGCTAGTCGCCTGTATGGTGCAGCGGCTATTTGGTTGATGTGCGCCTCAGGAGATGTGTTCGGTGTTGCACTCGCCCCTAGATCCTTTTTCTTGAGTGAGGTTTGTAGCCTTTGGGCCCCTAGACTGTATTCTGTCTGTGGTCTTATTTGCCCTTCCCCGATCTTCATGACTTTACACTTGGTAGGGTTGAACTCCTGGAGCCATTTGCTTGACCGGGACTGTAGCCTGTCTAGATCCTTTTGTAATCCTGCCTGGTCCTCCTCGGATTGAATTTTTCTCATTAACTTCACATCGTCTGCAAACAGACATATCTGAGTCTTTCTTTCATGTCATTGGCATATACAAGAAACAGCAACAGCTCTAGGACTGATCCTGTGGAACACCACTCGTCACAGGCGTCCAGTCCAACGCCTCATCACGTACCATGACTCTCTGCTGCCTTCCTGTCAGGTATTGTCTGATCAAGTGCAGTGTCTTCCCTGTTATTCCTGCCTAGTACTCCAGCTTTTACACTAATCTCTTCTGTGGAACTGTGTCAAAAGCTTCTTACTGTCCAAGAAAATACAAACAACCCACCCCTCTCTCTTGGATTACTGCTGTCACCTTGTCATAGAATTCCAGTAGATTTTTGACGCATTATTTCCCATCCCTTAATCCGTGCTGGTTGTCATTGATGAGCTGTTCTCCTGATAATTTTCTCCATGACTTTGCATGCAATGCATGTCAGTGATACAGGTTTGTATTATAATGCTGTGTGTCTGTCTCTTTTTTAAAAAAATTGGGACTACATTGGTACACAGAGTGCCTTTTCTCCTCTCAGAACCCACAGAAAGATACTATCCGACCCCATCGCCTTTGAGGTGTCCAGTTCGCTTAGTAGCCTCACCTTTTCTTCGGTTGCATGTATTGTGTCCAGCACTTGGTGGTGTACCCCACCCTTCTGTGTTTCAGGAGTCCTTTCTGTCTCCAATGTGAATACTTCTTTAAATCTCATGTTGAGCTCCTCACATACTTCACAGTCATTGCATGTGATCTCGCCTCCTCATTTCCTCAGCCTGATTTCCTCCTGATGTGACTATACAACAGCTTTGGTTCAGACTTGGCTTTCACTGCTATGTCATTTTCGTATTGTCGTTGGGCCTCCCTCCTTACCTGTGTGTATTCATTTCTAGCTCTTCAACTACTCTCTTTATTCTCTTGGGTCCTTCCTCCTATACTTCTTAAAAGTGAATGTAGAAAAGAGTAAGGTGATGATAACCAAAAATTTAGGAGACGGAAGACTGGAGGGAGGGAGAGAGTATGGAGGAGGTGAATGTATTCAGATATTTGGGAGTGGACGTGTCAGCAGATGGGTCTATGGAAGATGAAGAGAATCACAGATTCGATGAGGGGAAAAGGTGAGCGATGCACTGAGGAGTCTGTAGGGAAAAAGAACTCTGTTCATGAAAGCAAAGAGGGGAATGTATGAGAGTATAAATAACAAAAAATGGTACAATACTGTGACTGGAATGATACACAAATAACCCGCACATAGAAGAGAGGAGCTTACGACAACGTTTCGTTCCGACTTTGTAAATGGCCCAAGTCGGACCGAAACGTCGTCGTAAGCTCCTCTCTTCTATGTTCGGGTTATTTGTGTATGAGAGTATAATTATACCAACACTCTTGTATGGTTGTGAGGCATGGGTTGTGAATGTTGCAACAAGGAGAAGGCTGGAGGCAGCGGAGATGTCATGTCTGGGAGCAATGTGTGGTATGAATATAATGCAGAGAATCCATAGTTAGGAGATTAGGAGGAGGTGTGGCATTACCAAAAAAAATATCCAGAGAGTTGAGGAGGGGTTATTGAGATGGTTTGGACATGTAGAGAAGGTGGAACGTAATAGAATGACTTCCAGAGTGTATAGATCTGTAGTGGAGGGAGGGTGGGGTAGTGGTCGGCCTAGGACATGTTGGAGGGAGAAGGTAAAGGAGGTTTTGTGTGCAACTGGCTTGGGCTTCCAGCAAGCATGTGTGAGCATATTAGATAGGAGGAAGAGACAAATGGCTTTTCGGACTTGACTTGCTGTTGGAGTGTAAGCAAGGTAACATTTATGAAGGGATTCAGGGAAACCGGCAGGCCGGACTTGAGTCCTGGAGATAGGAAGTACAGTGCCTGCACTCTGAAGGAGGAGTGTTGATGTTGCAGTTTTATAACTGTAGTGTAAAGCACCCCTCTGGCAAGACAGTGATGGAGTGAATGATGAAAGTTTTTTTTTTGGGTCTCCCTGCTTTCCCTTGAGGCGCACATCAATCAAATTTCCGCTGAAGCATATGGGTAACTAGCAAACCTGAGAATAGCATTTTGACATACACTCCACCCTGTGTATGTCAGGCCCATATTGGAGTATGCAGCACCAGTATGGAACCCACACCTGGTCAAACACGTCAAGAAATGGGAGAAATTGCAAAAGTTTCCACCAAGACTAGTCCCAGAGCAATGGGAGAAGTAAAGGGAACTCAACCTGATGACACTAGAGGATAGAAGGGATTGCGGGAACCATAATAACAACATATAAAATACTGAGAGGAATTGACAAGGTGGACACAGCTAGAATTCTTGCTTCAGAGATTAGACGCGGGAACAAGGGATCACAACTGGAAGCTGAAAGCTCGGTTGAGCCATAGGGATGTTAGGAAGCATTTCTTATGCCTTAGAGTTGTTGTCAAGAAGTGGAATAATCTGGAGGGTGAGGAGCAAAGACAAAGTGAACTTGTAGTGGCTAGCGAAGAGGATATATGCGAGAACATATGGGTGAGCGTACACACACACACACACACACACACACACACACACACACACACACACAGAACACATCTGGACAGGCTGCACTGGTCCAGCAACTGGACATCCCACCAACACACACACACATACACACACACTAAACTATAGACCTGTGTCATTGACGTGTATAGTATGCAAAATTATGGAGAAGATTATCAGGAGGAGAGTGGTGGAGCACCTGGAACGGAACAAGAGTATAAATGCCAACCAGCACGGATTCACTGAAGGCAAATCCTGTGTCACAAACCTTCTGGAGTTTTATGATAAAATAACAGAAGTAAGACACGAGAGAGAGGGGTGGGTTGATTGCATCTTCTTGGACTGCAAGAAGGCCTTTGACACAGTTCCTCACAAGAGATTAGTGCAGAAGCTAGAGCATCAGGCGCATATAACAGGAAGGGCACTGCAATGGATCAGAGAATACCTGACAGGGAGGCAACAACGAGTCATGGTACGTAATGATGTATCACAGTGGGCACCTGTGAAGAGCGGGGTCCCACAGGGGTCGGTCCTAGGACCAGTGCTATTTTTGGTATATGTGAACGACATGACGGAAGGGTTAGACTCAGAAGTGTCCCTGTTTGCAGATGATGTGAAGTTAATGAGGAGAATTAAATCTGATGAGGACCAGGCAGGACTTCAAAGAGACCTGGACAGACTGGACACCTGGTCCAGCAAATGGCTTCTCGAATTTAATCCTGCCAAATGCAAAGTCATGAAGATAGGGGAAGGGCACAGAAGACCACAGACAGAGTATAGGCTAGGTGACCAAAGACTGCAAACCTCACTCAAGGAGAAAGATCTTGGGGTGAGTATAACACCGAGCATGTCTCCGGAAGCATACATCAATCAGATAACTGCTGCAGCATATGGGCGCCTGGCAAACCTGAGAACAGCATTCCGATACCTTAGTAAGGAATCATTCAAGACACTGTACACCGTGTATGTCAGGCCCATACTGGAGTATGCAGCACCTGTTTGGAACCCGCACTTGATAAAGCACGTCAAGAAACTAGAGAAAGTACAAAGGTTTGCGACAAGGTTAGTTCCAGAGCTAAGGGGAATGTCCTATGAAGAAAGATTAAGGGAAATCGGCCTGACGACACTGGAGGACAGGAGGGTCAGGGGAGACATGATAATGACATATAAAATACTGCGTGGAATAGACAAGGTGGACAAAGACAGGATGTTCCAGGGAGGGGACACAGAAACAAGAGGCCACAATTGGAAGTTGAAGACACAAATGAGTCAGAGAGATAGTAGGAAGTATTTCTTCAGTCATAGAGTTGTAAGGCAGTGGAATAGCCTAGAAAATGACGTAGTGGAGGCAGGAACCATACACAGTTTTAAGACGAGGTTTGATAAAGCTCATGGAGCGGGGAGAGAGAGGGCCCAGTAGCAACCGGTGAAGAGGCGGGGCCAGGAGCTAAGACTCGACCCCTGCAACCACAAATAGGTGAGTACACACACACACACACACACACACACACACACACACACACACACACACACACACACACACACACACACACACACACACACGAGAGAGAGAGGGGTGGGTAGATTGCATTTTCTTGGACTGTAAGAAGGCATTTGACACAGCTCCACACAAGAGATTAGTGCAAAAACTGGAGGACCAAGCAGGGATAACAGGGAAGGCACTGCAATGGATCAGGGAATACTTGTCAGGAAGACAGCAGCGAGTCATGGTACGTGGCGAGGTGTCAGAGTGGGTGCCTGTGACCAGCGGGGTCCCACAGGGGTCATTTCTAGGACCAGTGCTGTTTCTGTTATTTGTGAACGACATGTCGGAAGGAATAGACTCCGAAGTGTCCCTGTTTGGAGATGATGTGAAGTTGATGAGAAGAATTCATTCGGTCGAAGACCAGGCAGAACTACAAAGGGATGTGGACAGGCTGCAGACCTGGTCCAACAATTGGCTCCTTGAGTTCAACCCCAAGGTTGAAGATGAAGATTGGGGAAGGGCAAAGAAGACCGCAGACAGAGTACAGTCTAGGGGGCCAGAGACTACAAACCTCACTCAGGGAAAAAGATCTTGGGGTGAGTATAACACCAGGCACATCTCCTGAAGCGCACATCAACCAAATAACTGCTGCAGCATATGGGCGTCTGGCAAACCTCAGAACAGCATTCCGACATCTCAATAAGGAATCGTTCAGGACCCTGTACACCGTGTACGTTAGGTCCATATTGGAGTATGCGGCACCAGTTCGGAACCCACACCTAGCCAAGCACGTAAAGAAACTAGAGAAAGTGCTAAGGTTTACAGCAAGACTAGTCCCAGAGCTAAGAGGTATGTCCTACGAGGAGAGGTTAAGGGAAATCGACTTGAGGACACTGGAGGACATGAGAGACAGGGGGGACATGATAACGACATACAAAATACTGAGAGGAATTGACAAGGTGGACAAAGACAGGATGTTCCAGAGATGGGACACAGCAACGAAGGGGCACAGTTGGAAGTTGAAGACACAGATGAATCACAGGGATGTTAGGAAGTATTTCTTCAGTGACAGAGTAGTCAGGAAGTGGAATAGTTTGGGAAGCGATGTAGTTGAGGCAGGATCCATACATAGCTTTATGCAGAGGTATGACAAAGCTCACGGTTCAGGGAGAGTGACCCAGTAGCAACCAGTGAAGAGGCGGGGCCAGGAGCTTGGACTCGACCCCTGCAACCTCAACTAGGTGAGTACAACTAGGTGAGTACACACACACACACACACACACACACACACACACACACACACACACACACACACACACAGAAACGAATACGCACAGATAAAAAGGGAGGCCCAACGACAATATGAAAACGACATAGCAGCGAATGCCAAATCTGACCCGAAACTGTTATACAGCCACATCAGGAGGAAAACAACAGTCAAGGATCAGGTAATCAGGTTAAGGAAGGAAAGCGGAGAGACAACAAGAAATGGCCGTGAAGTATGTGAGGAACTCAACAAGAGATTCGAAGAAGTGTTCACAGAGGAGACAGAAGGGGGTCCAGAAAGACGGAGAGGTGGGGCACACCACCAAGTGCTGGACACAGTGCACACAACCGAGGAAGAAGTGAAGAGGCTTCTGAGTGAGCTAGATACCTCAAAGGCAATGGGGCCAGATAACATCTCCCCATGGGTCCTGAGAGAGGGAGTAGAGGCGCTATGTGTACCCCTAACAACGATATTCAATACATCTATCGAAACAGGGAGATTGCCTGAGGCATGGAAGACAGCAAATGCAGTCCCAGTCTTTAAAAAAGGAGACAGACATGAAGCACTAAACTACAGACCAGTGTCACTGACATGTATAGTATGCAAAGTCATGGAGAAGATTGTCAGGAGAAGAGTGGTGGAACACCTAGAAAGGAATGATCTCATCAACAGCAGCCAACATGGTTTCATGGACGGGAAATCCTGTGTCACAAACCTACTGGAGTTCTATGACATGGTGACAGCAGTAAGACAAGAGAGAGAGGGGTGGGTGGATTGCATGTTCTTAGACTGCAAGAAGGCGTTTGACAAAGTTCCACACAAGAGATTACTGCAAAAACTGGAGGACCAAGCAGGGATAACAGGGAAGGCACTACAATGGATCAGGGAATACTTGTCAAGAAGACAGGAGCGAGTCATGGTACGTGGCGAGGTGTCAGAGTGGGGAAGGGGAAAGAAGACCGCAGACGGAGTATAGTCTAGGGGGCCAGAGACTACAAACCTCACTCAAGAAAAAAGATCTTGGGATGATTATAACACCAGGCACATCTCCTGAAGCGCACATCAACCAAATAACGGCTGCAGCATATGGGCGCCTAGCAAACCTCAGAACAGCATTCCGACACCTTAATAAGGAATCGTTCAGGACCCTGTACACCGTGTACGTTAGGCCCATATTGGAGTATGCGGCACCAGTTTGGAACCCACACCTAGCCAAAGTGCAAAGGTTTAAAGAAAAACTAGTCCCAGAGTTAAGAGGTATGTCCTACGAGGAGAGGTTAAGGGAAATCAACCTGACGACACTGGAGAACAGGAGAGATAGGGGGGACATGGTAACGACATACAAAATATTGTACTCAAATAACCCGCACATAGAAGAGAGGAGCTTACGACGACGTATCGGTCCGACTTGCACCATTTACAAAGTCACACTAACCAGAAGTACGAACGAACGATAGTTCAGGTAAGATCCCAAATGAGATGAGCGGGGAAGACGGGACAGACGAAGAATAGTGCTGGAGAGGAGTGTTCTTAGTCGTAGAAATAGAGCCAGGGCTTAACCCAGCAGCGAAGGCGATCGTAGGACAAATATTGAGAAAAGAAATTCAGGCTCTTCTGTTGGGATTCCTGTGGGGTGAGCTGGGAGGAAGGGACATGCGACGTTTAGAGCTAGAGAGGAGTGTAGAACTGAGCCATGTCTTAACCCAATAGCTAAGGCGATCGTGAGTCAGAGAAGGTACCTGTCATAGAATCCAAGGTTATTTGTAAATAGGGTTAGGAGCAGGATCATGCAAGGAGTAGAAAAGGTTGTGTTGGTTTTTGGGTCTGTGAATGTCTTCGTCAAGGAGGAAGGTCCTGTAATCGTGTCGTGTCTCAAGTTTGTCTATCTGTCTGTCACTGAGCGTCTTCCAGTACAGATTCAGCGCAGGGATGTCTAATTGGGCATGGAGAGACTCGCTTATGGCGAAGTCCTCCCATCTGATATCAAGCACCCAGCGCAGCGCCTTGTTCTGGATACGCTGCAGTTTAAGTAAGTTTGTTTTTGCTGCAAGAGAGAGGGCTAGAGGAGAGTAAGTTATCAGAGGACGTATTAGGGGTTTGTAGAAGTGTAATTTGGTGCGTTGAGAGGCGTGTTTCAGCTTGTAGAGGCCCGCAAGGGCCTTACTAGCTATTGCATGCCTTGAGTGAATGAGTCCGTGTAAACGAAGAAGGTAGTCAAGATAAACGCCAAGGACAGTGACAGATTGTGTGATGGGGATGTAAGTGCGGGTGTCAGCTGTTCTGAGCTCGACAAGTAATGGAGGATCACGTTTCCTGTGGTTAAAATATGTAATGCTGGATTTAGCTGCATTGGTTTTGATCCTCCATTTTTGTTGCCAGATGGCTATCCTGTCGACCTCATTTTGTGTTTTGTGTGTGAGTGTATCTATATTGGCATTTATTTATTTATTTATTTATTTAGAAATTTTAGCATACATACAGAGGTACAAAAAAAAATACAGGTAAGAGCAGCATGCCAAAGCCACTTATATGCATAGCATTACGGGCTGGCTTAAAATTAACTTAAGATTAACTAAGCATGATGAAATCAGTGATAAAACATTATTGTAAACAGATAACTATAAAGCACAAATGAGCATTACAAAGACAGGTCATATGGTTGCATGCATTGCTGTACATTCAGTAGAATGGAGTATTCTGTTAGGTAGTGTATTTAAAAAAAACAAAGTTAGATTGGGTCGTAGGTTTAACATTTGTGTGATATAATTGTGAGTAACATATAGGATATGCAATTTATAAGGTTCAGTTATTCAGTATTTATTTGGTTTTGAGTGAGTAAGTGATCTTTGAGAAGAGACTTGAATTTATAAACAGGTAGTGTTTCTTTTATATTTACAGGTAATGAATTCCAGATTTTAGGGCCTTTTATGTGCATTGAGTTTTTGCATAGCGTGAGATGGACACGAGGAACATCAAAGGCATGAGTGATAAGTTGTGTAATGTCGTCTGCATAGGCTAGTGTGATGGAGTTTTGGTATACAGGTGTTGGAATGTCGTTAGTGTATAAAATGTAGAGGGTAGGGGAGAGGACAGATCCCTGGGGTACTCCAGCATTTAGTGTGAAGTAGTCAGAGTAACAGCCTTGGAATTTTATTCTCATGGTACGGCCGTCTAGGAAATTGCAGAGGAGTTTACGCGTAGTGATAGGCAGGTTGAAGTTAGTGCAGAGTTTGTACTTGAGCCCTTCGTGCCAGACAGTGTCAAAGGCTTTTTCAACGTCTTTTGCAACCAGGGCAGTCCTGTTTCTTTGTTTTGTGTGTATGTGGATGCAGTTGAGAATGATGTTAATGGCGTCCTGTGTGGATCTGTGTGTTCTGAAGCCAAACTGGCCATCAGAAAGTAGAGAATTTTGTTCCAGGTATCTGCGAAGGCGATGGTTGATGAATTTTTCAAAGAGTTTTCCTAAAGTTTCAAGGAGGCTGATAGGGCGATAGTTTCTAGGGTCAGAGTGGTCTTTATTGGGTTTAGGAAGGAGGATAGCAGTAGCAGCTTCAAAGAGGGAAGGGAAGTATCCAGAGGTAAGAGAAGCATTGAGGAGGTTTTTGTAGGCAGTAATGATAGAGTCAGGAAGGTGTTTTAGGATAATATGGTTTAGGCCAGAGGCACCAGGAGCCTTGGGAGGAAGGTGTCAGAGGAGAGTTTTAACGTCTGTGTTGGTGAAAGGAGTGTCAAGTTCTTGGGAGGAGGTAAGAGAGTCCAGATGGATGTGGCTGTCTGGTGTTGTTTTCTTATGTGTGTGTAGTGTTCCAGTGTTATATGTTCTGAATGTGTTGGATAGCGTTAGGGTGGGGTGGGTAAGGGCGGGTCTGAGATGTGGGTGATGTGTTTGAATTTGTTGGTGGGAGTTGTGCCTCTGATTTTTTTTATTAAGTTCCAGAAGGCTTTGGTGTTTTTGATACGCTGTTTGTCCACTTGTAGTATGAGCTGTGACCAGTGATTGTTGTGGTCTTGGTCTAGACTGTGTAGTATGTTGTTTCTGAGGTAAGTGAGATCTAATCGGACTTGATTAAATTTGTGTGTGTTGTAGAGGAAGCGGTTGTGGTAGCAGATAATTAGTCTTCTTGTTCTGATTGAGGGTTTGAAGGAATAACAAGTGGTGTGGGTTTTCTTTGGTATTGCAGTGTTACCTGCTTGTGTAATGGTGTCCTGGATGAGATCAAGTTGAGTGTCAATGTCAGAGATGGGTTTGTTGTTGTAGTCACAGGTGAGGTTAATATTATCCATGTGTTGTTTGAAGGCATCCCAGTCAGCGTTCTTGTAGGAGAAGGAAGGTGTGGCCGGGATGAGGATAGAGTTGGAGGAGATATGTAAGATGACGGGAATGTGATCAGAGCCTGTGATAGGGCCAGATGATACGTAGTGTTGAAAGAGACAGCTGGCTCGGTTTTCCAGAATGATGTCGGGTTTGCCTTGGCCAGTGTGGTTGTAGAAGGTGTTGAAGTCTGGGCCGAGGTGAACTAGGTGTTTGTGGTTTGTGAGGTTGAGTAATTGCTGACCAAGTTGGTTGTTACTGGTGTGATGAAAGGCGTTGTGTTTGGCATTCATATCAGCTAGTAGGTATGTTGGTGTATTGGTGTAGTTGAAGACTAAGGAAAGATTGTGTATGTTGAGAATAGTGTTTGGACGAGCATAGGTGGTGAAAAAGATAAAGGGGCCAAGGTGGGTGTGTATTCTGATTGCAAGACAGTGTTGGTGAATAAAAGGGATTGGGAGAAATTCATGTTTTATGTTGGATTTGACAAGGATGGCAATCCCATCGTGGGGATCATAGGGGGACTGTAGTGCAGTATAACCATAATGGCGGGTACGATGAGGGGCTTCGAGGCAGGTACTGTTTAGTAAAACAATATCTGGTCTCTCTGCTTCAAGAAGCTCGGCCAGTAAGTGTCTAATTGTGAAGTAAGAACGTACATTGAACTGAATCGCCTTAAACATGATTTAATGGTTTTGTCATATCAAAGTTGGTGTCGGGCGAGTTTATATTTAAGCCCGTGATAGTGGTGCCATCAGTGGGTGTGTGTTTGTAGATGTTACAGACCCGTTTCCAGGAGGGGGAGGAAGAGATGGATCTGTTTTTATGTTTTTTAGTCTGTATATCAGAAGTTGGGGCAGGTTTAAGATTGAGTTGGTTTCGTTTGGAGGAGGAGTAGGACCTGGATGAAGTATTGGATGTGTAGACAGCCTGTACTGTCTGCACAGACAGCCCATGCTGTCTGCCAGCTTAGTTCATATTTCGCGTCATGCTGGTGCTGCCACCTAGAGGCCTTGCCACTTCAGTATGCCCAGACATGCCTCCATCTCACTCACACAGCGGACTAGCAGCAAGACACAAGTACTCCCAGCTCTCTCTCGTGGGCATGGCCCTCCCGGGCCATGGGCACAACACAAGCCTGTGTACCCACTACGACTTAACAATAAACAAAGAAGCCTCCGAAGACGTATATCATTTAACCACCCGCTACCAGAATACCAAACAAGCCCATTATAATGGTACCAGCGGTGCTCGCAGCAGTTGTGTTTGCCTGGAGAGAGGGAGGAAGAGGTATGAAGTCATCTTCACTTCATCACCCTACACAAGAAGCATCCGTCTCTCAACGAGTTATCCTGATGTCGTGTCTGCACTTTTGAGCATCCAGACACAGGTACTAGCAGGATCCAGCCGAAATTTGTCGAAAGTCTTCGAGAATTGTGAGTGGCGTCCCAGTGACCCCACACTACAGTGTCCCACGCTGTTTCCCAAGTCACGTGTTCAGCGTCACTTGTATGCTGTTGTTGTTGTTCAGCTCAGCACAGCTGTTTCAGCAAGCCAGAGGTGAGTTTTGTGGTGATTTCTGCGTCCAGTGTGAGCTTCTCCACGTGTTTGTGGGTGGAGGAGGAGGAGGAATGGCTAGATGCTCGCCCCGCCATACACTCACCCACGCTCCTCGCCACCACACTACCATACACCACTCACCACTGCTCACTCCCTCTGCTGTGTTCTCTGCTGTTTTTCGTGTGAACTCGTCGCCAGTGCTGTGTATCCGAGTGCCCGAGGCCACTCGAAGCTGCGTGGATCAGCATGCCACGTAGATCATGACACCATGTGGATCGACACCATGTTGGGTGTGGCCGATGTCACGTAGACCTACAAAGCCACGTGAGTTACCAGATATCCCAGGCCACATGCTGTGGTCTGCTGCCCGCATCACATCGACGTCACCCACGATGCTGCCCGACTTCATGACGTCACGATGTCTGCTGACGTCACCTCACGATGTCTGCCTGACGTCACCTCGAGATGTCTGCTGACGTCACCTCACGATGTCTGCCTGACGTCACCTCGAGATGTCTGCTGATGTCACCTCGCGACATCACGCCTGACATCACACGATGTCACCATCGAGTGTTCAGTAATTATTTCAGTATTGTCGAGAAGATTGAGAGAAAATATATGTCGTGTGTTAATTAATTCCTCTCAGTCAGTGTTCTCACATTTTAGTATATGTCTTAGTGTCAGTTTTATGCACAGAAAAGCATCTTTTGCTAGTTTAAGCCATGTTGTACCGTATGTACAGCGGTGTGTTTGTAAGTTTTCCGTGTGTTCAGTGAGGTCTGTGGTCAGACCCTTGAGTTGCACCACTGTGTTAAGTCACCCGTGTGACCAGTGTGTTTGACAGCTGATTACTCAGCCCTGAGCGTACGAGCCCTCTTGTACAGAAAGCTTTTATGCTCGTCGCTCGTGATGTTCTGCAGAATTGTACCTGCTACGATTCCCATCGAGATTTGTTTCACTTCGCCTCCAGACCGTCAGAGTGCAGTTATATGTAGAGAAACAAGTCTGGGGATGCTTAGACTAACCTCTGCTATAACTCCAACTGTCGAGAGATGATACTCGACAAGCCGCAGCCAGGCCTGTCGGCAGGCGCTGTGTCAGCCTCGTGTCACAAGCTTCAGTGAGCAGCCTGCACAAAGATGATGTCACTTTGACTTCTAGCTCGCTCACTGCAGTCTGGTGTATGATGTTACGACTCCCAGATGTTTCGCCCAGTCGTCTCTGCCACGACTCGCTCCACAACTCGCTCCACGCTCGCCGGCAGTGACAGCCCAGCGACAGTACCAGTCGAGAGTCCTGAGTCGCTTGCCAGAAGTCCTGCCCAGTTGCCGAGTTTTCTCGACGCCTCACTCGAGGGCACCAGCATGTCGTGCCCCAGGTTGAGTGAAAACCTGCAGCGACTCCACGATGTCTGCTTCACCGTAGAGGAGACCGTACCCTGTTACGTCACAGCTCAGCTGCTGCGATGTCTCCCGTGTTGCAGTATCTGTCCAGACGCAGGAAGGCGTGCAGTGATGCCCATCGACGCTCACTGCCTATGACCACGATGTTTAGCACACCCCACATGTTTTTTTTCTTCCCTCCCTGTAGGAAGTTTTTTTTCCATGTCCATATGTATATATATGTTTTTATTTTGTGTTCTGTGCCCTGTTCCTACGAGAGAGAGAGAGACCGAGTTTCTTTTACTACCAGTATTGTCGCGTCGGGACGATGCGCGGTAGGTGGCCGAGCGTATGTAGACAGCCTGTACTGTCTGCACAGACAGCCCATGCTGTCTGCCAGCTTAGTTCATATTTCGCGTCATGCTGGTGCTGCCACCTAGAGGCCTTGCCACTTCAGTATGCCCAGACATGCCTCCAGCTCACTCACACAGTGGCCTAGCAGCAAGACACAAGTACTCCCAGCTCTCTCTCGTGGGATGGCCCTGCCCGGGCCAAGGGCACAACACAAGCCTGTGTACCCACCACGACATTAACAATAAACTAAGAAGCCTCCGAAGAAGTATATCATTTAACCACCCGCTGCCAGAATACCAAATAAACATCGTTATAGATGTGGTGGAGGAGGAGTGGGCGATGGTGGATGCAGAGGAAGTGGAAACTTTGGTAATGGAGGAAGAAGTGGGTATAGAGGTGGGGGGAGTAGTGGAAGTAGTTAAGAGGGGTAGGGGAGTAGGGGTGTTGGTAGGAGGGGTAGATGTGAAGAGGGGTAGGGGCTGAGGGGTGTTGGTTGGAGTGAAGAGTGGTAGGTTAGGAGGAGAGCAGGAGGGTGTACGAAGAGGGGGAGTGGGAGAGGGGTTTAGAAGAGAAGCAAGAAGGAGGGGTGATTATAGAGGGAAGATTGTTATCAGACAAGATTAGGTTAAGGACATGTGAGTAGTCTGATTGGTAAGCTTGAGAGATTACCATCGCAGACTGGACAGCAGTAGCAAGTTGACAGTTAGTTTTGAAGTCTAGTGGGTGTAGGCATAGATGGAGAGGTGTTTGTAGTCTGTGTTGGTGTTTGATGTGTGTAGGGTAGAAGAGGTAGACCAAGTGCGTGGGGAGGCCCAGGCATTGGGGGTGGGGGAGGGCGGTTTGGTAGGGGAGGGAGGTCCAGGGAAGGGGTTGGGGAGGGAGGGAGGTTGGCTAGCTCTGAGGGAGGAGAGATTGTCTTTTCTAGAGGGGCAGGAATTTGCAACTGCAGTGTGTGACCCACTGCAGTTAGAACATTTAAGGGGGAGGTTACAGGTATTCCAGAAGTGGCCAGTTGCTGAACATCTGGAGCAGACTTGTGTAGATGTGCGTGTGTTTTTGTCGTGGCCGAATTTGTAGCACTTAAGACATTGTGTGATTGGGTGGAAGTTCGGAGTGAAGAGAGTGTTTGGAGGAATGCAGATGGTCTTGGCAAAGATTCCTTGACTGAAGAGTGTAGAGGCGTCAGAAGGAGTTGAACAGCGTATTTTGAGAATGGTAGAGTTTTCGGGTCTGTAAATATCAACAGAGACTTTGTTCTTAGTACTGATGTCTTTTATTAAGTTGTCTTTGTTTGTGTCATAGGCTGTCAGGAGAGAGTAGTCTACGTGTTTAGCAATGACTGTGCTTTTGGCACGGTGCTCAGGAGTCCAAATAATGGTGAAGCCTGCGTTGAGAAGTTTTTGTCTGGTATCGGTTGAGGTGTACGTTTCGTAGGAATGTTTGTCAAGAAGGAGTTTGAAGCCTGAGTTGGTTTTAAAGACTTTAAGTGATCTGATATAATAAATTCCCAGGACAGATAGTGGCAACAGGATTAGAGAATTTGAGGTTTAGCGAGAAGGAATTGGATTTAGAAGAAGCAGAGGCAGGTGTGGGCGGTTGGGGGAAAGTGGAAGGGGGGTAGGAGGTGGAAGGCAACGAAGGCATCGTCTAATTACGAAAAGATGAAATTGGCGGTGACAATCGGCCAAAAAGTGAGAGTACTCAGCTAGGCAAGTACGTGTAAGTAGACACACGTACTTGCCTGGTGCAGGACACTGAGGAGGTGAACTGTAGTTTGAAGGAACACTGTATATCCTGAGCGGCGGCGAGACTGGCTGTATGGCGCGCAGTCAACAGGCATAGAGAATTCAAGCAGCAACAGGCTTCCTGCAACCACCGACGCACCAATCCTGATGGTGAAGAGGAAGACGAAGTTCCAGCAAGCACCACTCTAAGCGAGGTCTCTCCCATCACGGGGTAATTCGAGAGAGGCGAGATCGTCGATGATCAATGACCATGATGTGTGAACCAGAAGTGGAGCAGGACGGGTATATATAGGCAGGAAGAGGTAGTGGTGGTGGTAGTAGTAGTAGTAGTGGTAGTAGTAGTAGTAGTGGTAGTAGTAGTAGTAGTAGTAGTAGTGGTAGTAGTAGTGGTAGTAGTAGTGGTAGTAGTAGTGGTAGTAGTAGTAGTAGTAGTAGTAGTAGTAGTAGTAGAAGTAGTAGTAGTAGCAGCAGTGGTAGTAGTAGTAATGGGGAATTAAGGAGGAGGAGCCAGTCAAATACAAAGAAAGGGGAGCACTGCAAGGGAGCTAGGTGCCCACAGAGGGAGAGCAAGTGCACAGAGGTGGGGGAAGGGAAAGTGATGAAATAAATAATGAAGGAACAGAAACACGAGACAAAAGAAAGAAAGGCAACCCAGAGGAGAAAGAAGGAAAGAGGAAAGGGGAAGAGGGAGAAGAAGAAAAAATGAGGAATCAGTTTAAGGGCATTTTACAATGTAGTGGGAGAGGAAGGTATCTACAGAGACGAAGCCAGGACTAAGATTCATACAAGGAAAGTTGTGTATTAGAGAGGATTCAACTAGACGGCAACTGTTAGAATTGGAAGTAGTGAAGACAGTTTTAGCGGAAGACCAGTCTTCCGCTGGGTTGCCTTTCTTTCTTCTGTCTCGTGTTTCTGTTCCTTCATTATTTATTTCATCACTTCCCCTTCCCCCACCTCTGTGCACTTGCTCTCCCTCTGTGGGCACCTAGCTCCCTTGCAGTGCTCCCCTTTCTTTGTATTTGACTGGCTCCTCCTCCTTAATTCCCCACTACTACCACTACCACTACTACTACTACTACTACTTCTACTACTGCTACTACTACTACCACCACTACTACTACCACTATTACTACTACTACTACCACTACTACTACTACTACTACTACTACTACTACTACTGCTACTACCACCACTACCTCTTCCTGCCTATATATACCCGTCCTGCTCCACTTCTGGTCACACACACACCTTCATCGACCAACGATCTCGCCTCTAATTACCCCGTGTTGAGAGAGACTTTCCTCAGAGTGGTGGTTACTGGACCTTCGTCTTCACCATCAGGATTGGTGCATCGGTGGCTGCCTACCTAAGGGCAGGAAGCCTCCCTCTGCACTTCTGTTGCTGTCTGAGGTCTCCACGCCTCAGACTGTACGTGTAGTCTACACGCCATACAGCTAGTGTTGCCTCTCCTCGCCGCTCACAGCCAGTGTTGCCTCTCCTCGCTGCTCACAGCCAGCGCTCTTTTCATCCAGTGGTGGTTACTGGACCTTCGTCTAGACCAGCAGGATTGGTGCGTCAGTGGCTGCCTACCCAAGGGCAGGAAGCCTTCCTCTGCACTCCTGTTGCTGTCTGAAGTTTCCTGTGAGGGAAATGTTCAACAGATAGAAGTAACGAGCAAGTATAGGGTGGCGATAGTTTGATTGCTGGCTGCTTGTTAAAGGTAGGGTCAGACTAGCTCCCGCTATCCTCCCCCCCCCTTTCTCCCCACCCCGAAAGGTGACGTGTGGGGCTCCAGCCAAACAGTAATCACTCGACTCACAGCTCCCAGCACAACTATAAGTAAAAGCATCTGCTCCTATTCGAGTGGATATTGGTTGAAAGCTTCACTTTTGACCAATAATAAACTTAGTCCTTTCAGTTTTAAGCTCCACATAAGACTTTTCGATAATCACCACCTTTTTTAAGTATCTTGCACTTATGGAGTGAGTTCTTAAGCAGTGGGTAACCTGTCTCTCTTTCCAGCTTGGAATGACAGATCGGATCACCTGCCAACCAACGAGAAGTGTTGAAGCAGACGGACTGAAACAGCCCATGAGATGTCATTCATAATCTACCTACCTGATTACTTACAATGAACCACAGATGACTACCCCTCATCTTCGAAGTGGTAAAGAACCTGCGTTCCTGTCATCTGGACTGACTATTCAAGGCTATAGACTCTGTGAAGAACTAGTAGCTGGGTTGTCACCAACACCTGTGACCCCCACATCATCAACGGCTACAATTTCTACAAGACGGTGTCAACATCAACCAGACACCCCAGTTTACTTGTACATATTAGCGTTGAATTCAAATGGCAATTTTTCATTTCATTTTTCATTTTTCTTTCAAGTAGGATACACCTTCATGTTTTAATGTTTTATCTTTGCATTACTAAATAATAAAGTGTTTATCTTTGTGAATTATTATTTCTTTTTCTATTCATTAATTTTCCTGAGGAGGAGCAAGCCTTGGTAATACTGTCTGAAGTTGTTACAGGGCTGAGTAAGCCTTCACAAGTGGCGACCTTGCCAGGATCAACTAGACTGAATCAAGATTCAACTCCATCTCGAATCTACCATTGAAACTTCAACGCTGCATACCACACACGGTTACCACCAGCCATGAGTAATCATACTCTATGGTAGAATTACAGTACAGGTATTCAAAAGATTTGGTGATTATTACAGTCTCAATTTTTATTGTAAGTCAAGTCAGGCAGGATATACTAATTAATTCTGTCACATTTATTTTTGAGCTTGAAACGATTTGGAGGACTAGACTCTAGGGACCCGAGATTTTCCAGTGACAAGTTATTTCATTGAGCTCTTTATTATATCAAGGGAACTGTCGTAGGACACTCTTGATTTGTTGGTGAGAAGATTGGATAGTCAAGGGACCCCATTCTAAATGTTTGCTCGGAGCCGGAATAGAGCCCTCCGTTTTCTCTCACACGTACTGTTTAATCGAAGCAGGGATCGAACCTTCCGATTTATTTACAGTTTGAGCGGAGCAGGAATTGAATACTCTGTTTTCTTTGATATATCCGTTTCATTTTCCCCTGGTAGTTTAAGTTATTCTTTCAAGTATGGAGGAATACCAGTTTTGGATGAACACTGGGAGTAAGTTAGGAATAACGGGAGAAAATTTAGAAGCTTTCATTAGTGCTAAGATCCAGGAAAGAATAGAGAAGGAAAGAACTGAGAGAGAAGAAAGACAGTTAGAAAGAGAAAGAGAGGAGAAGAAGGAGAGAGAGAGAATCGAAAGAGAGGAGAAAAAGGAGAGAGATCGAATTGAAAGAGAAAACCAAGAAAGGCAGTTAGAAAGAGAAAGAGAGGAGAAAAAGGAGCGTGATAGACTTAATCGGGAGGAGAGAGCTAGAGTACGTGAGGAACAAGCTAAAATATGTGAGGAACAAGTTAGGTTAAGAGAACTTGAGGAAAGAGCAAAAGATAGAGAAGTTGAGGAAAGAGCAAAAGATAGAGAAGTTGAGGAAAAAGCTAGAGAGAATGAACTGCTAGAGAGACAAAAAGATCGCGAGCTCGAAAAATCTCGCCTTGAATTAGAGAATAAAAAGTTAACTTATACGCAACAACAATTAGAGGAAGGAGTAAATGAACATCATGCAGCTAGTGCACATATTCCAACACCTAATTTACCTCCTTTCACAGAGGGTGAAGACATTACTTCATACATTATCAGGTTTGAAAATACCGCTACCCTCTGTGAATGGCCTGCTGACACCTGGGCTACCAGGTTAGGTATGTTATTTTCTGGTACAGCTTTGAATATCTATGCAACTTTGTCGTAGGATATCATATGTAATTATAACCTACTGAAGAAGGCAATCCTTAAAGCATATCAAAAAACCACAAATTCTTATAGGAAAGATTTCAGGTATGCCACCTTACAGCATGGCCAAAACTTTAAGCAGTTACAGGTAACACTCTTTTGTTTGTTCGACTTTTGGATAGAGAGTTCAGGAATTGATCACAGTTATGAATCTCTTAGAAACTTCATGGTTGCTGACCAGTTCCTGACAGCTCTTCCTCACCAGATACGAACATTCATTAGAGAACGTAACCTGATTAAAGCTGAGGAAGTTGCTGAGGCAGCTGACTTGTATGCTGAGGCTCACAATTCCTATAAGGACGTAAAGGGATCGAACCTTAAGGGCAGTGGTTCACCTGAACCAAAGATTAAGAAGCCTACAGTAGAAACAAAGTCACCAGTTATTATACCAACATGTCATCTGTGTGGTGGTATCGGACACAAACGTCCAGATTGTCCTTCCAAGAAAATAGAGAAAGTTGGTAGATGTTTTGTTGACGGTAATGACCAAGCACCCTTCTGTTCAGGAGCAGCTAATGGTATAAAAGTCTCAGACATATTACGTGACACTGGATGTACGTGCATTGTAATTTCCGACAGACTGTTCCCCCACTTTAAAACCTCTCGTGTGTCCTCTATTCTTTCAGGTTACTTGGGTCTTGAAAATACTTTCCCTACAATACGTTGTTACTTGAAAACTAAATGGTTCACCGGTTGGACTAATGCGGTACTAGCCCCAATTACTTGTTCTACTATAGTGGGTAACATTAATGGTGCCATTCTTCCTTCAGAGGCGGATCTTTCGTCACCACCCGTGGATCTAAGTTTTCCAGCTCCTCTTCCTTGCAAGTTAAATATGACCTTAACAATTCCGCACCGGAAGCTGCATTGTCTCGTGCTGTTCATTTGGGGGTGGAAACAGATGATACTGCTCTCGATAGTGAGGTAGCAGGATCACCTGTCCACTAGTCAGGTGAAAGTAAGGGTATTGCCTCCGGCACTCTCAATGTCTTGACTAGGGCTCAGACCATAACCCTGGCTTCTCCTCCCTCCTCTTCTCCCTTTTATTTTCCCAGATTTTATGTCAAAGGATGACTTTGTCAATATACAGCGCGATTGCCCTTCAATTCGGTATTGTCATAATCAAGCTTTTAACAACAAAGTTATCCACGAGAGATACGTATCTCATAAGTTTGAATATATTAATGGTATCTTATATAAATCTGTTTTTAAATCTCAATCTTCAGAGATAGATTATTCCCTCCTTGTTGTTCCTAAACCATGTCGAGAGACTGTTCTTCAAATGGCTCATGATTTGCCAGTGACCAAACACTTGGCCCATCGTAAGACGTGGCATAAACTCAAGCACACTTATTTTTGGCCAAGCATGTACTTACAGGTTACAAAGAAGTATAGTTCTTGCAACAGGTGTCAGGTGCTTACTGCACAAAATGCACACACTCTTAGTTCCTATATATTTATTAAATCTAAAACTTCCCTCCTGCAGAAACGAGATACTCCACCATAGAAAAGGAATGTTTGGCCCTTGTGTGGGATATCTCCAAACTTAAATTTTATTTACTGGGAAAAGAATTTATTTTAGAAACGGATCACAAACCTTTGATATACCTAGACACTTTTAAGGGAACCAACAGTCGCCTCTTAAGGTGGACTCCAAGCTTTTAAGTTTCATACTGTGTATATCAATGGTTCATCCAATTATTTCTCTGACTGGTTAAGTTGTGACAGTCAGTAGATTTGTTGCCTTACGCGACTTCGTATTAGAACTTTTTCCTTGTCTATTCTTCTTATACTCCTTGACTATAAGTCTTGGTATGGGGGAGTGTGAGGGAAAAGTTCAACAGATAGGAGAAACGAGCAAAGTATAGGGTGATGATAGTTTGATTGCCGGCTGCTTGTTAAGGTAGGGTCAGACTAGCTCCCACTATCCTCCCCCATCCTTTCTCCCCACCCCGTAAGGTGACGTGTGGGGCTCAGGCCAAACAGTAATCAGTCGACTCATAGCTCCCAGCACAACTATAAGTAAAAGCCTCTGCTCCTATTCTAGTGGATATTGGTTGAAAGCTTCACTTTTGACCTATAATAAACTTAGTCCTTTCAGTTTTAAGCTCCACATAAGACTTTCGATAATCACCACCTTTTTTAAGTATCTTGTACTTATCATGGAGAGTGATTTCTTAAGCAGTGGGTAACCTGTCTCTCTTTCCAACTTGGAATGACAGATCGGGTCACCTGCCAACCAACGAGAAGTGTTCAAGCAGACGGACTGAAACAGCCCATGAGACGTCATTCATAATCTACCTACCTGATTACTTACAGTCAACTGCAGACGACTACCCCTCATCTTCACAGTGGTAAAGAACCTGCGTTCCTGTCATCTGGATGACTATTCAAGGCTTTAGACGCTGTGAAGAACTAGGCGTTGGGTTGTCACCAACACCTGTGACCCCCCCCCACATCATCAACTGCTACAATTTCTACAAGACGGTGTCAACATCAACCAGACACCCCAGTTTACTTGTACATATTAGCGTTGAATTTAAATGACAATTTTTCATTTCATTTTTCATTTTTCTTTCAAGTAGGACACACCTTCATTTTTTAATGTTTTATCTTTGCATTACTAAATAATAAAGTGTTTACCTTTGTGAATTATTATTTCTTTTTCTATTCATTAATTTTCCTGAGGAGGAGCCAGTCTTGGTAATACTGTCTGAAGTTGTTACAGGGCTGAGTAAGCCTTCACATCTCCACGCTTCAGCCTGTACGTGTGGTCTGCACGCCATACAACCAGTGTTGCCACTCCTCGCCGTTCAGTGCATACAGTGCTCCATCATGCTACAGCTCACCTCCTCAGTGTCCTGTGCCTCCAGTGACGGACTCCACAAGAAAATTTTAAAGTTATAACCAGGCAAGTACGTGTGTCTACTTCACACGTACTTGCCTAGCCAATTATTCTCACAGATTTGGCCGCCACATCTAATTTACGATGCCTTCAATGCCTTCCACTTTCTTTCCCCTTACCATTCCTTCTCTACCGCCTAAACCTGCCTCTACTCTGTCTACTCCTGCCTCTAAGGCCTACCCTGCCTCTACCTCTTCCAAACCCAATTCTTTCTCGCTTAACCTCAAATACTCTAAATCTGATCATGCCACTATCTGTCCTGGAAATTTATTGTACCAGATCACTGGCGCACCTCAGCTGAAAGTCTTTAAAACCAACTCAGGCTTCAAACTCTAGACGAAAGCCCAGTAACCACCACTGGATGAAAAGAACACTGGAGTTAAGCAGCGAGGAGAGGCAACACTAGCTGTATGGCGTGTAGACTACACGTACAGTCTGAGGCGTGGAGACCTCAGACAGCAACAGGAGTGCAGAGGGAGGCTTCCTGCCCTTAGGTAGGCAGCCACCGATGCACCAATCCTGATGGTGAAGACGAAGGTCCAGTAACCACCACTCTGAGGAAAGTCTCTCTCAACACGGGGTAATTAGAGGCGAGATCGTTGGTCGATGAAGGTGTGTGTGAGTGTGACCAGAAGTGGAGCAGGACGGGTATATATAGGCAGGAAGAGGTAGTGGTGGTAGTAGTAGTAGTAGTGGTGGTAGTAGTAGTAGCAGTAGTGGTAGTAGTAGTAGTAGTGGTAGTAGGAATAGTAGTAGTAGTAGTTTGAAGAAAACTTTAAAGTTATAACCAGGCAAGTACGTGTGTCTACTTCACACGCACTTGCCTAGCCAATTATTCTCACAGATTTGGCCGCCACATCTAATTTACGATGCCTTCAATGCCTTCCACTTTCTTTTCCCTTACCATTCCTTCTCTACCGCCTAAACCTGCCTCTACTCTGTCTACTCCTGCCTCTAAGGCCTACTCTGCCTCTACCTCTTCCAAACCCAGTTCTTTCTCGCTTAACCTCAAATACTCTAAATCTGATCATGCCACTATCTGTCCTGGAAATTTATTGTACCAGATCACTGGCGCACCTCAGCTGAAAGTCTTTAAAATCAACTCAGGCTTCAAACTCCTTGACAGACATTCCTATGAAACGTACACCTCAACCGAAACCAGACAAGAACTTCTCAATGCAGGCTTCACTATTATTTGGACTCTTGAGCACCACGCCAAATGCACAGTGGTCGCAAAACACGTAGACTATTCTCTCCTGACTGCCTATGACACAGACAAAGAAGACTTAATCAAAGACATTAGTACTAAGAACAAAGTCTCTGTTGACGATATTTACAGACCTGAGAACTCTACCATCCTCAAAATCCGCTGTTCAAATCCTTCTGACGCCTCTACACTCTTTAATCAAGGAATCTTTGCCAAGACCATCCGCATTCCTCCAAACACTCTCTTCACTCAAAACTTTCACCCCATCACACAATGTCTGAAATGCTACAAATTCGGCCACGACAAAACCATGCACTTCCACACAAATCTGCTCCAGATGTTCAGCAACTGGCCACTTCTGGAACACTTGCAACCTCCCCCTTAAATGTTCTAACCGCAGTGGGTCACACACTGCAGTTGCAAATTCCTGCCCTTCTAGAAAAGACATTCTCTCCACCGTCAGAGCCAGCCAACCTCCCTCCCTCCCCAACCACTTCCCTGCACCTCCCTCCCCTACCATACCTTCCTCTCCTTCCCCCAATGCCTGGGCTACTCCATGCACTTGGTCTACCTCTCTTACTCTACACACCTCAAACACCAACACACAGACTAGAAGCACTTCTCCTTCTACACCTACACCCACACTAGACTACAAAACTAACTGCCAATTCTCCACTGCTGCCCACTCTGCGATGGTAATCTCTCAAGCTTACCAATCAGACTACTCACATGTCCTTAACCTAATCTTGTCTGCAAACAATCTTCCCTCTTTTATTTTCCCCCCTTCCTGCTTCTCTTCTAAGCCCCCTACAACCTCTTCCTCCTCCCTCTCTCTCACCCCCCACTTCCCTCACCCACCAGCTCTCCTCCTCCCCTACCCTTCTGCACTACTTCCACCCCTCCCACCAACACCCCTACTGCTGCTGCTACGACCACTCCTCCCCCCACCTCCTTACCCACTTCCTCATGCCCAACCAAAGCTTCCACTTCCTCATCCCCTACCAAAGCTTCCACTTCCTCTGCATCTATCTTCGCCCACTCCACCACAACCAAAACTTCATCCAGGTCCAACTCCACCTCCTCCAGACAAAATCCACTTAAATCTAAACCTGCCCCAACTTCTGACAGACCAAAGAACATAAAAACAGATCCATCTCTTCCTCCCCCTCCAGGAAACGGGTCCGTAACACCTACAAACACACATCCTCCGATGGTACCACTATCATGGGCTTTAATCCAAACTCCTCCCCCGACATTAAATTTGCTATGACGAAACCATTAAATCATGTTTAAAGTGAATCAGTTCAACGTCCGTTCTTATTATACTTACTGGCTATGCTTACTATACTTACTATACTTACTGGCCGAGCTCCTTGAAGCAGAGAGGCCAGATATTGTTTTGCTAAACAGTACCTGCCTCAAAGCCCCTCAACGTATGCGCCATTATGGTTATACTGCACTACAGTCCCCCTATGATCCCCACGATGGGGTTGCCATCCTTGTCAAATCCAACATAAAACACGAATTTCTCCCAATCCCTTTTATTCACCAACAATGTCTTGCATTCAGAATACAAACCCACCTTGGCCCCTTTATCTTTTTCACCACCTATGCTCGCCCAAACACTATTCTCAACATACACGACCTCTCCTTAGTCTTCAACTACACCAACACACCAACATACCTACTAGCTGACATGAATGCCAAGCATACCGCCTTTCATCACACCAGTAACAACCAGCTTGGTCACCAATTACTCAACTTCACAAACCATAAACACCTAATTCATCTCGGCCCAGACTTCAATACCTTCTTCAACCACACGGGCCAAGGCAAACCAGACATCATTCTGGCAAACCGAGCCAGCTCTCTATTTCAACACTACATCTCACCTGGCCCTATTACAGGCTCTGATCACATCCCAGTCATCTTACACATCTCCTCCAAACCTATCCTCATTCCAACCACACCTTCCTTCTCCTACAATAACGCTGATTGGGATGCTTTCAAACAACACATAGACAATATTAACCTCACCTATGACTACAACAACAAACCTATCTCTGACATCGATACTCAACTTGATCTCATCCAGGACACCATTACACAAGCAGCCAACATCGCAATACCAAAGAAAACTCACACCACTCGTTATTCCTTCAAACCGTCACTCAGAACAAGAAGACTAATTATCTGCTACCACAACCGCTTCCCCTACAACACACATAGATTTAATCATGCCCGATTAGATCTCACTTACCTTAGGAACAACATTCTACACAGCCTAGACCAAGACTACAACAATCACTGGTCACAACTCATACAACAAGCAGACAAACAGCGTATTAAAAACACTAAAGCCTTCTGGAACTTTATCAAAATATCAGAGGCACCACTCCCACCAACAAATTCAAACACATCACCCACAACAACACACACATCTCAGACCCGCAGGCTGCTACCAACATCTTCAAACACATCTGGGAGAACATCTTCCACCCTCACCCACTTCACCCTAACGATATTCAACACATTCAGAACATAGAACACTGGAACACTGCACACACACACAAGAAACAACAGCAGATAGCCACATACATATAGACTCTCTCACCTACTCCCAAGAACTCGACACTAATTTCACCAACACAGACATTAAAACTCTCCTCAGACACCTTCCTCCCAAGGCTCCTGGTGCCTCTGGCCTAAACCATATTATCCTAAAACACCTTCCTGACTCTATCATTACTGCCTACACAAACCTCCTCAATGCCTCCCTTGCCTCTGGATACTTCCCTTCCCTCTTCAAAGCTGCTACTGCTATCATCCTTCCTAAACCCCAAAAAGACCACTCTGATCCTAGAAACTATCGCCCTATCAGCCTCCTCGAAACTTTAGGAAAACTCTTTGAACAACTCATCAACCATCGCCTTCGCAGACACCTGGAACAAAACTCTCTACTTTCTGATGGCCAGTTTGGCTTCAGAACACACAGATCCACACAGGATGCCATTAACATCATTATCAACTACGTCCACATAAACACAAAACAAAAAGACGTTGAAAAAGCTTTTGACACTGTCTGGCACGAAGGGCTCAAGTACAAACTCTGCACTAACTTTAACCTGCCTATCACTACGCGTAAACTCCTCTGCAACTTCCTAGTCGGCCGTACCATGCGAATAAAATTCCAAGGCTGTTACTCTGACTACTTCACACTAAATGCTGAAGTACCCCAGGGATCTGTCCTCTCCCCTACCCTCTATATTTTATACACTGTAATAAAGTTGGTAGAATTACCGACAATATGTAAAGTAAAAGGACACAAGTGCAACTAATGTGACATTTTATTGTGGCAACGTTTCGCTCTCCAGGAGCTTTATCAAGCCATTACAAACAATACATGGACACAGAGGGTATATAAAGGCTCAGAGTGAGGTGCAATATTAGTGAGGTACCATATCGATGTTTACTAGTAGTAGTAGTAGTAGTAGTAGTAGTAGTAGTAGTAGTGACAAAAATAATACAATATGGTAGAGCAATTAATTCGTACATGAGTAAAAGGATATAAAAGCTATTACTTGGGTAACATAAAAATAGGTTGGACAAATATAGACTGGAAGGAGGCAGGTAGTTTCAGTGTTCACTCTCTGTAATGTGCCTTGTGTAGTATAACAGGAGAGACTATGTGATGGCAGGGTTTACTGTTTTCAGGAGGATTCTTGCTAAGACTTCGGAGATGGTGAAGCTGCCGTTGTTTTGTTTAATTGTATTCGAAACAGCGATCAGTGCTGATTCGAGGCACTTGCGTCTGCGGAAATTAGTTTCTTTAATCACTAATTGGGCGTCTCTAAATTTCATGAGATGATTGGTGGAATTTCGGTGTTGTACACAGGCGTTGTTCAAGTTATCGTTCCTACATGCGTAAATGTGTTCATTGAGGCGGGTGTCGAGGGTTCTTGCTGTTTCACCTACGTAGATCTTGTCACAGCCTCCATAGGGTATAGTGTAAACTCCTGCATTGACTGGTTCGTGGTGCTTGGATTTTGTCCTGGTTAGATCCTTTATTGAAGTGCTAGAAGCGATGGCGACTCTGGTGTTAGCTTGTGAAAGTACTTTTGAGACGTTTAGTGCAACCTGGCTGTTGGGAAGAATTATAACTTTGTTTGGAGTGGTGTTGATGCGTGGAGAATTAATGATCTGAAGAGCTCTTTTCTTGCAGTCTTTGATGAAAAAAGAAGGAAAATGTAACTCAGTGAATGTTTGGTGAATGTATGTACATTCCTCTTCAAGAAACTCAGGACTACAAATTCGGAATGCTCTTAGGAAAAACCCGATGATGATGCCTCTTTTGGTCTTGGTATCTTGACTGGAATAGAAGTGTGTGAGATCATTTTTATTGGTGGGTTTCCGATAAACTTGAAATCTTAGGTTGTTGTCTACTTTGTGAATGAGGACGTCGAGGAAAGGTAGCTTGTCATTTGACTCTTCTTCTAGTGTAAACTGGATCGCCGGTTCAACTGCGTTGACCCTTCCCTGAAGATTCCGTACATCAAAACGTTTGGGAGTTATTACGAGGACGTCGTCCACGTAACGTAACCAAGTGACGCTTGAAAGGATGATGTTGGCGAAGTGTTCGGACTCTATGTGTTCCATGTATAAGTTGGCTAGGACGGCACTGACGGGGGACGCCATTCCCATGCCGTAGGTTTGTTCGTAGAGCTTGTTATTGAAAGAAAAACAGTTGAAATTAACACAGAGTTCAATCAAGTCAACAGAATCTCCGGGAGGTAGAGGAAGATTAAGGTCCTGATTGACTTTACGTCGTAGAACCTCGATGGCTTTTTTGGTAGGTACTTTTGTGAAGAGGGAAGTCACATCCAAACTGCTTAGTTTCTTGTTACGGATGGAGAGGTTTCGGATGCGGTTGAGAAGGTCGCCTGAGTGTTTAAGATGAGCGGGGCTGATGGTCCCCAGAAGGCAGGAAAGATGTTTGGCAAGAACTCCGGCTAGTTCGTGTGGAGCACTGCCTATTCCTGACGTGATTGATCTGAGAGGAATATTGTGTTTATGGGTCTTGGGTAAACCATACATGTGTGCTGGTTTAGGGTTGCTTGGTAAAAGTACAGAAGTTTCTTCCCTTCTCTAGTGCGTTTGAGTATTTGTCTGGTTTTGTATAGAAAATCTTTGGTGAGCGTCTCCCACTGTTGAGTGCTGATGGGTTCGTATGTAGATTGATCATTCAAAAGGTCCATCATTTTAGTGTTGTAGTCACTGGTGTTGAGTATGACGACTCCACCTCCTTTGTCGGCGGTGGTGACGATATGTTGGGGTCGTTGGCGAGGTTCTTAAGGGCAGTGACGTATCGTCTAGGTAATTCTACCAACTTTATTGCAATCTGTCGGACACCGCAACATAATGGACATTTCTTGCAGACGTTATTTGGACACCCTTCTTCGCGCTCACAGCTATCGCAACAGACACAACTTCCTACAAGATTGCCTGGCAGAGAAGGTGATCCCTAAGTCTACTCCTGCACAACTCTCCAACTCCAAGCACCCCTTCTCTCCAGCTACCCAAGCTTACTTAACTGAATGTGCCGAAGAACTTTCTAACATCGCTAAGGAAACCTTTGAAACTGCAAGGAATATGAGGGCCAATCTTCAGATTGACCAACACACTACTGAGCATATTCTCAGCACAGTCACCACAGCTAACCTCCAACAGAAGATCAAACTCAATCGCAAACTTCAGTACCTCTGCACTAACAGTCGATGGAAGGAAATGGGACGCGAATCCCTGATAAACAACTTATCGTCACGCACCTTAACCGACTACGAGAAACAAGCACTGAGTCTGGTACTCAAATTTACCACCAACCAAGGGGTGCTTGGAGTTGGAGAGTTGTGCAGTAGACTTAGGGATCACCTTCTCTGCCAGGCAATCTTGTAGGAAGTTGTGTCTGTTGCGACAGCTGTGAGCGCGAAGAAGGGTGTCCAAATAACGTCTGCAAGAAATGTCCATTATGTTGCGGTGTCCGACAGATTGTAATAAAGTTGGTAGAATTACCTAGACGATACATCACTGCCCTTAAGAACCTCGCCAACGACCCCAACATTATCGTCACCACCGCCGACAAAGGAGGTGGAGTCGTCATACTCAACACCAGTGACTACAACACTAAAATGATGGACCTTTTGAATGATCAATCTACATACGAACCCATCAGCACTCAACAGTGGGAGACGCTCACCTAAGATTTTCTATACAAAACCAGACAAATACTCAAACGCACTAGAGAAGGGAAGAAACTTCTGTACTTGTTACCAAGCAACCCTAAACCAGCACACATGTATGGTTTACCCAAGACCCATAAACACAATATTCCTCTCAGACCAATCACGTCAGGAATAGGCAGTGCTCCACACAAACTAGCCGGAGTTCTTGCCAAACATCTTTCCTGCCTTCTGGGGACCATCAGCCCCGTTCATCTTAAACACTCAGGCGACCTTCTCAACCGCATCCGAAACCTCTCCATCCGTAACAAGAAACTAAGCAGTTTGGATGTGACTTCCCTCTTCACAAAAGTACCTACCAAAAAAGCCATCGAGGTTCTACGACGTAAAGTCAATCAGGACCTTAATCTTCCTCTACCTCCCGGAGATTTTGTTGACTTGATTGAACTCTGTGTTAATTTCAACTGTTTTTCTTTCAATAACAAGCTCTACAAACAAACCTACGGCATGGGAATGGGGTCCTCCATCAGTGCCGTCGTAGCCAACTTATACATGGAACACATAGAGTCCGAACACTTCGCCAACATCATCCCTTCAAGCGTCACTTGGTTACGTTACGTGGACGACGTCCTCGTAACAACTCCCAAACGTTTTGATGTACGGAATCTTCAGGGAAGGGTCAACGCAGTTGAACCGGCGATCCAGTTTACACTAGAAGAAGAGTCAAATGACAAGCTACCTTTCCTCGACGTCCTCATTCACAAAGTAGACAACAACCTAAGATTTCAAGTTTATCGGAAACCCACCAATAAAAATGATGTCACACACTTCTATTTCAGTCAAGATACCAAGACCAAAAGAGGCATCATCATCGGGTTTTTCCTAAGAGCATACCGAATTTGTAGTCCTGAGTTTCTTGACGAGGAATGTACATACATTCACCAAACATTCACTGAGTTACATTTTCCTTCTTTTTTCATCAAAGACTGCAAGAAAAGAGCTCTTCAGATCATTAATTCTCCACGCATCAACACCACTCCCAACAAAGTTATAATTCTTCCCAACAGCCAGGTTGCACTGAACGTCTCAAAAGTACTTTCACAAGCTAACACCAGAGTCGCCATCGCTTCTAGCACTTCAATAAAGGATCTAACCAGGACAAAATCCAAGCACCACGAACCAGTCAATGCAGGAGTTTACACTATACCCTATGGAGGCTGTGACAAGATCTACGTAGGTGAAACAGCAAGAACCCTCGACACCCGCCTCAATGAACACATTTACGCATGTAGGAACGATAACTTGAACAACGCCTGTGTACAACACCGAAATTCCACCAATCATCTCATGAAATTTAGAGACGCCCAATTAGTGATTAAAGAAACTAATTTCCGCAGACGCAAGTGCCTCGAATCAGCACTGATCGCTGTTTCGAATACAATTAAACAAAACAACGGCAGCTTCACCATCTCCGAAGTCTTAGCAAGAATCCTCCTGAAAACAGTAAACCCTGCCATCACATAGTCTCTCCTGTTATACTACACAAGGCACATTACAGAGAGTGAACACTGAAACTACCTGCCTCTTTCCAGTCTATATTTGTCCAACCTATTTTTATGTTACCCAAGTAATAGCTTTTATATCCTTTTACTCATGTACGAATTAATTGCTCTACCATATTGTATTATTTTTGTCACTACTACTACTACTACTACTACTACTACTACCACTAGTGAACATCGATATGGTACCTCACTAATATTGCACCTCACTCTGAGCCTTTATATACCCTCTGTGTCCATGTATTGTTTGTAATGGCTTGATAAAGCTCCTGGAGAGCGAAACGTTGCCACAATAAAATGTCACATTAGTTGCACTTGTGTCCTTTTACTTTACATTTTATACACTAACGACATTCCAACACCTGTATACCAAAACTCCATCACACTAGCCTATGCAGACGACATTACACAACTTATCACTCATGCCAATATAGATACACACACACAAAACACAAAATGAGGTCGACAGGATAGCCATCTGGCAACAAAAATGGAGGATCAAAACCAATGCAGCTAAATCCAGCATTACATATTTTAACTACAGGAAACGTGATCCTCCATTGCCTGTCGAGCTCAGAACAGCTGACACCCGCACTTACATCCCCATCACACAATCTGTCACTGTCCTTGGCGTTAATCTTGACTACCTTCTTAGCTTTCACGGACACATTCACTCAAGACATGCAATAGCTAGTAAGGCCCTCGCGGGCCTCTTACAAGCTGAAACATGAGAGTAAGACACATGTGCAACATATGGGTATCTTTATTGTAGACGTTTCGCCATCCAGTGGCTTTATCAATACAAATTCTAGGACATAACTTGAAGACAGTAGAACTATGTACAGAAGATGAGGTAATCAGTCCCTCAACCTAGGAGTAGGTGCGAACAGCACCATAGTCGTGGAGATTCTTGGGATTCTGCGACTATGGTGCTGTTCGCACCTACTCCTAGGTTGAGGGACTGATTACCTCATCTTCTGTACATAGTTCTACTGTTTTCAAGTTATGTCCTAGAATTTGTATTGATAAAGCCACTGGATGGCGAAACGTCTACAATAAAGATACCCAGATGTTGCACATGTGTCTTACTCTCATCTTGTCGGTATTATATACCATTCGTACACAAGCTGAAACATGCCTCCCAACGCACCAAACTACACCTCTACAAATCCCTAATACGTCCTCTGATAACTTACTCTCCTCTAGCCCTCTCTCTTGCAGCTAAAACGAACTTACTTAAACTGCAGCGTATCCAGAACAAGGCGCTGCGCTGGGTGCTTGATGTCAGATGGGAGGACTTCGCCATAAGCGAGTCTCTCCATGCCCAATTAGACATCCCTGCGCTGAATCTGTACTGGAAGACGCTCAGTGACAGACAGATAGACAAACTTGAGACACGACACGATTACAGGGCCTCTCTCCTTGACGAAGACATTCTCAGACCCACAAACCAACACAACCTTTTCTACTCCTTGTATGATCCTGCTCCAAACCCTATTTACAAATAACCTTGGATTCTCTGACAGGTAGCATTCTCTGACCCGCTTTCGCGGGTTAAGACATGGCTCAATTCTACACTCCTCTCAAGAGCTAATCTTTGCCTGTCCCGTCCTTCCCGCTCACCCCACCGGAGTCCCAATAGAAGAGCCTGAATTTCTCTTCTCAATATCTGTCCCACGATCGCCTTCGCTGCTGGGTTAAGCCCTGGCTCTATTTCTACGACTAAGAACACTCCTCTCCAGCACTATTCTTCGTCTGTCCCGTCTTCCCCGCTCATCCCATTTGGGATCTTACCTGCACTATCGTTCGTAACTTCTGGTTAGTGTGACTTTGTAAATGGTCCAAGTCGGACCGAAACGTCGTCGTAAGCTCCTCTCTCCTATGTGCGGGTTATTTGTGTATCGTTGCAGTCACGGTATTGTGTCTTTTTTTGTTATTTACAAAATACTGAGAGGAATTGACAAGGTGGACAAAGACAGGATGTTCCAGAGATTGGACACAGTAACAAGGGGACACAGTTGGAAGTTGAAGACACAGATGAATCACAGGGATGTTAGGAAGTATTTCTTCAGCCACAGAGTAGTCAGTAAGTGGAATAGTTTGGTAAGCGATGTAGTGGAGGCAGGATCCATACATAGCTTTAAGCAGAGGTAAGATCAAGCTCACGATTCAGGGAGAGTGACCTAGTAGCGACCAGTGAAGAGGCGGGGCCAGGAGCTCGGACTCGACCCTGCAACCTCAACTAGGTGAGTACAACTAGGTGAGTACACACACACACACACACACACACACACACACACACACACACACACACACACACACACACACACACACACACACACACGAACACACACACACACACACTCACAAACACACACACACACACACACACACACACACACACACACACACACACACGCACGCACGCGCGCACACACACACACACACACATACACACACACACACACACCCCACAGAATCTCCCACCAAAAGACTCCACCCGCGACATTCCCAACGCAACTGAGCAACCTATACTACAACCCACTCACTGTTCCCTCTGCCACCAATCCCCATATCACAAACCTCACCCCAACAGCTGTCCCTTATGGGCATTCTGACCCCACCCCCATCAACACAAACCCCACCTACACCACAGCCCCATATAGGCCTCCACCAAGGCTCTCGCTCCCCCAACCCCAATATTCTTGCATGACCACAATGATAGAAAAGAAACTAAAGGTTTGGTACACAAACGCGGATGGAATAATGAATAAACATGAGGAGTGGAATGAAAGAATCAGTGAAAAATCCCCAGACATCATAGCAGTCACAGAAACAAAACTCGCTGAGACAATAACAGACACAATCTTCCCAACAGGATATCAGATCCTGAGGAAAGATAGAAGGAGTAGAGGGGGAGGAGGGGTTGCACTGCTCATAAAACACCGATGGGGATTTGAGGAAATGGAAGGCATGGACATGATTGGAGAAAGAGACTACATTGTAGGTACAATTTGTCCGGAGAACATAAAGTAGTCATTGGAGTGATGTATAACCCACCACAGAACTGCAGGAGGCCAAGAGAGAGACATTGAGGACATCACTTATGAGAGGCCCCTTGGAGCTAGCGATCATGTGGTTCTGAGTTTTGACTATATAGTAGAGTTACAAGTGGAGAAGGTAACAGGAACTGAAGGGGACAGGCCAAACTATAAAAGGGGGGACTACACAGGTATGAGAAACTTCCTGCAGGAGGTTCAGTGGGACAGAGAAATGGTAGGAAAATCAGTAAACGAGATGATGGAATATGTGGCAACAAAGTGCAAGGAGGCAGAGGAAAGTTTTGTTCCCAAGGGAAACGGAAATAATAGGAAGACCAAAACGAGTCCTTGGTTTACCCGAAGGTGTAGGGAGGCAAAAACTAAGTGCAACAGAGAATGGAAAAGGTACAGGAGGCATAGGACCCAGGAAAACAAGGAGATTAGTAGAAGAGCCAGAAACGAGTATGCACAGATAAGGAGGGAGGCCCAGCGACAGTATGAAAACGACATAGCATCGAAAGTCAAATCTGACCCGAAACTGCTGTATAGCCACATTAGGAGGAAGACAACAGTCAAGGACCAGGTGATAAGGCTGAGGAAAGAAGGTGGAGAACTCACAAGAAACGATCAAGAGGTATGTGAGGAGCTCAACACGAGATTTAAGGAAGTATTTACAGTAGAGACAGGAAGGACTCTGGGGGGACAGACCAGATGGGGACACCAGCAAGGAATACACCAACAAGTGTTGGACGACATACATACAGATGAGGAGGAGGTGAAGAAACTGCTAAGGGACATCGATACCTCAAAGGCAATGGGACCAGACAACATCTCCCCATGGGTCCTTAGAGAGGGAGCAGATATGTTGTGCGTGCCACTTACCACAATCTTCAACACATCCCTGGAAACTGGGCAACTACCTGAGGTATGGAAGACGGCAAATGTAGTTCCCATTTTTAAAAAAGGAGACAGAAAAGAGGCACTAAACTATAGACCTGTGTCATTGACGTGTATAGTATGCAAAATTATGGAGAAGATTATCAGGAGGAGAGTGGTGGAGCACCTGGAACGGAACAGGAGTATAAATGCCAACCAGCACGGATTCACGGAAGGCAAATCCTGTGTCACAAACCTTCTGGAGTTTTATGATAAAATAACAGAAGTAAGACAAGAGAGAGAGGGGTGGGTTGATTGCATCTTCTTGGACTGCAAGAAGGCCTTTGACACAGTTCCTCACAAGAGATTAGTGCAGAAGCTAGAGCATCAGGCGCATATAACAGGAAGGGCACTGCAATGGATCAGAGAATACCTGACAGGGAGGCAACAACGAGTCATGGTACGTAATGATGTATCACAGTGGGTACCTGTGACGAGCGGGGTCCCACAGGGGTCGGTCCTAGGACCAGTGCTATTTTTGGTATATGTGAACGACATGACGGAAGGGTTAGACTCAGAAGTGTCCCTGTTTGCAGATGATGTGAAGTTAATGAGGAGAATTAAATCTGATGAGGACCAGGCAGGACTTCAAAGAGACCTGGACAGACTGGACACCTGGTCCAGCAAATGGCTTCTCGAATTTAATCCTGCCAAATGCAAAGTCATGAAGATAGGGGAAGGGCACAGAAGACCACAGACAGAGTATAGGCTAGGTGGCCAAAGACTGCAAACCTCACTCAAGGAGAAAGATCTTGGGGTGAGTATAACACCGAGCATGTCTCCGGAAGCACACATCAATCAGATAACTGCTGCAGCATATGGGCGCCTGGCAAACCTGAGAACAGCATTCCGATTCCTTAGTAAGGAATCATTCAAGACACTGTACACCGTGTATGTCAGGCCCATACTGGAGTATGCAGCACCTGTTTGGAACCCGCACTTGATAAAGCACGCCAAGAAACTAGAGAAAGTACAAAGGTTTGCGACAAGGTTAGTTCCAGAGCTAAAGGGAATGTCCTATGAAGAAAGATTAAGGGAAATCGGCCTGACCACACTGGAGGACAGGAGGGTCAGGGGAGACATGATAACGACATATAAAATACTGCATGGAATAGACAAGGTGGACAAAGACAGGATGTTCCAGGGAGGGGACACAGAAACAAGAGGCCACAATTGGAAGTTGAAGACACAAATGAGTCAGAGAGATAGTAGGAAGTATTTCTTCAGTCATAGAGTTGTAAGGCAGTGGAATAGCCTAGAAAATGACGTAGTGGAGGCAGGAACCATACACAGTTTTAAGACGAGGTTTGATAAAGCTCATGGAGCGGGGAGAGAGAGGGCCTAGTAGCAACCGGTGAAGAGGTGGGGCCAGGAGCTAGGACTCGACCCCTGCAACCACAAATAGGTGAGTACAAATAGGTGAGTACACACCAGGAGCTGAGTTTCGACCCCTGCAACCACAATTAGGTGAGTACAATTAGGTGAGTACACACCTGGAAAGAAACAAGTGTATAATTGACAACCAGCACGCTTTCAGGGAAGGAAAATCCTGTGTCACAAACCTACTGGAGTTTTATGACAAGGTGACAGAAGTAAGACAAGAGAGAGAGGGGTGGATCGACTGCATTTTTTTGGGCTGCAAGAAGGCCTTCGACACAGTTCCTCACAAGAGGTTACTGCAAAAGCTAGAGGATCAGGCACACATAACAGGAAATTCACTGCAATGGATCAGAGAATACCTGACATGGAGGCAACAACGAGTCATGGTACGTGACGAGGTGTCAGAGTGGGCGCCTGTGACAAGCGGGGTTCCACAGGGGTCAGTCCTAGGACCTGTGCTGTTCTTGGTATATGTGAATGACATAACGGAAGGGATAGACTCAGAAGTGTCCTTGTTTGCAGATGATGTGAAATTAATGAGAAGAATCAAATCGGATGAGGATCAGGCAGGACTACAAAGAGACCTGGACAGGCTACAAGCCTGGTCCAGCTACTGGCTGGAACCAGGCAAAGAAGACCGCAGACACAATATAGTTTAGATGGCCAAAGACTGCAAACCTCACTCAAGGAAAAAGATCTGGGGGTGAGTATAACACCGAGCATATCTTCTGAGGCTCACATCAATCAGATAACTGCTGCAGCATACGGGCGCCTGGCAAACCTACGGATAGCGTTCCGATACCTCATTAAGGATTCGTTCAAGACTCTGTATACCATTTACGTCAGGCCCATACTGGAGTATGCAGCACCAGTTTGGAATCCACACCTAGTCAAGCACGTCAAGAAATTAGAGAAAGTGCAAAGGTTTGCAACAAGACTAGTCCCAGAGCTACGGGGATTGTCCTACGAAGAAAGGTTGAGGGAAATCGGCCTGACGACACTGGAGGACAGGAGGGTCAGGGGAGACATGATAACGGCATATAAAATACTGCGCGGAATAGACGAGGTGGACAAAGACGGGATGTTCCAGAGAAGGGACACGGGCACAAGGGGTCACAATTGGAAGTTGAAGACTCAGATGAATCAAAGGGATGTTAGGAAGTATTTCTTCAGTCATAGAGTAGTCAGGCCGTGGAATGGCCTAGAAAGTGACGTAGTGGAGGCGGGAACCATACATAGTTTTTAGGCGAGGTTTGATAAAGGTCATGGGGCAGGGAGAGAGAGGACCTAGTAGCAATCAGCAAAGAGGCGGGGCCAGGAGCTAAGACTCGACCCCTGCAACCACAAATAGGTGAGTACAGCGCTTAAATTACAAAACAAGTATTTTGGAAGCTCGGCGCAGTACGACATCCTCCCCAGCAAGGACATACAGCGAGCCTCCAGCACTTCACTGCCAGACGCACGAAATATTCACATAACATGTGGTTACATTGTCAGGTTATTAGCAGCAATATCTACATACTGGAAACTAAGAGTCACTCACTCATACAGCTGATTATCTAAAGTAATTAACATTTATTATGGAAGAGAAAGTAACCGTTAGGAAGGTTAAGACAGGCGCACGCGCACTCACACACGTTCACGCACGCACACACGTTCACGCACGCACACACGTTCACGCACGCATACACGTTCACGCACGCTCACATGTTCACGCACGCACACACGTTCACGCACGCACACACGTTCACGCACGCACACTCACACATAACACATACAAACACACGCACGCACGCACACACGTTCACGCACGCACACTCACACATAACACATACAAACACACACTCGCACGCACACACGTTCACGCACTCACACACGTTCACGCACGCACACTCACACATAACACATACAAACACACACTCGCACGCACACACGTTCACGCACTGTGGCATGCAAAGAGTACGTAACCTTTATTCGGCGCATGGACACACCCTCATTTACAGGCTATCTCCCCCAACCAGCGAACCAGGTTGCTAAGAGTTGATGATGGGGCCCCATCGTTCAACTAGTGACCAGGTTCTAGCCAATAAGAAGGTGGGATTGGCAATCGCAGAGGTTATGTGGATACCGCTCTCCTGTCTGCCCTTGTCATTCCCATTCTAGAGCTGGTTGAAGCACGGTCTGCTATCTTGTGGCTTCTATTTCTGCCTTGCTTACCGTGGAGTGCACTATATTTATCACTGTACATAGTGTACATATTGCTGTTCTAAATTGGTGAAGGATAATATAAGTCTAAACTTTTTCTACTGTGTTTATTTGCTCCCATTACACCTGGGATAACAGGCCATTTGAAATCCTGGGTTGTAATACGCACGCACACACGTTCACGCACGCACACTCACACATAACACATACAAACACACACTCGCACGCACACACGTTCACGCACGCACACTCACACAACACATACAAACACACACTCGCACGCACACACGTGCTTTTCAGGTACCTGTAAAAGCAGATATTAGACTTAGTATTACCATGGTCTGCATGGTATCTTTTATTGAGTCTACGGTATCTTTCTCGGTACATATATGGAAAATAGTGATTCACTGTGTTATTGATTCATCTCTATCACATCAGGTTGTCAACGTTACTTTTCTCTTTTCGTATAACCTAAGTAAATGAAAAAGTGGTATATTACCAATTAAAATGTTTACCTTATATTGACTTAAATGTTAAATCTAACATATTTTTCTTTATTTTCGGTATATATATATATATATATATATATATATATATATATATATATATATATATATATATATATATATATATATTTATATATATATATATATATATATATATATATATATATATATATATATATATATATATATATATATATATATATATATATATATATATATATTATATATATATGTCGTGCCGAATATGTAAAACTGATCAATTAGCAAGAACTCATTTAAAATTAAGTCCTTTCTAAAATTTTCTCTTGTACGTTTAAAGATATATATTTTTCATTAATGTTAATGTAAAAAATTTTAATTTTGCACCAAAAGAATCTTAGAAAATTTACCTAACCTTATTATAAAAAGAACAATTTATTTTAGCCTAACCCAACTGAATATATTTTAGATTTGTTTACAATAATTTAATACTAAGCAAACACATTGAAATATATTTTTTTCGTTAGGTTCAGAATGATTTTGGCGACATTATTGCATACACAAATTTTCACTTGTCCTATATGGCAAGATGAGCGTTGCTATTTAAGCCAACATCGCAAGTTCTGCCTATTCGGCACGACATATATATATATATATATATATATATATATATATATATATATATATATATATATATATATATATATATATATGTGTATATATATATATATATATATATATATATTTATATATATATATATATATATATATATATATATATATATATATAAATGTCTAGAGGCTGCATAAATTCACCAGACATATTTTGCTGTGTCTGCGGTAATTCAACCCTTCAGATTCCTGGAGCAACATTATTCCTTTACTGAAGCGCTGCTACGTTGCTTATTTTGGCTGCAAACTTGGAGACCAGAACAAACCTGGAGACCAGAATAGATTTGGAGACCAGGACAAACTTGGGGACCAGGACAAACTTGGGGACCAGGACAAACTTGGGGACCAGGACAAACTTGGGGACCAGGACAAACTTGGGGACCAGGACAAACTTGGGGACCAGGACAAACTTGGGGACCAGGACAAACCATTTGCACCACACAAAGCTTGCAAGAGTTGCATCAGTAAGTTCCAAATGTGGTCAGTTGGAAAACTTTAATGTATGCTCTTTGGAGTACCAATGGTATGGCGGGAGCAGATGAACCACCATGATGACTGCTACTTTTGTATGATTAAAGTAGCTGGATTCAACAAGAAGACTAAAGATCGCATAATATACTTAAACATTCCTTCAGCAATAAGGTCTGTTCCACACTGAAGATATTCTCGTACCTGTGCCACCTGAGACATGGCAAATTTCATCAGAGTCTGATACTAGTGATTCTAAGGAGATGAAAGTAGACTGTGAACCACTAACAGATATTTCTGGCCTTATTGAACACGTGAGGATGTCATACAAAGCAGATGAATGGAGACTTTATTGATTCTTCTAAAAGAAGTTTAAAGGCTGTACTTCTCTACAATGGCAACACAGCTGCATCTGTGCCAATTGGCCATAGTGTCCAAATGTCAAAAACTTACGCAAATATGAAGACACTAATATCTGCAGTCAACTACCAGAATCACAGTTTTCTCGTTTGTGGTGATTTAAAAGTTATTGCTCTCCTACTAGGTCTTCAATGCGGATGTACCAAGTATTCGTTTTCTGTGTCTTTGAGATAGTAGGGCAGACAGCCAGCACTATGAACAAAAAGACTGGCCACCAAGAACCAGCTTCGTACCCGGAAATCACAACGTGAAAACTGTGCCACTAGTTGACCCCAAGAAAATTTTTGCTGCCACCACTCCATATCAAATTAGGGCTTAAGAAAAATGTTGTGAAGGCCTTGAATAAGAATGGAACTGCTTTCAATACCTGGAGTCAAAGTTTCCTTGTATAAGTGAAGGCAAGCTAAAGGCAGGAATCTTTGTTGGCCCTCAGATTCGGGAATTGATGAAGGACAAGCATTTTGATGAAGCATTAGCATGTGTCGAGGTGAATGTCTGGTTTTCAATCAAGCAGATTGTACACAACTTCCTGGGAAACAGGCGCTCCCCCGAATATGAAAAAAAATTATCCAAGACCTGATTTCAAATTTCCAACAACTTGAGTCTAGAATGAGTGTGAAGGCGCACTTTTTGCAATCACATCTTGACTATTTTCCCAACAATTGTGGGGACTACAGTGAGGAACAAGGAGAGCGGTTCCATCAAGATATTTGCACTATGGAAACTCGATACCAGGGCAAATGGAATGTCAGCATGATGGTGGATTACTGCTGGTCATTGAAACGTAATGGTCTCGATGCACAGCACAAGCGAAAATCATAGTGGTTCTCCTTCCTTTGATTCAGTGTGTAGGCTAACCATCAGGAGCATATTTTTTTTATGAAAATAATTTGATTCATGTTGATTTGGAATTCATATGTTCTTAAAACTAATAGAATTTGCTTTTCCATGATTGCTTGCCTAATTTTAATAAATTATCAATTTATTAATAATTCACATTTTTTCATTATCATTAATTTGTATTTTATTCAAAATCCTTTCGCGATAGAGCCAAATAGTTTAAATATTTACAGTCAGCAGCCCAAGAATATGTAAGATCGCAACTATGAATAAAAATAAAAATTAAAAACATTCCAAATGCAGACGAGTGTTATTGTCAGACAAGCAAGACTAACAGACACCACTCAGAGTGCATAGGTTTATTATGGTTACACAGACACATAAAGGTATAAAGGCAATTACATAGAACTTTTTTTTATTATACAGAAGAATATATGTGAGCTTAGGATAGGGATTAAAGGCCTGAGCTTGCTATCACCTGCAGATCATAAGACTGCCATCTCCACGAGCCCCTTTGGGGCGGGGCAAATGGCAGACCAGAGGCCTAGCTTCTCTCTACGAGCCCCGTGAGGGCGGGGACTGTGGCTAGGCCTGGGGACACTTGGTCCCAAAGATGAGGGGGTACTTGTACCTCTTCCCATGGGAGACTTAGGTCTCGAGATACTCCCCAGATAGGGAGCCAAGGCTGGGTCACCACTCTTGGAAAAGAGCCGGGCCGGGAGAGTACCGGCGAATAAGAAGAAAAATAATTAGGATAACCCAAAGAGTAGAAAAGAGAGCTCTTTCCTTGGGTGCCCATTTGGGAAGAGTACACACTCACGCACACACGCATCCGTTAGCTACTTGTCTTGTAGCCTACCATAAAACAATTGACACTCACTGACAACACTCTGCTCTCTCCCTCTCACCTCTCTCCCTCCCTCTCTCACACGCACACATGCAAACACATGCACACACATGCACACACACGCTCACACACACACACACAAATACACACACATGTACACACATAACGGAAGGGATAGACTCAGTAGTGATAGACTCAAAAGTGTCCATGTTTGTAGATGATGTGAAGTTAATGAGAATAATTAAATTGGTCGAGGATCAGACATGACTACAAAGACACTTAGACAGGCTACAAGACTGGTCCAGCAACTGGCTCCTTGAATTTAACCCCGCCAAATGCAAAGTCATGAAGATCGGCGAAGGTGGCCAAAGACTGCAAACCTCACTCATCGAAAAAGATCTTGGGGTGAGTATAACACCGAGCACATCTCCTGAGGAGCACATCAATCAGATAACTGCTGCAGCATATGGGCCCCTGGCAAACCTGAGAATAGGTTTCCGAAACCTCAGTAAGGAATCGTTTAAGACTCTGTATACCATTTACGTCAGGCCCATACTGGAGTATGCAGCACCAGTTTGGAACCCACACCTGGTCAAGCACTTCAGGAAATTAGAGGAAGTGCAAAGGTTTGCAACAAGACTAGTCACAGAGCTAAGGAGACTGTCCTACGAAGAAAGGTTAAGGGAAATCGGCCTAACGATCCAGGAGTACAGGAGGGTCAGGGAAGACATGATAACGACATATAAAATAATGCGAGGAAATGACAGGGTGGACAAAGACAGGACGTTACAGAGATGGGACACAGAAACAAGGGGTCACACTTGGAAGTAGAAGACTCCTATGAGTCAAAGGGATGTTAGGAAGTATTTCATCAGTCATAGAGTTGTCAGGAAGTGGAATAGCCTAGAAAGTGACGAAGTGAAGGCAAGAGCCATAGTTTTATTAAGACGAGGTTTGATAAAGCTCATGGAGCAGGGAAAGAGAGGACCTAGTAGCACTCAGTGAAGAGGCGGGGGCCAGGAGCTGTGACTCGACCCCTGCAACCACAAATACGTGAGTACAAATAGGTAAATACACACACACACACACACACATCACGTGTGTGTGTGTGTGTGTACGTGTGGTACGTCAGGTACGTGGCGAGATATCTCAGTGGGCGCCTTTGACGAGTGGGGTTCCACTGGGGTCAGTCCTTGGACCAGTGCTATTTTTGGTATATGTGAATGATATGACAGAAGTGTCCCTGCTTGCAGATGAAGCGAAGCTAATGAGGTGAATTAAATCGGATAAGGATCAGGCAGGACTACAAAGACACCTGGACAGGCTGCAAACCTGGTCCAGCAATTGGCCTCTTGAATTTAACCCCGCCAAATGCAATGTCATGAAGATTGGGGAAGGGCAAAGAAGACAGCAGACCGAATATGGGCTAGGTGGCCAAAGACTTCAAACCTCAAACAAGGAAAAGGATCTTGGGGTGAGTATAATACCGAGCACATCTCCTGAGGTGCACATCATGCAGAAAACTGATGAAAATTAGACACATGGGCAACATCTGGGTATCTTATTGTAGACGTTTCGCCATCCAGTGACTTTATCAATACAAATTCTGGGACATAACTTGAAGACAGTAGAACTATATACAGCCTTGGAGTTGGTGTGAAGAGCACCGTAGCTGTAGAGATTCTGGAGCACAGGCGAGAAGGCTGGCGCTTATATAGGCGTCAGAGGATAGGGACAGGTAACAGAAGAGGGCATAGTCACTGGCAGGCGGGATTCCCCAGTGGTAGTAGGTCATACCAGTGACTATGCCCTCGTCTTTTTCCCGTCCCTATCCACTGACGCCTATATAAGCTCCAGCCTCCTCGCTATGCTCCAGAATCTCTACAACACCAACTCCAAGGCTGAAGGACTGATTACCTCATTTTTCGTCTATAGGTCTACTGTCTTCAAGTTATGTCCTAGAATCTGAATTGATAAAGCCACTGGATGGCGAAACGTCTACAAAAAGATACCCAGATGTGGCACATGTGTTTAATTTTCACCTTGTCGGTGTTGTATACCATTCATATATAGATAATTGTTGCGGCATATGGGCGCCTAGCAAACCTGAGAGTAGCGTTCCGATACCTCAGTAAGGAATCGTTCAAGACTCTGTACACCGTGTATGTCAGGCCCATACTGGAGTATGCAGCACCAGCCTGGAACCCACACCTGGTCAAGCACTTCAAGAAATTAGAGGAAGTGCAAAGGGGAGACATGATAACAATATACAAAATATTGCAAGGAATTGACAACGTGGACAGAGACAGGAAGTTCCAGAGATGGGACACAGAAACAAGGGGTCAAAGTTGGAAACCGGAGACTCAGATGAGTCAAAGGAATGTTAGGAAGTATTTCTTTAGTCACAGAGTTGTCAGGAAGTGGAATAGTCTGGCAAGCTACGTAGTGGAGGCAGGAACCATGCATAGTTTTAAACCGAGGTATGATAAAGCTCATAGAGCAGGGAGAGAGAGGACCTAGTAGCGACCAGTGAATAGGCGGGGCCAGGAGCTGAGTCTCGACCCCTGCAACTACAATTAGGTGAGTACATAAGGAGCCGGCAAGCTACGATATGAAAGCCAAAGAAAATACATATAACTATGAGGTTAGGACCCAGCGTCCACCATGCCCCAGCGTCCACCATGCCCCAGCGTCCACCATGCCCCGCCCTACTCTCCTACCAACACCATCTCACCTAATTTTACAAGTCTTCACCCAACCAACAGGGCCATAACCATATCAGGGCCCAGGTGAGCCTACTGGTAAGCACTAAAGTAGCCTATGGCTTGAGTCGGATAGACAAAAGGAGTACAAAACGTAGCTTAACTAAGCTGAATCTGGCCAGCATGATTGTCACCCATGCCGCTCCTGCATGAGTACTGCCGCTCCTGCATGAGTACTGCCGCTCCTGCATGAGTACTGCCGCTCCTGCATGAGTACTGCCGCTCCTGCATGAGTACTGCCGCTCCTGCATGAGTACTGCCGCTCCTGCATGAGTACTGCCGCTCCTGCATGAGTACTGCCGCTCCTGCATGAGTACTGCCGCTCCTGCATGAGTACTGCCGCTCCTGCATGAGTACTGCCGCTCCTGCATGAGTACTGCCGCTCCTGCATGAGTACTGCCGCTCCTGCATGAGTACCCACACTCACACACCCATGCCGCTCCTGCATGAGTACTGCCGCTCCTGCATGAGTACTGCCGCTCCTGCATGAGTACCCACACTCACACACCCATGCCGCTCCTGCATGAGTACTGCCGCTCCTCCATGAGTACCCACACTCACACACCCATGCCGCTCCTGCATGAGTACATACGCTCACACACCCATGCCGCTCCTGCATGAGTACATACGCTCACACACCCATGCCGCTCCTGCATGAGTACCCACACTCACACACCCATGCCGCTCCTGCATTAGTACTCACGCTGACACACACATGCCACTCCTGCATTAGTATTCACTCTCACACAACCATGCCACTCCTGCATGAGTACCCACGCTCACACACCCATGCCGCTCCTGCATGAGTACATACACTCACACACCCATGCCACTCCTGCATTAGTATTCACACTCACACACCCATGCCGCTCCTCCATGAGTACCCACACTCACACACCCATGCCGCTCCTGCATGAGTACCCACGCTCACACACCCATGCCGCTCCTGCATGAGTACCCACACTCACACACCCATGCCGCTCCTGCATGAGTACATACACTCACACACCCATGCCGCTCCTGCATGAGTACCCACGCTCACACACCCATGCCGCTCCTGCATGAGTACATACACTCACACACCCATGCCACTCCTGCATGAGTACCCACGCTCACACACCCATGCCGCTCCTGCATGAGTACCCACACTCACACACCCATGCCACTCCTGCATGAGTACCCACGCTCACACACCCATGCCGCTCCTGCATTAGTATTCACACTCACACACCCATGCCGCTCCTGCATGAGTACCCACGCTCACACACCCATGCCACTCCTGCATTAGTACTCACACTCACACACCCATGCCACTCCTGCATGAGTACCCACGCTCACACACCCATGCCGCTCCTGCATTAGTACTCACGCTCACACACCCATGCCACTCCTGCATTAGTACTCACGCTCACACACCCATGCCGCTCCTGCATGAGTACCCACGCTCACACACCCATGCCGCTCCTGCATTAGTACTCACGCTCACACACCCATGCCGCTCCTGCATTAGTACTCACGCTCACACACCCATGCCGCTCCTGCATGAGTACCCACGCTCACACACCCATGCCACTCCTGCATGAGTACCCACGCTCACACACCCATGCCGCTCCTGCATGAGTACCCACGTTCACACACCCATGCCGCTCCTGCATGAGTACCCACGTTCACACACCCATGCCGCTCCTGCATGAGTACCCACGCTCACACACCCATGCCGCTCCTGCATTAGTGCTCACGCTCACACAACCATGCCGCTCCTGCCTGACTACCCACGCTCACACAACCATGCCGCTCCTGCATTAGTACTCACGCTCATACAACCATGCCGCTCCTGCATTAGTACTCACGCTCATACAACCATGCCGCTCCTGCATTAGTACTCACGCTCACACACCCATGCCGCTCCTGCATGAGTACTCACGCTCACATACCCATGCCACTCCTGCATGAGTACCCACGCTCACACACCCATGCCGCTCCTGCATTAGTACTCACACTCACACAACCATGCCACTCCTGCATTAGTACTCACACTCACACACCCATGCCGCTCCTGCATTAGTACTCACGCTCACACACCCATGCCGCTCCTGCATGAGTACTCACGCTCACATACCCATGCCACTCCTGCATGAGTACCCACGCTTACACACCCATGCCGCTCGTGCATTAGTACTCACGCTCACATACCCATGCCACTCCTGCATGAGTTAGTACATCACACTCCTGCATGAGTACCCACGCTTACACACCCATGCCGCTCCTGCATGAGTACTCACGCTCACATACCCATGCCACTCCTGCATGAGTACCCACGCTCACACAACCATGCCACTCCTGCATGAGTACCCACGCTTACACACCCATGCCGCTCCTGCATTAGTACTCACGCTCACACACCCATGCCGCTCCTGCATGAGTACTCACGCTCACATACCCATGCCACTCCTGCATGAGTACCCACGCTCACACAACCATGCCGCTCCTGCATTAGTACTCACGCTCACACAACCATGCCGCTCCTGCATTAGTACTCACGCTCACACACCCATGCCGCTCCTGCATTAGTACTCACGCTCATACAACCATGCCGCTCCTGCATTAGTACTCACGCTCACACACCCATGCCGCTCCTGCATTAGTACTCACACTCACACAACCATGCCGCTCCTGCATTAGTACTCACGCTCACACACCCATGCCACTCCTGCATTAGTACTCACACTCACACACCCATGCCGCTCCTGCATTAGTACTCACGCTCACACACCCATGCCGCTCCTGCATTAGTACTCAAGCTCACACACCCATGCCACTCCTGCATTAGTACTCACGCTCATACAACCATGCCGCTCCTGCATGAGTACCCACGCTCACACACCCACGCTGCTCCTGCATGAGTACCCACGCTCACACAACCATGCCGCTCCTGCATGAGCACCCACGCTCACACAACCATGCCGCTCCTGCATGAGTACCCACGCTCACACAACCATGCCGCTCCTGCATGAGTACCCACGCTCACACAACCAGGCCGCTCCTGCATGAGTACCCACGCTCACACAACCATGCCGCTCCTGCATGAGTACTCACGCTCACACAACCATGCCGCTCCTGCATGAGCACCCACGCTCACACAACCATGCCGCTCCTGCATGAGTACCCACGCTCACACAAACATGCCGCTCCTGCATGAGTACCCACGCTCACACACCCACGCTGCTCCTGCATGAGTACCCACGCTCACACAACCATGCCGCTCCTGCATGAGCACCCACGCTCACACAACCATGCCGCTCCTGCATGAGTACCCACGCTCACACAACCATGCCGCTCCTGCATGAGTACCCACGCTCACACAACCATGCCGCTCCTGCATGAGTACCCACGCCCACACAACCATGCCGCTCCTGCATGAGTACTCACGCTCACACAACCATGCCGCTCCTGCATGAGTACCCACGCTCACACAACCATGCCGCTCCTGCATGAGTACCCACGCTCACACAACCATGCCGCTCCTGCATGAGTACCCACGCTCACACACCCACGCTGCTCCTGCATGAGTACCCACGCTCACTCACCCATGCCGCTCCTGCATGAGTACCCACGCTCACACACCCATGCCGCTCCTGCATGAGTACCCACGCTCACACAACCATGCCGCTCCTGCATGAGTACCCACGCTCACACAACCATGCCGCTCCTGCATGAGTACCCACGCTCACACAACCATGCCGCTCCTGCATGAGTACCCACGCTCACACAACCATGCCGCTCCTGCATGAGTACCCACGCTCACACACCCATGCCGCTCCTGCATGAGTACCCACGCTCACACAACCATGCCGCTCCTGCATGAGTACCCACGCTCACACACCCATGCCGCTCCTGCATGAGTACCCACTCTCACACAACCATGCGGCTCCTGCGTGAGTACCCACGCTCACACACCCATGCCGCTCCTGCATGAGTACCCACGCTCGCACAACCATGCCGCTCCTGCATGAGTACCCACGCTCACACAACCATGCCGCTCCTGCATGAGTACCCACGCTCACACAACCATGCCGCTCCTGCATGAGTACCCACGCTCACACAACCATGCCCCTCCTGCATGAGTACCCACGCTCACACAACCATGCCGCTCCTGCATGAGTACCCACGCTCACACAACCATGCCGCTCCTGCATGAGTACCCACGCTCACACAACCATGCCGCTCCTGCATGAGTACCCACGCTCACACAACCATTGCCACTCCTGCTTGAGTACCCACGCTCACACAACTATGCCGCTCCTTCATAAGTACTCACGCTCATACAACCATGCCGCTCCTGCCTGACTACCCACGCTCACACAACCATGCCGCTCCTGCATGAGTACCCACGCTCACACAACCATGCCGCTCCTGCATGAGTACCCACGCTCACACAACCATGCCGCTCCTGCATGAGTACCCACGCTCACACAACCATGCCGCTCCTGCATGAGTACCCACGCTCACACAACCATGCCGCTCCTGCATGAGTACCCACGCTCACACAACCATGCCGCTCCTGCATGAGTACCCACGCTCACACACCATTGCCACTCCTGCTTGAGTACCCACGCTCACACAACCATGCCGCTCCTGCATGAGTACCCACGCTCACACAACCATGCCCCTCCTGCATGAGTACCCACGCTCACACAACCATGCCGCTCCTGCATGAGTACCCACGCTCACACAACCATGCCGCTCCTGCATGAGTACCCACGCTCACACAACCATGCCGCTCCTGCATGAGTACCCACGCTCACACAACCATGCCCCTCCTGCATGAGTACCCACGCTCACACAACCATGCCGCTCCTGCATGAGTACCCACGCTCACACAACCATGCCGCTCCTGCATGAGTACCCACGCTCACACAACCATGCCCCTCCTGCATGAGTACCCACGCTCACACAACCATGCCGCTCCTGCATGAGTACCCACGCTCACACAACCATGCCCCTCCTGCATGAGTACCCACGCTCACACAACCATGCCGCTCCTGCATGAGTACCCACGCTCACACAACCATGCCGCTCCTGCATGAGTACCCACGCTCACACAACCATGCCGCTCCTGCATGAGTACCCACGCTCACACAACCATGCCGCTCCTGCATGAGTACCCACGCTCACACAACCATGCCGCTCCTGCATGAGTACCCACGCTCACACACCCATGCCGCTCCTGCATGAGTACCCACGCTCACACACCCATGCCGCTCCTGCATGAGTACCCACGCTCACACAACCATGCCACTCCTGCATGAGTACCCACGCTCACACAACCATGCCGCTCCTGCATGAGTACCCACGCTCACACAACCATGCCGCTCCTGCATGAGTACCCACGCTCACACACCCATGCCGCTCCTGCATGAGCACCCACGCTCACACAACCATGCCGCTCCTGCATGAGTACCCACGCTCACACAACCATGCCGCTCCTGCATGAGTACCCACACTCACACACCCATGCCGCTCCTGCATGAGTACCCACGCTCACACAACCATGCCGCTCCTGCATGAGTACCCACGCTCACACACCCATGCCGCTCCTGCATGAGTACCCACGCTCACACACCCATGCCACTCCTGCATGAGTACCCACGCTCACACACCCATGCCGCTCCTGCATGAGTACCCACGCTCACACACCCATGCCACTCCTGCATGAGTACCCACGCTCACACACCCATGCCGCTCCTGCATGAGTACCCACGCTCACATACCCATGCCGCTCCTGCATGAGTACCCACGCTCACACACCCACGCCGCTCCTGCATGAGTACCCACGCTCACACAACCATGCCGCTCCTGCATGAGTACCCACGCTCACACACCCATGCCGCTCCTGCATGAGTACCCACGCTCACACAACCATGCCGCTCCTGCATGAGTACCCACGCTCACACAACCATGCCGCTCCTGCATGAGTACCCACGCTCACACAACCATGCCGCTCCTGCATGAGTACCCACGCTCACACAACCATGCCGCTCCTGCATGAGTACCCACGCTCACACAACCATGCCGCTCCTGCATGAGTACCCACGCTCACACACCATTGCCACTCCTGCTTGAGTACCCACGCTCACACAACCATGCCGCTCCTGCATGAGTACCCACGCTCACACAACCATGCCGCTCCTGCATGAGTACCCACGCTCACACAACCATGCCGCTCCTGCATGAGTACCCACGCTCACACAACCATGCCGCTCCTGCATGAGTACCCACGCTCACACAACCATGCCGCTCCTGCATGAGTACCCACGCTCACACAACCATGCCGCTCCTGCATGAGTACCCACTCTCACACAACCATGCCGCTCCTGCATGAGTACCCACGCTCACACACCCATGCCGCTCCTGCATGAGTACCCACGCTCACACACCCATGCCGCTCCTGCATGAGTACCCACGCTCACACAACCATGCCGCTCCTGCATGAGTACCCACGCTCACACAACCATGCCGCTCCTGCATGAGTACCCACGCTCACACAACCATGCCGCTCCTGCATGAGTACCCACGCTCACACACCCATGCCGCTCCTGCATGAGTACCCACGCTCACACAACCATGCCGCTCCTGCATGAGTACCCACGCTCACACAACCATGCCGCTCCTGCATGAGTACCCACGCTCACACACCCATGCCGCTCCTGCATGAGTACCCACGCTCACACACCCATGCCGCTCCTGCATGAGTACCCACGCTCACACACCCATGCCGCTCCTGCATGAGTACCCACGCTCACACACCCATGCCACTCCTGCATGAGTACCCACGCTCACACACCCATGCCGCTCCTGCATGAGTACCCACGCTCACACACCCATGCCACTCCTGCATGAGTACCCACGCTCACACACCCATGCCGCTCCTGCATGAGTACCCACGCTCACATACCCATGCCGCTCCTGCATGAGTACCCACGCTCACACACCCACGCCGCTCCTGCATGAGTACCCACGCTCACACACCCATGCCGCTCCTGCATGAGTACCCACGCTCACACACCCATGCCGCTCCTGCATGAGTGCGCACGCTCACACAACCATGCCGCTCCGTCATGAGTACCCACGCTCACAGAACCATGCCGCTCCTGCATGAGTACCCACGCTCACACACCCATGCCGCTCCTGCATGAGTACCCACGCTCACACACCCATGCCACTCCTGCATGAGTACCCACGCTCACACACCCATGCCGCTCCTGCATGAGTACCCACGCTCACACACCCATGCCGCTCCTGCATGAGTACCCACGCTCACACACCCATGCCGCTCCTGCATGAGTACCCACGCTCACACACCCATGCCACTCCTGCATGAGTACCCACGCTTACACACCCATGCCGCTCCTGCATGAGTACCCACGCTCACACAACCATGCCGCTCCTGCATGAGTACCCACGCTCACACACCCATGCCGCTCCTGCATGAGTACCCACGCTCACACATCCATGCCACTCCTGCATGAGTACCCACGCTCACACACCCATGCCGCTCCTGCATGAGTACCCACGCTCACACACCCATGCCGCTCCTGCATGAGTACCCACGCTCACACAACCATGCCACTCCTGCATGAGTACCCACGCTCACACAACCATGCCGCTCCTGCATGAGTACCCACTCTCACACAACCATGCCGCTCCTGCATGAGTACCCACGCTCACACACCCACCCTGCTCCTGCATGAGTACCCACGCTCACACAACCATGCCGCTCCTGCATGAGTACCTACGCTCACACAACCATGCCGCTCCTGCATGAGTACCCACGCTCACACAACCATGCCGCTCCTGCATGAGTACCCACGCTCACACACCCATGCCGCTCCTGCATGAGTACCCACGCTCACACACCCATGCCACTCCTGCATGAGTACCCACGCTCACACAACCATGCCGCTCCTACATGAGTACCCACGCTCACACACCCATGCCGCTCCTGCATGAGTACCCACGCTCACACAACCATGCCGCTCCTGCATGAGTACCCACGCTCACACAACCATGCCGCTCCTGCATGAGTACCCACGCTCACACAACCATGCCGCTCCTGCATGAGTACCCACGCTCACACAACCATGCCACTCCTGCATGAGTACCCACGCTCACATACCCATGCCGCTCCTGCATGAGTACCCACGCTCACACAACCATGCCACTCCTGCATGAGTACCCACGCTCACACACCCATGCCGCTCCTACATAAGTACCCACGCTCACACACCCATGCCGCTCCTACATAAGTACCCTCGCTCACACAACCACGCTGCTCCTACATAAGAACCCACGCTCACACAACAACCACGCTGCTCCTACATAAGTACCCACGCTCACACAACCACGCTGCTCCTACATAAGTACCCACGCTCACACAACCACGCTGCTCCTACATAAGTACCTACGCTCACACAACTACGCTGCTCCTACATAAGTACCCACGCTCACACAACCACGCTGCTCCTACATAAGTACCCACGCTCACACAACCACGCTGCTCCTACATAAGTACCCACGCTCACACAACTATGCCGCTCCTACATAAGTACCCACGCTCACACAACCACGCTGCTCCTACATAAGTACCCACGCTCACACAACCACGCTGCTCCTACATAAGTACCCACGCTCACACAACCACGATCTTCATACACACTTAGAAAATAGATCACGACAGGACTTCGTTACATTTTACAGTTTAAGCTAATTTAAAGTTCCCACAAATGTATAACATTATTTATCAAATTATGGCACACTGTTATAACACGGTTTATCAAATTATTGTTCAGTTATAACACGGTTTATCAAATTATTGTTCAGTTATAACACGGTTTATCAAATTATTGTTCAGTTATAACACGGTTTATCAAATTATTGTTCAGTTATAACACGGTTTATCAAATTATTGTTCAGTTATAACACGGTTTATCAAATTATTGTTCAGTTATAACACGGTTTATCAAATTATTGTTCAGTTATAACACGGTTTATCAAATTTTTGTTCAGTTATAACACGGTTTATCAAATTATTGTTCAGTTATAACACGGTTTATCAAATTATTGTTCAGTTATAACATGGTTTATCAAATTATTGTTCAGTTATAACACGGTTTATCAAATTATTGTTCAGTTATAACACGGTTTATCAAATTATTGTTCAGTTATAACACGGTTTATCAAATTATTGTTCAGTTATAGCATGGTTTATCAAATTATTGTTCAGTTATAACACGGTTTATCAAATTATTGTTCAGTTATAACACGGTTTATCAAATTATTGTTCAGTTATAACACGGTTTATCAAATTATTGTTCAGTTATAACACGGTTTATCAAATTATTGTTCAGTTATAACACGGTTTATCAAATTATTGTTCAGTTATAACACGGTTTATCAAATTATTGTTCAGTTATCGCATGGTTTATCAAATTATTTTTCATAACACGGTTTATCAAATTATTGTTCAGTTATAACACGGTTTATCAAATTATTGTTCAGTTATAACACGGTTTATCAAATTATTGTTCAGTTATAACACGGTTTATCAAATTATTGTTCAGTTATAACACGGTTTATCAAATTATTGTTCAGTTATAACACGGTTTATCAAATTATTGTTCAGTTATAACACGGTTTATCAAATTATTGTTCAGTTATAACACGGTTTATCAAATTATTGTTCAGTTATAACACGGTTTATCAAATTATGCTTCACTTCTCCACAATACATATAACAATATAATACATAATACCCCCCCCCCCTTCCCCCCCTCACAGGTCTCACTCTGCTACCTCTAACCAGTCAGACACTGCTAGTTAAAAGGAAAAAAAAAATAAAAGAATAACCTACCCTAAGGTCCAAGTAACTGGACAAACATTACAACAGGAGGATTATAGCCATATTCTGATGCGACAGACTAAATAGGCATTTTATGGAAGGAAGGAAGGACACAGGAGTCATCCCACACTCACTAAAAACAACAGACACAGCCCCACTCCACAAAGGTGGCAGTAAAGCAATTGCAAAGAACTACAGACCGATAGCACTAACATTCCATATCATAAAATCTTTGAAAGGGTCTTAAGAAGCAAGATTGCCAACCACCTACTCATCACTTACACTACCCAGGATTGTGTAAGTGATGAGTAGGTGATTTAAACATGGGTTTAGATCAGGTCGCTCCTTCCTGTCCCAGTTACTGGACCACTATGACAAGGTCCTGGATGCTGGTGAGGATAAAGAAAATGCAGATGTAGTATACACAGGCTTTGCAAAAGCCTTCGATAAGTATAAGCATGGTGTAATAGAGAACAAAATGCGTGATAAAGGAATAAGAAGAAAAGTTGGTAGATGGATCTATAACTTCCTGACAAATAGAACACAAAGAGTAAAGTAAAGTCTGAGGCAGCTACAGTGAAAAGTTCTGTTCCACAAGGCACTGTAATCGCTCCCATCCTATTCCTCCTCCTCATATCTGATATAGACAGAGATGTAAGCCATAGCTCCGTGTCTTCCTTTGTGGATGACACCCGAATTGCCATGACAGTGACCTCCATCAAATACACCGCAGGACTCCAAGTGGACATCAACCAAATCTTAAAATGGGACACTTAAAACAATATGAAGTTCAATGAAGAGAAATTTTAAGTATTCAGATATGGAAAACTTGAAGAAATTAAAACTGTATCAGGGTTTACAACAAATTCTAGCCATACAATAGAGCGAAAAAGTTATGTGAGAAGGACCTGGGAGTGATAATGTCAGAGGATCTCGCCTTCAAAGACAACAACAATGTATCTTCTACATGTGTTAAGAAAATGATAATGGATAATGAGAACCTTCAAAACTAGGCACACCAAGCCCATGATGATTCTCTTCAAATCGTTTGTTCTCTCTAGGCTGGAATACTGCTGTATGCTAACTGCCCCCTTCAAGGTTGGCAACATTGCAGACCTGGAGAGTGTACAAAGAACTTTCACAGTACACATAAGTACGATGAGGCACCTACACTACTGAGAACGGTATCATGAAGATACATGATAACATACACTTGCAAAATCTTAGAGGGATTAGTACCAAACTTGCACACGAAAATCACTCCCTATGAAAGCAAAAGACTCGGCAGGAGATGCAACATTCACCCAATGAAAAGCAGGGGCGCCACGAGTACGCTGAGAGACAACACAGTAAGTGTCAGGGGCCCAAGACTGTTCAGCTGCCTCCCAGCATACATAAAGGGGACTACCAATAAACCCCTGGCTGTCTTAAAAAAGGCACTGGACAGGCACCTAAAGTCAGTACCTTACTAGCTGGGCTGTGGTTCGCACGTCATCCTGGTTGATCAGACCCTGATGCACCACGAGGCCTAGTCTCTGACCAAGCCATGGGGGCGTTGACCCCCGAAACCCTCTCCAGGTATCCAGGTATACAACCATGGACTTTTGCTACTACAAATATGCAATATTAACACAATGAGTCCTGATAATCCACGGACATGTGGAACTCGTTTAATATAAAAGTGATCAATGTTTATGCCATAGGAGTCCACAGTCACGCTTAAGACAACCATGTTAAGAAAATACACCATCAGAACATGCTACTGCCCAAGTACTGCCCTTGATGCATTTTAAACACACACACACACACACACACACACACACACACACATACACATCACAATAAAAACGTAACCCATAAAAAATGGAGGCTCATAGGGGAAATCAAAGGCTCAGGGGATCAGAGGAAGATCGTCATGGTAAGGGAGAATTGATGGAAGAGCGATGTAAAAGGATGGAACAAGAGTGGGAGAGCAAACTAAGTGAGTTTTCTGTGAAAAATGTGAGGAGGATGGAGGTGAAGAAGAGATGGGAGTCACAAGCTGAAGCCACAGAAGCCAGAGTACGTGCCCTAGAATATTAGGTAAATATACTGAAGCAAGCTACAGGGCTATTGCCAAGAGGAGACATGACACTGGAAGCAGGCACACCTGTACTAAATGAGGAGCCCAGTGGAAACGAAGGAGACAAGACTTATGATAAGGGCCTATCAGTCCACCAAGCAAGGCTAAGGAATGTAGGGGGAGAGCCGTTAGGAGCAGGAATAGCAGTAAATGATAGAGGAGAAGGTAGAGAAGGTGACAGGTCCAATGCAAAAGCACGACCATGCCACTAAAAGTTATAGGAAAAAATAAGAGAGTCAAATGGCTATGTGCAAATGGGACCCAGAGACGCAGAGGGAAATACAGTGGGAGGAGGAGAGGGAAAAGTCAGTATTTATTCATGGACTTCAGGAGAGCAAAGGGAAAGTCATAATGAAAGATGGCACAAAGAAAAACAGGATATGACTGATAAAGGAAATTTTCAGAGAATAGGAGGGTACTTGAAGGGGAGAAATCGGCCTATCAAACTGATTTTCATGACAGAAATGGTGCAGAAAAGATTCCTGCATGAGTAACCAGAGCTGAAGAAATCAACATACTAGAGAGTGTTCCTAGACCTCAACAGAACAAGAACAGAGAAACAAGAGCTGAGGGAGAAGACACAGAAATGAAAGGGGCTAGGAAGAGAGACTAGGACAGAATCAGCAGAGGACAACCAGAGCCTGGCAGAGCAAAAAGCACAAGCAAACACAGAACAACCCTCTGAACCACTATCCCAACACTTACAGCTCCCACTCTACAATATGCTGCAGAATCTCACAGCTCACTCCCAGGATCCCCACCCCCCACAGACCCCCCAGAACACAGTGATTGAGAGGAAACTGACTATATAGTGCAACTACACTATTAGAATAACAAATAAATGGGAGGAGTGGCACGAAAGATTCAAAAAGGCATCAACGGACATAGATCTCACCGAAATGAAGATCACAGGAATGATAACAGATGATATCTTTCCAACGAAATATCAGATACTGAGGAAAGACAGAGGGCACAGAGGGAGGGGAGGAGTGGCACTGCTCATCAAAAACCAATGGGATTTTGATGAGCTGAAGAGAGGAGACAGAGGAGAAGCAAGAGTCTACATAATAGGAACAGTTCAGTCTGGAGGTCCCAAGGTGATAATTGCAGTAATGTATAACCCACCACAAAACAGCAGGAGGCCAAGACAAGAGTATGATGAGAGTAGCAGAGTGATAGTTTACACACTGGCTGAAGTGGCCAGAAGAGCTCAGGGAAGTAGAACAAAACTACTCATTGTGGGTGACTTCAGTCACAAAGAAATTGACTGGGAGAACTTGGAGCCATATGGGGGCCCAGAAACGTGGAGGGCTAGAATGATGGTGGTGGGCTCTGGACAATCTCATGTAACAACACGTAAGGGACACTATCAGAGAGAGAGGAGACGATGAACCAGCAAGACTGGATCTAGAATTCACCTTGAGTAGTGCAGATATTGAGGACAACACATATGAGAGACCCCTCGTGGCCAGTGACCACCTGGTCTGAGCTTCGAATACAGAATAGAGCTATAAATGGAGAGGGAAGCAGGAAGGGCAAGACGAATGAAGCCAAACTACATGAGAAGGGATTACAGAGGCATGAAGAATTTCAAGCACAAGCTTCAGTGGGACAGAGCACTGGCAGGGGGTCACTAAATGAGATGATGGAGAAAGTGACAACAATATGCAAGGAAACTGAGGAGAGGTTTGTATCCAAGGGTAACAGAAATAATGAGAAGATCAGGATGAGCCCTTGGTTCACTCAGATGTGAAGAGAGGCCAAAACCAAATGTGCTAGAGAATGGAAGACGAACAGAAGGCAAAAGACCCAGGAGAATAATGAGAGCAGTCATAGATCCAGAAATGAATATGTACAGGTAAGAAGGGAGGCCCAATGGCAATATGAAAATGACACAGCAGTGAAAACCAATTCTGACCCAAAGCTGTTGTACAGCCACATCAGGAGGAAAGCAACAGTCAAGGACCAGGTAATCAGGCTGAGGAAGGAAGGAGGGGAGATCACAAGAAATAACCAAGAAGTATGTGAGGAGCTGAACACGAGATTCAAAGAAGTGCTCACTCAGGAAACAGAAGGGACTCCAGAAAGACAGAGGTGGGGTACACCATCATGTGTTGGACACACATACAATCGAGGAAGAAGTGAAGAGGCTACTAAGTGAGGTAGATATCTCAAAGGCGATGGGGTTGGATAACATCTCTCCGTGGGTCCTGAAAGAGGGAGCAAAGGCGCTATGTGTGCCACTAACGACAATCTTCAAGACGTCTATCGAAACGGGGCGACTACCTGAGGTATGGAAGACAGCAAACATAGTATGTAAAGTATGGAGAAGATTATCAGGAGGAGATTCGTGGAGCACCTAGAAAGGAATGAGCTCATCAACGACAACCAGCACGGTTTCAGGGATGGAAAATCATGTGTCACAAGCCTACTGGAGTTCTATGACAGGGTGACAGCAGTAAGACAAGAGAGAAAGAGAGGGGTGCGTAGATTGCGTTGTCTTGGAGTCTAAGAAGGCTTTAGACACAGTTCCACTCAAGAGATTAGTGCTTGAGAACCAGGCAGGTATAACAGAGAAGGCACTGCAATGGATCATGGAACATCTGTCGGGAAGACATCAGCGAGTCATGGTACGTGACGAGATGTCAGAGTGGGTGCCTGTGACGAGTGGAGTTCCACAAGGGTCAGTCCAAGGACCTCCGGTGCTGTTTCTGGTATATGTGAACGACATAACGGAAGAAATAGACTTAGAAGTGTCCTTGTTTGCTGATGATGTGAAGTTGGTGAGAAGAATTCAGTCGGACGAGGACCAGGCAAAACTACAATGGGATCTGGACAGGCTGCAGGTCTGGTCCAGAAACTGGCTTCTGAAGTTCAACCCCACCAAGTGGAAAGTCATGAAGACTGGGGAAGGACAAAGAACACCGCAGATGGAGGACAATCTATGGGGCCAGAGACTACAAGCCTCACTTAAAGTATTTCTTCAATCTCAGAGTTATCAGGAAGCGGAATAGTCTTGTAAGTGATGTTGTGGCTCATGGAGCAGGAAGAGTGACCCAGTAGCGACCATTGAAGAGGCGGGGCCAGGAGCTGTGACTCGACCCTTGCAACCACAACTAGGTTAGTACACACACAAACACACACACACACACACACACACACACACACACACACGTACACCCACACCCACACGTATACACACACACACACACACACACGCACGGAGCCAGGAGCTGTGACTCGACCCTTGCAACCATACTTATGTGGGTACAGGACATTTTACACAATTGAAATTTGACCATCACCTCCTCCCCAGCTCCCCCAAAAAAACTCCTCAGCCCAGCCTCTGCATCCTATTCCCTCTACCTCGCCTCTCTCTCCCTCACCCCCTCATCCATTCCCTCCCTCCCTCCCCTTATCCCTCTCTCTCCCTATATTCTTCTCTTCCCATCTCTCCCACCCTCTCTCTCCTTCCATTTTCCTCCCCCTTTCTCTCTCTCTCTTTTTTAACACAGGTTAAGGATCCCTAGCTTTATTGACAAGCTATTTACAGGTTAAGGATTCCTAACTTTATTGACAAGCTAAGAGATGTTACCTACATCAGCTCATTTGAAAGCATTTTTATTGTTATGAAACATACAAGTAGGGAATAGGATGAAGTTGGAGCCATCTGTGGGCCAGCATTTTCATTTGATCAAATGACTTTATCTCGTTGACATTATAATGCTGTACGAATATGTTCCATACTCGAGTCATTCTGGGGATAAATGATCTCAGATGTTCTCAGATGATCTCAGATGTTCTGAAGAAGGGTACAACCAGAGTGAAGTTGCTGCTTTCTGCCCGTCTTGTGGTATAGAAGTTTGCATCTTGCTGTCCTCGAAGTGGAGCCAAGTGTGGTACTTTGACAATATCGGCCTTGTACATAACAGTAAGGCGAGAGATGAGACGTCTTGCTGTGTTCTTTACTCTGTCAAGCAGTCGCAGATGAGAGGGGGGGCGGGCAGGCAAACTAAGAAAGTGGAGCATACTCAAGGTGTGAGCGTACTTGTGCCTCATACAGAATCTTGCAACCCCTACTGTCAAGTAGATGCGAGACACGGTGAAGTGCTGTAAGCTTCTTGGCTGCCTTATTTGCAAGATTTACAACATGGTTCTTCATGGTCAGTTTGGAGTCAAATTTCACCCCAAGGATATCAATTCTTCTCCAGGTGCCAACACCCTCCCATTCATGCTTCCTACTGCACCGACATTACCATCATGGTGCCTAGAGACCATCATCATTTGTGTTTTCTCAGGTGTAAATGTTACTTGCCATCTGTTTCTCCAAGCTGATATAGCTCTTAGCTGGTGATTGATGTAGCCTAGACCAGCTGACATTTCTTCTCTTGGAAAAGTGAATGCCAGTGTACAGTCGTCTGCATATGCATGGGATGCTGGGATGAGATGAAGAAGATCATTAAAGTAGACATTCCATAACAATGGTCCCAGCACACTTCCTTGTGGAACACTTGCCCCAATAGGATGTCTTGCTGATTCCATTCCATTGAGAACTGCCCTTAGAGATCTACCTCCCCGTTTCTCCCTTTTCCTCCACCTCTCTCCCCCCCTCTGTGTCTCTGTCCCTCTCTATATCGTTCCCTCGCACACACACACCTGATTTACTGTCTCTGTCTTCCCTCACATGCACCTTCCTAGGAAGGGAAGCGGTGGGGGCTAGGCCTATGAGTGTTTCCACTCAGTACGTAGTGGCATATCTGAAGAATAAGTGTGACCCAGGGTCAGGGAGATAAGAGATGATTATAGATGTGTCAGTAAATACAGTGAGTGCAGTGAAAAAGAAAAAGTTAGATGAACTAGTGACTACAGTGCCTAAAGGAAGGTAGGGGAAGCAATTACCGTGACTGAGGAGAAGCATCGCACAGCTGCCGGATGTAACGTACTGAGCCTTTCTGTGGTTGTACGGGGGGGGGGGGTTAGGTCTGGCCCTGCAACACTGATAGTTGAGGGTCTTAAAACCCTGCTCTGGAGAGCAGGAAAGGGACTTTAGCGGTGCCACACACACACATCAGTGAAGCACGCAGGTGCATAGGCCAGGAAAAGTACATCCATATTGTAAGCTAGTTTAGTCAGGCATACACAAATACTGTGCATAGATTACCATACATAACAGCATAGTTGTAGAGAATCTAGTGTAGAGAAACTGGGGAGAGCCCAAAAAATCAGACAGTGATTTATTTTACTGCTAAATTAAGGGAAGAAGGAAAGAAGGCTTGGGTGACAGTACAGTAACACATGCACATGTACATGTACACTCATGTGAACATAAGAGGGCCATAAATTTACACACATAAACTTGTAATCCCTACTCTAGCAGATACCTCTATTCCTCCCCACTCCTCCCAATCTCTCTCCAACACCCTCTTACCCACATTCTCACCCACACACTCTCACCCACACTCACACCCACTCTCACTCATATAAACCTTCCATTCATCTTCCCCTCTATTCCCTCACACTCCTAGCCTCCCACTCTCTATCATTCTCTATTACTTGGCCACTCTATTCTTCTCCCCTCCCCCCACCCTCTTACACTCCCATCTCGCATACTATCACTTTCTCTCCCTCTCTCCCCTCTCTCTTGCACTCTCTCTCTCTCTCTCTCTCTCTCTCTCTCTCTCTCTCTCTCTCTCTCTCTCTCTCTCTCCCTCTCTCTTCATCCTCACCTCCCATCCCATCTTACTTCCCCCCATCTTCTTTCTCCCCCTAGCCTCTCCCACACTCCCTTTCTCCTCCCTCCATATACCCCCTTGTACCCCCTAATCTCTCCCTGATGTTCCCTTTCCCACCTCATATCCTTCTCTCCCTGCCCTACCACCCTACCTTCCTACAACACCATCCTCACACAAACACCCACTCTGGCAGACGAATTTGGGAGGGAGAATTAGGAGGCAGAGCTCAAAAAAGGGAGGAAGACTGGGGAAGAAGCTAGAAGAGCTTGGGAGGAAAATGGAGGAGAGGATATTTGCAGAGAGCAGGAATTGGGAGCAACACATCATAATAGCAGAAGCTAAGATACAGTGATTAGAAGAGGAACTGAGAAATCTGAAACAGCTTAAAGAGAAAAATAACAGTACAGAGTACAGAAAGAACATCAGGAACTTCTACATCAGGCAGAGACATGGAGACTGGCGGGAGGAAGGAAGCTATACTGTATGCAAAGATCCTCTCAGACCACGTGGGGACAACACAAAGAGGAGGAGCATGCTAGGAACAAATAAGAGGTCTGAAGACAAGGAAGGATCTATGACATATGCAAGGACTCTAACAGACACTTGCAGGGGCCAGGAGCAGCTGATCAGGAAAGACAGTCCACCGAGAATAGGGGCCTCTGCTATGCAAGGGACTGAAGGAAGGAACTCTTTAAGAGAAGGAACTAAAGCACCTCAGAGGACACAATGGGAGACACAGTGGGAGAAGAAAGGGAGAGATCAGTTTTTGTCTACAGGCTCCAGGAAGCCAAAGGAAAAAGCTATGATGAAAGAAAACAGGAGGAGACAGAAGTGATTGAAGGTGTCATGAAAGAAATAGGTGAGGGAGACATCACCCAGGTGACAAATTTTCGGAGAATTGGGTGGTTTGCAAGGGGAAGGAAACGGCCTCTCAAAGTAATTTTCAAGGCAGAATCAACTCGAACCATGATCCTGCAGGAGAAAGCACAACTGAGAGACAAGCTGGAGTACCAAAGTGTGTACCTCGATCAAGACAACACAAGAGGGAAGGATGATACTGAAAGAGAGAGTACAAAAATAAAAGGTGGAACAAGAGGAAATGACAAAGATGAGCAGAATAACTCAGACACAGGTGGAAGGGCAAACACACCCTACAGAATCACCCGCAGAAGGATTCCACCTACTTCAACCCCAAGGCAACTGAACAACCTAAAACAACACTCACACACTGATCCCTGTCTCCAACCCCCACTCAACAAACCCCACCTCTATAGCAACCCCCAATGGAAACTCTTCCCCCACCCCCACTGTAATCCCCCATAGGCCCACATCAGGTCTCTCGCTCCCCCAACCCCAATATTCTCCTAGGACAACAGTTTTATAAAAGAAGTTGAAGATTTGGTACATGAACACAGATGGAATAACGAATAAATATGAGGAGTGGCATGAAAGGATCAATGAGAAGTCCCCAGACATCATAGCAGTCACAGAAATGAAACTCACTGAGACAGTAATAGATACAATCTTCCCACCAGGATATGAGATCCTGAGGAAAGATAGAAGGAGCAAAGGGGGAGGAGGAGTTGCACTGCTCTTAAAAAGAAAACGATGGAGATTTGAGGAAATTGGGGGCATGGACGAGATTGGAGAAAGGGATTACATAGTAGGTACACTTCAGTCTGGGGAACATAAAGTAGTCATTGCAGTGATGCATAATCTACCACAGAACTGCAGGAGGTCAAGAGAGGAATATGAAGAGAGCAACAGAGCTATGGTGGACACACTGGCTGAGGTGGCAAGAAGAGCTCACTTAAGCAGAGCAAAGTTACTGGTTATAGGCAATTTCAACCACAGGGAGATCGATTGGGAAAACCTGGAGCCACATGGGGGTCGCGAAACATGGAGAGCCAAAATGATGGATGTATTACTGGAAAACCTCATGCATCAACAAGTTAAAGACACTACCAGAGAGAGAGGGAAGGATGAACCAGCAAAACTGGACCTTCTGTTCACCATGTGCAGTTCAAACACTGAGGATATCACATACGAGAGGCCCCTTGGAGCTAGTGATCATGTGCTTCAGTGCTTTGAATACATAGTAGAGCTACAAGTGGAGAGGGTAACAGGAGTTGACTGGGAAAAGCCAAACTATAAAAGGGGAAACTACACAGGTATGAGGAACTTCCTGTAGGAGGTTCAGTGTCACAGAGAATTGGTAGGAAAGTCACTAAACGAAATGATGGAATGCGTAACAATAAAATGCAAGGAAGCAGAGGAAAGGTTTGTTCCCAAGGACAACAGAAATAATGTGAAGACCAGAACAAGCCCTTGGTTTACCCGAAGGTGTAGTGAGCAAAAAGTAAGTGCACTAAAGAATGGAAAACGTACAGAAGGTAAAGAACCCAGGAAAATAAGGAGATTAGCCAAAGAGCCAGGAACGAGTATGCACTGGAAAGGAGGGAGACCTAGCGACAGTGCGAAAACAACATAGCATCGAAATTCAAGTCTGACCCGAAACTGCTGTATAGCAACATCAGGAGGAAGACAATAGTCAATGACCAGGTGATCAGGCTGAGGAAAGAAGATGGGAAACTCACAAGAAACGATCATGAGTTTTGCGAGGAGCTCAACACGAGATTTATGGAAGTATTTACAGTAGAGAGAGGAAAGGCTGTGTGAATGACATGACGGAAGGGATAGACTCAGAAGTGTCCCTGTGAATGACATGACGGAAGGGATAGACTCAGAAGTGTCCCTGTGAATGACATGATGGAAGGGATAGACTCAGAAGTGTCCCTATGAATGACATGACGGAAGGGATAGACTCAGAAGTGTCCCTGTTCGCAGATGATGTGAAGTTAATGAGGGGAATTAAATCAGATGACGATAAGGCAGGACTACAAAGAGACTAGGACAGGCTGAACACGTGGTCCAGCAATTGGCTTCTCGAATTCAACCCCACTAAATGCGAAGTCATGAAGACTGGGGAAGGGCAAAGACCGCAGACACAGTATAGGCTAGGTGGCCAAAGACTCCAAACCTCACTCAAGGAGAAAGATCTTGGAGTGAGCATAACACCGAGCATGTCTCCAGAAGCTCACATCAACCAGATAACTGCTGCAGCATTTGGGCGCCTGGCAAACCCGAGAATAGCATTCCGATACCTTAGTAAGGAATCGTTCAAGACATTATACACTGTGTATGTCAGGCCCATAATGGAATATGCAGCACCAGTTTGGAACCCATACCTGGTCAAAGACGTAAAGAAATTAGAGGAAGTGAAAAGGTTTGCAACAAGGTTAGTTCCAGAGCTCAGGGGAATGTCCTACGAAGAAAGGTTGAGGGAAATAGTCCTGACGACACTGGAGGACAGGAGGGTCAGGGAAGACATGATAACAACATACAAAATACTGCGTGGAATAGATAAGGTGGACAGGGACAGGATGTTCCAGAGAAGGGACACAGAAACAAGGGGTCACAGTTATAAGCTGAAGACTCAGACGAGTCAAAGGGATGACAGGAAGTATTTCTTCAGTCATAGAGTTATCAGGAAGTTGAATAGTCTAACAACTGATGTAGTGGAGGCAGGGAACAGAGAGAGGACCTAGCAGCAATCAGTGAAGAGGCAGGGCCAGGAGCTGAGTCTTAACCCCTGCAACCACAATTAGGTGAGTACACACACACACACACGCTAGCACATACACAAAATAAAAAATAGGAACCCAGGAAGATAAGATAAGATAAGATTTTCTTCTGATTTTTAACCCCGGAGGGTTAGCCACCCAGGATAACCCAAGAAAGTCAGTGCATCATCGAGGACTGTCTAACTTATTTCCAATGGGGTCCTCAATCTTGTCTCCCGGGATGCGACCCACACCAGTCGACTAACACCTAGGTACCTATTTGGGTGAACAGGACAACAGGTGTAAGGAAACACGTCGAAATCTTTCCACCCTGCTGGGAATCGAACCCAGGCCCTCTATATGTGAATCGAGAGTTTTAGCCACCTGGCTAAAGTGGAAAGGAAGAATGGATGGAATAGCAATGTAAAAGGAACAAGAGTGGGAAAGCAAACTAGGTGAGCTTTCTGTGAAAACTGAGAAGAGGATAGATGCAGAGAAGCAATGGGAGTTGTGACCTAAAGCTGCAGAAGCCAATATATGGCTTCTGATGAGGTAAATGTGTTGATGAGGTAAATATGCTAAAGTGCATCACAGTTCCCAAAGGAGACATGGCATTTGAATCAGGTACACCCCCATTAAACGAGGAGCCCAATGGAAAGGAAGGCGAGAAGACTTATGCTAAGGCCCTATCAGTTCACCAAGGAAGGCTGAGGAACGAAGAGGGTGAGCAGTTGGGTGCAGTGATAGCAGTTAGTGATGGGGAAGCAGACAGAGATTACAGGTCCCATGCAGAAGAGCGACCAAGCCACCAAGAGTTACAGGAAAAAATAAGGGAAGACAATGGCTAAATACAAATGGGATCCAGAGATACAGAGGGCAAGTCAGTGGAAGGAGAAGAGGGTGAGGTCAGTCTTTATTCATGGGCTTCAGGAGAGCGAAGGAAGGACACACAATGAAAGATGGTAAAAAGAAAAACAAGTGATTGAAAACATCATCAAAGAAATAGGGGAGGAGGACATAACTGAGACAGTAAATTTTTAAGGAACAGAGGGGTAATCGAAGGGAAGAAATTGGCCGGTCAAACTGATTTTCAAGACAGAAACGGTGCAGAACAGGATCCTGCAAACATTAACATTCAAGAGGGTGTTCCTAGACCACGACAGAACGAGAACAGAGCGACAGCAGCTGACAGAGAGGACACAGACACGAAAGAGAGACTAGGATAGAGTCGCAGAAAACAGTCAGAGCCAGGCATAGCTACAAGTGCAAACACATAGAAAGCCACCCTCAGAACCTCAAAGCCAAATGCACTATCCTAATACAAACCACAATCCACACTCACAGCCCCAACCCCTCACTATGCAGAAGACTCCCACAGCACCCTGACAGGTCTCCCACTTCTCTAACATCCACAAACTCCCAAGAACGCAATGTTGGAGAGGAAACTTAAGGAATGGTACACCAATGCTGATGGAATAATGAATAAGTGGGAGGAGTGGCATGAAATATTCAAAGAAACATCACAAGACATCATGGCTCTCACAGAAACCAAGTTCACAGAAATGGTAACAGATGCTATCTTTCCACTAGATATCAAATCCTGAGGAAAGACAGGGGGAACAGAGGGGGTAGAGGAGCGGCACTGCTCATCAAAAACCAATGGGATTTTGAGGAGCTGGAGAGAGGAGACAGAGGAGAAGAGACTACATAACAAGAACACTTGAGCCTGGAGGTTCCAAGGGAGTACTTACAGTGATGTATAACCCACCATAGAATAACAGGAGGCAAGACAAGAATATTATGAGAGTAACAGAGTGATGGCTGACACACTGGCTGAAGTGACCAGAAGGTCCCATTTCTTTGTGACTTCAATCACAAAGAAATAGACTGGGAAAACCTGGAGCAACATGGGGGCCCTGAAACATGGAGGGCAAAGACGTTGGAGGTGGTACTGGAAAACCTCATGCATCAGCACGTTAGCGACACCACCAATGAGAGACAAGAAGATGAACCAGCAAAACTGGGTCTAATATTCACCCTAAGCAGTGCAGATGTAGAGGACATTACATATGAAAGGCCCCTCGGATCTAGTGATCATGTGGTTCTGAGCTTCGAATGCAGAGTAGAGTTACTAGTGGGGCAGGGAAGCAGGAAGTGCAGAGCGGAGGAAGCCAAACTACAAGAGAGGGGACTTCACAGGCTTGAGAAACTTCTTGCATGAGGTTCAGTGGGACAGAGAACTGGCAGGGAAATCAGTCAGTGAGATGATAGAATGTGTGGCTACAGTATGCAAGGCAGCAGAGAAAAGGTTTGTTCCTAAGGGCAACAGAAATAATGAGAAGTCCAGAACGAGCTCTTGCTTCACCCAGAGGTGTAGAGAGGCCAAAAATAAATGCACTAGAGAATTTAATCTCCTTCTTTTACATACCCTACCAAACTCATCAGCCAACCTCTGCAACTTCTCTTCAGAATCTCCCAAAAGCACAATGTCATCAGCGAAGAGCAACTCTGACAACTCCCACTTTGTGTTAGATACCTTATCTTTTAACCTCACACCTCTTGCCAACACCCGAGCATTTACTTCTCTTACATCTCCATCAATAAATATACTGAACAACCATGGTGACATAACACATCCTTGTCTACTTTTACTGGGAAATAATCTCCCTCTCGTCTACATACTCTAACCTGAGCCTCACTATTCTAGTAAAGACTTCACTACTTTTGATAACCTACCTCCTACTCCATACATTTGAAACGTCTGCCACATTGCTCCCCTAGCCATCCTATCATACGCCTTTTCCAAATCCATAAATGCCACACAAACCACTTTACCTTTATCTAAATACTGTTTACCTATATGTTTCACTGCAAACACTTGGTCTACACACCCAATACCTTTCCTAAAGCCTCCTTGTTCATCTGCTATCCTACTCTCCGCCTTACTCTTAATACTTTAAGTAATAACTCTACCACACACTCTACCAGGTACACTCAGCAGATTTATTTCCCTACATTTTTTACACTCTCTTTTGTCCCTTTTGTCTTTATACAAAGGAACTATGTATGCTCTCTGCCAACTCCTAGGTACCTCATCCTCTTCCACACATTTATTAAATAAAAGCACTAACCACTCCAAAACTATATCCCCACCTGCTTTAACATTTCTATCTTTATTCCATCAATCTCAGCTGACTTACCACCTTTCGTTCTACCCACTGCCCCACGAACTTCCCCCACACTCACAACTGGTTCTTCCTCTCTCCTCCTTGCCCTATACATGAAATCATAGCATCCCTATCTTCATCAACATTTTACAATTCCTCAAAATTATGTATATATATATATATATATATATATATATATATATATATATATATATATATATATATATATATATATATATATATATATATATATATATATATATTTTTTTTTTTTTTTTTTTTTTTTTTTTCATAATTCTATATAGGGAAGTACCACCTCTATAGCTGGAATGGGGACCCTCATCCTCAGAGAAGACAATAAACGTACCTCAGGGAAAACTCAAGGTTCTCCCCGGAGCTGTTTGAATATTTGCAAAACAACCACTGTGAAAGAATAGAGAAATTCCAAGCGCTTTCGTGACTACTCACATTATCAAGGAACAATGAAAGTAGAGCATCAAAGGAAGGTATATGAAGGGTCTAGCCCACACCTCACTATCAAATACCACAACAAAGGAACACCTGACACGCCACTCATAAGAAAGGGAACACTGCAGCAGGCCCGCTGGCCCAACTAGTGAGGTCCTTCACACAACCCACCAACAAACTATTCTACCCAAGAAATAAGAATTTAAAAAATTATTTGTCCAATGCATTATTAAATTCTTCCCAAATTCTATTAATTATAAATGGATCTAATTTATATAAACCAAAGGAAATATTCATATTATTGTCAAAACTGCTTTTTATGAAACAAGATTCAATTATATTCCTGTCGACCATGGACTTGCTTGATACTACTTTCTCAACTTTTTGAAAATCAATTGGATGGTTAAAATCTCTTACATGAATAAATAGAGCATTGGAATCTTGTCCAGTTCTAATGGTATATTTATGTTGTTTTAATCTTAGTTCGAGAATTTTACCAGTTTGACCGTAATAAACTTTATGGCAAATTTTACAAGGAATCTTACAGACACATCCGTCAGCATTTTGGGGGGAATTCTTTATCAAAAGTTTTTTTTACTGTATCAAGATTTTTGAATACAACTTTAATATTAAAAGTCTTAAGAAGAGAAGGCATACCAACCAAGTTTTTATTGCATATATATATATATATATATATATATATATATATATATATATATATATATATATATATATATATATATATATATATATATATATATATATATATATTTATTATCACACTGGCCGATTCCCACCAAGGCAGGGTGGCCCGAAAAAGAAAAACTTTCACCATCTTTCACTCCATCACTGTCTTGCCAGAAGGGTGCTTTACACTACAGTTTTTAAACTGCAACATTAACACCCCTCCTTGAGAGTGCAGGCACTGTACTTCCCATCTCCAGGACTCAAGTCCGGCCTACCGGTTTCCCTGAACCCCTTCATAAATGTTACTTTGCTCACACTCTAACAGCACGTCAAGTATTAAAAACCATTTGTCTCCATTCACTCCAATCAAACACGCTCACGCATGCCTGCTGGAAGTTCAAGCCCCTCTCACACAAAACCTCCTTTACCCCCTCCCTCCAACCTTTCCTAGGCCGACCCCTACCCCGCTTTCCTTCCACTACAGACTGATACACTCTTGAAGTCACTCTGTTTCGCTCCATTCTTTCTACATGTCCGAACCATCTCAACAACCCTTCCTCAGCCCTCTGGACAACAGTTTTGGTAATCCCGCACCTCCTCCTAACTTCCAAACTATGAATTCTCTGCATTATATTCACACCACACATTGCCCTCAGACATGACATCTCCACTGCCTCCAGCCTTCTCCTCGCTGCAACATTCATCACTCATGCTTCACACCCATATAAGAGCATTGGTAAAACTATACTCTCATACATTCCCCTCTGCCTCCAAGGACAAAGTTCTTTGTCTCCACAGACTCCTAAGTGCACCACTCACCCTTTTCCCCTCATCAATTCTATGATTCACCTCATCTTTCATAGACCCATCCGCTGACACGTCCACTCCCAAATATCTGAATACATTCACCTCCTCCATACTCTCTCCCTCCAATCTGATATCCAATCTTTCATCATCTAATCTTTTTGTTATCCTCATAACCTTACTCTTTCCTGTATTTACTTTTAATTTTCTTCTTTTGCACACCCTACCAAATTCATCCACCAATCTCTGCAACTTCTCTTCAGAATCTCCCAAGAGCACAGCGTCATCAGCAAAGAGCAACTGTGACAACTCCGACTTTGTGTGTGATTTTTTTATCTTTTAACTCCACGCCTCTTGTCAAGACCCTCACATTTACTTCTCTTACAACCCAATCTATAAATATATTAAACAACCACGGTGACATCACACATCCTTGTCTAAGGCCTACTTTTACTGGGAAATAATTTCCCTCTTTCCTACATACTCTAACTTGAGCTTCACTATCCTCGTAAAAACTCTTCACTGCTTTCAGTAACCTACCTCCTACACCATACACCTGCAACATCTGCCACATTGCTCCCCTATCCACCCTGTCATACGCCTTTTCCAAATCCATAAATGCCACAAAGACCTCTTTAGCCTTATCTAAATACTGTTCACTTATATGCTTCACTGTAAACACCTGGTCCACACACCCTCTACCTTTCCTAAAGCCTCCTTGTTCATCTGCTATCCTATTCTCCGTCTTACTCTTAATTCTTTCAATAATAACTCTACCATACACTTTACCAGGTATACTCAACAGACTTATCCCCCTATAATTTTTGCACTCTCTTTTGTCCCCTTTGCCTTTATACAAAGGAACTATGCATGCTCTCTGCCAATCCATAGGTACCTAACCCTCTTCCATACATTTATTAAATAATTGCCCCAACCACTCCAAAACTATATCCCCACCTGTTTTTAACATTTCTATCTGTATTCCATCAATCCCGGCTGCCTTACCCCCTTTCATTTTACCTACTGCCTCACGAACTTCCCCCACACTCACAAGTGACTCTTCCTCACTCCTACAAGATGTTATTCCTCCTTGCCCTATACACGAAATCACAGCTTCCCTATCTTCATCAACATTTAACAATTCCTCAATATATATATATATATATATATATATATATATATATATATATATATATATATATATATATATAGGAGGTTTTATGGGCAAGGGGCTTGGACTTCCAGCAAGCGTGCGTGAGCGTGTTAGATAGGAGTGAATGGAGACGAATGGTACTTGGGACCTGACGATCTGTTGGAGTGTGAGCAGTGTAATATTTAGTGAAGGGATTCAGGGAAACCGGTTATTTTCATATAGTCGGACTTGAGTCCTGGAAATGGGAAGTACAATGCCTGCACTTTAAAGGAGGGGTTTGGGATATTGGCAGTTTGGAGGGATATGTTGTGTATCTTTATATGTGTATGCTTCTAGACTGTTGTATTCTGAGCACCTCTGCAAAAACAGTGATAATGTGCGAGTGTGGTGAAAGTGTTGAATGATGATGAAAGTATTTTCTTTTTGGGGATTTTCTTTCTTTTTTGGGTCACCCTGCCTCGGTGGGAGACGGCCGACTTGTTGAAAAAAAAAAAAATATATATATATGTGTGTGTGTGTGTGTGTGTGTGTGTGTACTCACCTAATTGTGGTTGCAGGGGTCAAGACTCAGCTCCTGGCCCCGCCTCTTCACTGACCGCTACTAGGTCCTTTCTCTTTCTGCTTCCTGAGCTTTGTCATACCTCGTCTTAAAGCTATGTATGGTTCCTGCCTCTGCTACATCACTTGCTAGGCTAATCCACTTCCTGACGACTCTATGACTGAAGAAATACTTCCTAACATCCCTCTGACTCGTCTGAATCTTCAGCTTCCAATTGTGACCCCTCATGCTGTGGAGAATTTTTTTCCAGGAGGGGGGTATAAGCCCCCTTCAGCCCCTTCAGCCCCTTTCAGCCCTGAGGGGCCCAGCCCTCTCAGAAGGGGCAAGCGTCTTGTTTACTGCTACAGTGAGTAATTGATCACAGATGCCGTACGAGTATGCGACGTGGTCAAGTGACCGACGCTCCTTGCAGTGTTGCAGAGTGTATTTTAATAAGAGACAGTGCATCTCTTACTTTAGCAGGACAATTAAGGAAAATCCTGCTCCCACTTTATTACCATGGTAAAGATAGTGGACATTGTTGTCTATGCTTAAGACAGCAAGAATCAAACATTCTGCTTTGCTTCATCGAGGAAGTGGCAAGGAAGCAAAAGTACTAGGTCAGCTTTTTTTTTGTGCTGGGGGCAGTGACGGCATGGGGTGCTGTGGCGTCTTCAGATTACTTTTGACTCTACTGAGAGTGACACTGACGCCAGGATAACCAACAAAGAACACTGATCTGTGCGTTAGTGTGAACAAAGTGTCTCATAAAACACAATAAACACTTAAGAGAAGTGTGATCAGCTTCTTTAGTGATAAGATTGTGAACAATAAAGACAAATCTTGTGGAACTTAGTGTACCAGTGTGCGTATTCCTAGACTATGGAAGACGTGGACATCCAAGGACACTTCAGCTTCTATCAAGTCACCGATATCTGTCGAAGGTGTGAAGAACACCATAGCTCACGCTACAAGAGCAAGGTAGGTTACGAATTTCTTGTAGTACAGGGGACTGCGCAGTTCTTGAGTCGCAAGGAGTTTGTAATCAACCTATAGTCGGCAGTTAGGTGCGGACTTTTGAGTCCACACAAGTAAGTTTGTCAGCCATCAGTGAATGAAATATGCTGACATAACACCCCCTAGGGGTAATTTATAATCTTACAAATTATAACTCTTTACAGCCCGTTGAGAGATGACTTCGACAGCTTCTCAAGACCTCGTCTGCAGGGGCGGCTGTGCAGGCGATGAGTTGTCTTTCTAAGTTAAGTACAAACTCTTTAAACTTAACTGGTAATGCCATTTCTCAACATCTCCCGCCTGTCCAGGTCTCTTTGAAGTCCTGCCTGACCCTCGTCTGATTTAATTCTCCTCATTAACTTCTCATCATCTGCGAACAGGGACACCTCTGAGTCTATCCCTTCCATCATGCCATTCGCATATAACAAAAATAGCACTGGTCCTAGGACCGACCCCTGTGGGACCCCGTTCGTCACTGGTGCCCACTGTGTGTGTGTATGTGTGTGTTCTCACCTATTTGTACTCACCTATTTGTGGTTGCAGGGGTCGATCCTTAGCTCCTGGCCCCGCCTCTTCACTTGTTGCTACTGGGTCCTCTCTCTCCCTGCTCCATGAGTTTTATCAAACCTCGTCTTAAAACTATGTATGGTTCCCGCCTCCACTACGTCACTTTCTAGGCTATTCCACTGCCTGACAACTCTATGACTGAAGAAATACTTTCTAACATCCCTTTGGCTCATCTGACTCTTCAACTTCCAATTGTGACCTCTTGTTTCTGTGTCCCATCCCTGGAACATCCTGTCTTTGTCCACCTTGTCTATTCCGCACAGTATTTTATATGCCGTTATCATGTCTCCCCTGACCCTCCTGTCCTCTAGTGTCGTCAGGCCGATTTCCCTCAACCTTTCTTCATAGGACATTCCCCTTAGCTCTGGAACTAACCTTGTCACAAACCTTTGCACTTTCTCTAATTTCTGGACGTGCTTGATCAAGTGCGGGTTCCAAACAGGTGCTGCATACTCCAGTATGGGCCTGACGTACACGGTGTACAGTGTCTTGAACAACTCCTTACTAAGGTACCGGAATTCTGTTCTCAGGTTTGCCAGGCGCCAGTATGCTGCAGCAGTTATCTTGTTGATGTCTGCTTCCGGAGACATGCTCGGTGTTATACTCACTCCAAGATCTTTGAGCGAGGTTTGCAGTCTTTGGCCACCTAGCCTATACTCCGTCTGCGGTCTTCTTTGCCCTTTCATGATCTTCTTGACTTTGCATTTGGCGGGGTTGAATTCAAGAAGCCAGTTGCTGGACTAATTGCCCAGTCTGTCCAGGTCTCTTTGAAGTCCTGCCTGATCCTCATCTGATTTAATTCTCCTCATTGACTTCACATCATCTGCAAACAGGGACACCTCTGAGTCTAACCCTTCCATCATGTCATTCACATATACCAAAAATAGCCCTGGTCCTAGGACCGACCCCTGTGCGACCCCGCTCGTGACAGGTGCCCACTGTGATACCTCATCACGTACCATGACTCGTTGTTGCCTCCCTGCCAGGTATTCTCTGATTCATTGCAGTACTCTTCTTGTTATATGCGCCTGATCCTCTAGCTTCTGGACTAATCTCTTGTGAGTAACTGTGTCAAAGGTCTTCTTGCAGTCCAAAAAGATGCAATCAACCCACCCCTCTCTCTCGTGTCTAACTTCTGTTACTTTATCATAAAACTCCAGAAGATTTGTGACACAGGATTTGCCTTCCATGAATCCGTGCTGGTTGGTATTGATACTCTTGTTCCGTTCCAGGTGCTCCACCACTCTCCTCTTGATAATCTTCTCCATAACTTTGCATACTATACACGTCAGTGACACAGGTCTATAGTTTAGTGCTTCTTTTCTGTCTCTTTTTTTAAAAATGGGAACTACATTTGCCGTCTTCCATATCTCAGGTAGTTGCCCAGTTTCCAGGGATGTGGTAAGTGGCACACCCAGCATATCCACTCCCTCTCTAAGGACCCACGGAGAGATGTTGTTTGGTCCCATTGCCTTTGAGGTATCGATGTCCCTTAGCAGCTTCTTTGCCTCCTCCTTTGTATATATGTCATCCAACACTTGTTGGTATATTCCTTGCTGGTGTTCCCCTCTGTTCTGTCCCCCCCAGAGGCCTTCCTGTCTCCACTGTAAATTCTTCTTTAAATCTCATGTTGAGCTCCTCACATACCTCTTGATAGTTTCTTGTCAGTTCCCTTTCTTCTTTCCTCAGCTTGATCACCTGGTCATTGACTGTTGTCTTCCTCCTAATGTGGCTATACAACAGTTTCTGGTCAGACTTGACTTTCTCGTCGTTTTCGTACTGTCGCTGAGCCTCCCTCCTCATCTGTGCATACTGGTTTCTGGCTCATCTAGTAATCTCCTTATTTTCCTGGGTCCTTTACCTCCTGTACCTTTTCCATTCTCTGTTGCACTTAGTTTTTGCCTCCCTACACCTTCGGGTAAACCAAGGACTCGCTTTGGTCTTCCTATTATTTCTATTGCCCTTAGGAACAAACCTTTCCTCTGCTCCTTGCACTTTGTTGTTACATATTCCATCATCTTGTTTACTGATTTTCCTACCAGTTCTCTGTCCCGCTGAACCTCCAGCAGGAAGTTCCTCATACCTGTGTAGTCCCCCATTTTATAGTTTGGCTTTTCCTATTCAATTCCTGTTACCCTCTCCACTTGTAACTCTACTATATAATCAAAACTCAGAACCACATGATCGCTAGCTCCAAGGGGCTTCTCGTAAGTGATGTCCTCAATGTCTGAACTGCTCAGGGTGAACACAAGATCCAGTCTTGCTGGCTCATCCTCCCCTCTCTCTCTGGTAGTGTCCCTGACATGTTGATGCATGAGGTTTTCAAGTACCACATCCATCATCTTGGCTCTCCATGTTTCGGGACCCCCATGAGGCTCCAGGTTTTCCCAGTCGATCTCCCTGTGGTTGAAATCACCCATTACCAGTAACTTTTCTCTGCTCTTGTGAGCTCTTCTTGCCACCTCAGCCAAAGTGTCCATTGTCGCTCTGTTGTTTTCTTTGTACTCCTCTCTTGGCCTATTGCAGTTCTGTGGTGGGTTATACATCACTCCAATGACTATTTTATGTTCCCCAGACCGAATTGTACCTAATATGTAGTCCCTTTCTCCAATCATGTCCATGCTTTCCATTTCCTCAAATTCCCATCAGTTTTCCATGAGCAGTGCAACTCCTCCCCCTCTACTCCTTCTGTCTTTCCTCAGGATCTGATATCCCGGTAGGAAGATTGCGTCTCTTATTGTCTCAGCGAGTTTCGTTTCTGTGACTGATATGATGTCTGGGGATTTCTCGCTGATTCTTTCGTGCCACTCCTCATATTTTTCATTATTCCGTCTGTGTTTGTGTATCAAACCTTCAGCTTCTTTTCTATTACTGTGGTCCTGGGAGAATATTGGGGTTGGGAGAGTGGGAGCCTTGGTGGGGACCTATGGGGGGTTGTGATGCGGGTGGGATTTGTGATGAGGGGAGTGGGGTCAGAATGCCCATATGGGGCAGCTGTAGGAGAGGTTTGTGATGTGGGGATTGGTGGCAGAGGGAACAGTGTGTGGGTTTTGGATTAGATTGTTGAGTTGCATTTGGGTTGTCGTGGTTGGAGTCCTTCTGTGGGAGTTTCTGGGGGTATGTTTGCCCTTCCTCCTCTGTCTGGGTCCTGCTCATCTTCATCATTGCCTCTCATTCCTCCTTTCTTCTCTGTACCCTCTCTTTCAGTGTAGTCCTTTCTTCTTGTGTTCTGTCGCGACCGAGGTATACTCTCCGGTGCTCTGGTTTGTCCCTCAGTCGTGCTTTCTCTTGCAGGATCCTGGTTCGAGCTAATTCTTCCTTGAAAATTACCTTGACAGGCCATTTCCTTTCCCTTGCAAACCACCCAATTCTCCGAAAATTTGTCACCTGGGTCATATCGCCCTTACCTATTGTTTTCATGATGCCTTCAATCATTTTTTTCCTCCTCCAGTTTTTTTTCATAGAAGGTGTCCCCTTCGGCTTCTTAGAGCCCTTAGACAAAAACTGGCCTCTTCCTCCTCCCACTGAGTCTCCATTTGCATCCTCTGAGATGTTTTAGTTCCTTCCATTGAAATGTTCTTGCCTTCAATCCCTGTCCTTGCTGAAACTTCTATGCTCAGTGAACTGTCTTTCATGATCAGCTGTTCCTTGCTACTTCAGTTGGCTGTTAGAGTCTCTGCATATAACATAACTTCATTGTCTTCAGACCTGTCATTTGATCTTTGTGTGCTCCTCGTCTTTTCCCTGGCCTCACGTGGGTCTGATAGGGCCTTTGCATACGGCATATCTCCTTTGTTTCTTACCGTCCCCTTGTCTGTGCCGACATAGAATTTCCTGATGTTGTGTCTGAATTGTCATTTGTCTCTCTAATCTGTTTTAGGTTTTTTAGTTCCTCTTCTAAGCACTGCATCCTAGCTTCTGCTGCAAAGACTTGTAGCTTCCACTTCCTGCACTCTTTAGCTATCCTCTCCTCCATCATCTTGCCAAGCTCATCTCTCATCCCTCTCCACTCTTCCTCCCTTTTTTTTTGAGCTTTAACTCCCAATCTTTCCTCCCAGTTTCGTCCACCAGATCTCTGGTTTTCCGCCCTCTTGGGCCACCCATTCTTTTTTTTTTACCACAGAAAGAAGTTTATGTATTTTACCACAAAGAGAAGTTTATGAATTTTCAGGGTGTGTGTGTGTAGGGGGGAGGGAGAAGTCTAGAGGAGAGAGAGAGAGAATAAGAGAAGGAGAGAGAAAGGGTAGAAAGAGGGAGGGAGAGGAGGGAGGGTGGGGGTGAGGGAAACGACTTGGGGAGAGAGAGAAAAAAAACGAGAGAGAGAGAGAGAGAGAGAGAGGAGGGTGAGAGAAAAGGCTATGAGAGAGAGAAATGTGAGGGAGGGGGAGAGAGAAAGATAGAAAGAGGGAGAGGGAGAGAGAAGGCTTGAGAGATAGAGAGGAGGGTGGGGGAAAGGCCTATGGGAGAGAGAGAGAGAGAGAGAGAGAGAGAGTATGAGTGCATAGTTGTTTGTATGTTTGTGTTTGTGTGAATGAGTGAGGGTGGAAGAGAGGGTGGGAGTGTGTGTGTGTGCGTGTGTGCGCGTGTGTGTGTGTGTGTGTGTGTGTGTGTGTGTGTGTGTGTGTGTGTGTGTGTGTGTGTGTGTGTATGTGTGTGTGTGTGTGTGTGTGTGTACGTGTGTGTGTATGTATGTATGTGTGTGTGTGTGTGTGTGTGTGTGTGTGTGTGTGTGTGTATGTATGTATGTGTGTGTGTGTGTGTGTGTGTGTGTGTGTGTGTGTGTGTGTGTGTGTGTGTGTGTGTGTGTCTGTGTGTGTGTGTGTGTGTGTATGTGTGTGTGTATGTATTATGTAATCACTTCTTCCTCATGCTCATGCTGTACAATACAACCAACCCTAAGAATATATCTCACTGTTATCAAAACAGTGCACGTCCTGCTCACTGTTAAGGGTTACAACTTGTTCCCGTCTCACCACTTACCCAGCTACTCCCTCCACTGTCCCTCACCATCTCCCGGACGGCACGTTCCCCACACCAGCACCTGCAGCACACATCATTGTGTTTACTCACTAACCTCCAGCTCATTATTCTCAAGAAAATGCGTGTCCTGCTCAAGGTGAGGAAGGGAAAAGGAATGTGATTTGATGTAGGTGAAGGGACCTTTTTTCAGACCCATCCTTTCCTTGGATCAAATCTGATTTTTTTTTCATTCTCCAGGCGTTGTATGACTGCTGTTAGTTTAGTGCTAATCCATCAATATAATAATAATAATAATAATAATAATAATAATAATAATAATAATAATAATAATAATAATAATAATAATAATAATAATAATAATAATAACAAGGGGAAGGGGTCGGCCAAAGAAGGGTTCAAGGGAGGGGGTAAAGGAGGTTTTGTTTGCGAAGGGCTTTGACTTCCTGCAAGCATGCATGAGCGTATTTGATAGAATTGGATAGAGTAAATGGTTTTTAATACTTGACGTGTTGTTGGAGTGTGAGCAAAGTAACATTTATGAAGGGATTCAGGGAAACCGGCAGGCCGGACTTGAGTCCTGGAGATGGGAGTACAGTGCCTGCACTCTGAAGGAGGGGTGTTAATGTTGCAGTTTAAACTGTAGTGTAAAGCACCCTTCTGGCAAGACAGTGATGGAGTGAATGATGATGAAAGTTTTTCTTTTTCGGGTCACCCTGCCTTGGTGGGAATCGGCCGATTTGTTAATAAAAAAATAATAACAATAACAACAACAACGACAACAACGACAACAACAACAACAATAATAATAATAATAATAATAATAATAATAATAATAATAATAATAATAATAATAATAATAATAATAATAATACATTTTCTGTTATCTTCAAGAATCTGAGCAGCTAAAGATCTCAGCTGATCTCAGTATTGGTAATTATAGTTACCTTTAATATTGTGACAAATATATCGTAAAATTGTACCAGACTGACCTGCAAGAGGACTATTTAAAACTCCGACAGAACTTTACTTACAACACTACCGAACTGACACTGGTAAGCGCCTGTCTGATCTCCATTAAAGCCACACTGACAACAACCGATGCCACTCTGACCTTCAAGAGTGCCACTGTCAACTCTAACAAAGCCACATTTGCATCAGATGACACAACAGTGACTCGGAAGAATGCCACTATCTGCTCCAACAAAGCTACACATACATTGTTACAAGGATCTCTGTTGTCACGCAACATACAATGCCACACTGACCTCAGACATTGTTACAAGGATCTCTGTTGTCACGCAACATACAATGCCACACTGACCTCAGACATTGTTACAAGGATCTCTGTTGTCACGCAACATACAATGCCACACTGACCTCAGACATTGTTACAAGGATCTCTGTTGTCACGCAACATACAATGCCACACTGACCTCAGACATTGTTACAAGGATCTCTGTTGTCACGCAACATACAATGTCACACTGACCTTAAACATTGCTACAAGGATCTCTGTTGTCACACAACATACAATACCACACTGACCTCAAACATTGCTACAAGGATCTCTGTTGTCACACAACATACAATGCCACACTGACCTTAAACATTGTTACGAGGATCTCGGTTGTCACACAACATACAATGCCAAACTGACCTCAAACATTGCTACAAGGATCTCTGTTGTCACACAACATACAATGCCACACTGACTTCAAAAATTGCTACAAGAATCTCTGTTGTCACACAACATACAATGCCACACTGACTTCAAAAATTGCTACAAGGATCTCTGTTGTCACACAACATACAATGCCACACTGACCTTAAACATTGTTACAAGGATCTCGGTTGTCACACAACATACAATGCCAAACTGACCTCAAACATTGCTACAAGGATCTCTGTTGTCACACAACATACAATGCCACACTGACTTCAAAAATTGCTACAAGGATCTCTGTTGTCACACAACATACAATGACACACTGACCTCAAACATTGCTACAAGGATCTCTGTGTCACGCGGCATACAATGCCACACTGACCTCAAACATTGCTACAAGGATCTCTGTTGTCACACAACATACAATGCCACACTGACCTCAAAAATTGCTGCAAGGATCTCTGTTGTCAAACAACATACAATGCCACACTGACTTCAAAAATTGCTACAAGGATCTCTGTTGTCACACAACATACAATGCCACACTGACCTCAAAAATTGCTACAAGGATCTCTGTTGTCACACAACATACAATGCCAAACTGCCTTCAAAAATTGCTACAAGGATCTCTGTTGTCACACAACATACAATGACACACTGACCTCAAACATTGCTACAAGGATCTCTGTGTCACGTGGCATACAATGCCACACTGACCTCAAACATTGCTACAAGGATCTCTGTTGTCACACAACATACAATGCCACACTGATCTTAAAGATTGTTACAAGGATCTCTGTTGTCACAGAACATACAATGCCACACTGACCTCAAATATTGCTACAAGGATCTCTGTTGTCACAAAACATACAATGTCACACTGACCTCAAACATTGCTACAAGGATCTCTGTTGTCACACAACATACAATGCCACACTGACCTCAAACATTGCTACAAGGATCTCTGTTGTCACACAACATACAATGCCACACTGACCTCAAATATTGCTACAAGGATCTCTGTTGTCACACAACATACAATGCCACACTGACCTCAAACATTGCTACAAGGATCTCTGTTGTCACACAACATACAATGCCACACTGACCTCAATTATTGCTACAAGGATCTCTGTTGTCACACAACATGCAATGCCACACTGACCTCAAACATTGCTACAGGGATCTCTGTTGTCACACAACACACAATGCCACACTGACCTCAAACATTGCTACAAGGATCTCTGTTGTCACACAACACACAATGCCACACTGACCTCAAACATTGCTACAAGGATCTCTGTTGTCACACAACACACAATGCCACACTGACCTCAAACATTGCTACAAGGATCTCTGTTGTCACACAACATACAATGCCACACTGACCTCAAACATTGCTACAAGGATCTCTGTTGTCACACAACATACAATGCCACACTGACCTCAAATATTGCTGCAAGGATCTCGGTTGTCACACAACATACAATGTCATACTGACCTCAAACATTGCTACAAGGATCTCTCTTGTCACACAACATTCAATGCCACACTGATCTCAAATATTGCTACAAGGATCTCGGTTGTCACACAACATACAATGCCACACTGACCTCAAATATTGCTGCAAGGATCTCTGTGTCACATAACATATAATGCCTCACTGACCTCAAATATTGCTACAAGGATCTCTGTTGTCACACAACATACAATGCCACACTGACCTCAAATATTGCTACAAGGATCTCTGTGTCACATAACATACAATGCCTCACTGACCTCAAATATTGCTACAAGGATCTCTGTTGTCACACAACATACAATGCCACACTGACCTCAAATATTGCTGCAAGGATCTCTGTTGTCACACAACATACAATGCCACACTGACCTCAAATATTGCTGCAAGGATCTCTGTTGTCACACAACATACAATGCCACACTGACCTCAATTATTGCTGCAAGGATCTCTGTTGTCACACAACATACAATGCCACACTAACCTCAATTATTGCTGCAAGGATCTCTGTTGTCACACAACATACAATGCCACACTGACCTCAAACATTGCTACAAGGATCTCTGTTGTCACACAACATTCAATAATAATGACCTCAAATATTGCTACAAGGATCTCTGTTGTCACACAACATACAATGCCACACTGACCTCAAATATTGCTACAAGGATCTCTGTTGTCACACAACATACAATGCCACACTGACCTCAAACATTGCTACAAGGATCTCTGTTGTCACACAACATACAATGCCACACTGACCTCAAACATTTCTACAAGGATCTCTGTGTCATATAATATACAATGCCACACTGACCTCAAATATTGCTACAAGGATCTCTGTTGTCACACAACATACAATGCCACACTGACCTCAAATATTGCTGCAAGGATCTCTGTTGTCACACAACATACAATGCCGCACTGACCTCAAATATTGCTACAAGGATCTCTGTGTCACATAACATACAATGCCACACTGACCTCAAATATTGCTACAAGGATCTCTGTTGTCACACAACATACAATGCCACACTGACCTCAAATATTGCTACAAGGATCTCGGTTGTCACACAACATACAATGCCACACTGACCTCAATTATTGCTGGAATTCGCCGCTTGACCTGCGCAGAGTGCAGACGTGTGACTACTGCCCTCTGCTGGCCATTGGAGGAGACATATTTTCACAACATGGCGCAGTCTGTGAGAAGGCGTTTGCACACGGTGTGCATTGAATTATTGCGTGGTGCAATAACGCCTCAGTCTGCACAAGTGCTTTTACCGCAAATTATCCGTGACACCTATGGTGTTGCGGATCAAGAACTGTATGGTGTGGCACTAAATGGTGCCTATCGTATTTTCGTCAAGCTGAGTTCAGCTGGAGTGTATGAACGGCTGGTTGACAAGTACCAGGACAGGAGCGTGGATGTTAATTCAGCGATACGTGTTCGCCTAATCGACGTGTCTAAGCATTACACATGGGTGAAAATCCGAAATGTGCCATTTGAGGCGGACGAGAATGATCTGCGGTATGTATTTGAACAGTATGGACCTGTACACCTGGCTATGGCTGGTAAATGGACGGATGGGGCGTATGCCGGTTTGCCGGATGGTACGTTCACGATCAAGATGGAGTTGAGGCATGCCATCCCGTCTTACGTCATACTGGACGCATTTAGGACACAGGTAATGGTGTACTACGCTGGGCAGCAGAAGACGTGTAGGTTATGTGGTGCATATGACCATATGGCGGCCCAGTGTGGGAGATGGCAGCGGAGAAAGGACCTAGGTAGTGAGATGGTGAAAGAGCCAGAACCAGAGGTGGGTCATGCTGATGAGGCACCTGTACATAGAAGTGGCACTTCCTGGAGTGAGGAAGTGGAGCGTGAGCTGCCACTGGTGGGTACCAGCCCATCACTGTCACAGTTGGTGGGAAGTGAGGCATCTGCCATGGAGAACGGGAAGACTGTGCAGATTGGTGACGTGCGGGTAGAGGAAGGCCTACTGGTGAACGTGCAGGAAAAATCCTTTGAGAAGCAGGTTGCTGAGGATAACTTGAGTATGGTGAGGAGTAATGTTCAGATTGAAGATGAGCAACTTGGAAGATTGGCGAACATGGCAGATGACTCGCCAGGAGTGGTGGAAGTGATTGAGGTGACTGCTGAGATTCACAGGGAGGCATCCAGTGAGTTGGAAATGGATGCAGAGTGTGTCAACCGTAAGAGGGCGGCGACATATTCTGACTCTGATGATGTTTTGACCCCGGCACAGAGACCGGGGAAAAAGCCATGGGTTGATGTGGTGCGTGGGAGCACTAAAGGTACGCCTGGTCAGGTGTTGGATCAGGGGAAGCCACCAGTGGGCAGTGGAGAGAAAAGTGGACGAAGCAGACACACTGAAAGCGTGTCAGTGAAAGGTGAAAAGGGGCAGAGGGTGAAATCACATAAGTAGGTTTCCGGTGCATGACAGTGAATATTAATGGATTGTGTGCGAGTGAGAAGCGTCTGTGGGTAAAGGGATTTTTAAGACGTTATGCTATAGACATTGTTTTTGTGCAGGAACATAATTTCAAGCTGGGAAAGGAATTGGAGGTGGATGGGTACAGAGTGTTTGTGATGTATTCGGAGCGAATGAAGGGAGGGGTGGGAATCCTGATCCGAGAGACGAGCCCGTTTGTTGTTCTTAGGAGTGAAGGGGGGGGGGGTCGTGTGTTAAGAATAGATGGGTGGTGGAGAGGTGAGCGGATGGCAGTCATTTGTGTGTATGTGCCGGCTGAGAATGATGTAAGGGTAAAGAATGAATTTGTGAATAACGTATTGGTATATTATTTGCGGTCATTACCGTCAGTGACAATAGTTGGTGGCGACTGGAACTGTGTGGTGCGCAGGAAGGATGTGGAACCGAGAGGGGCAGGGTGTTTTTTGGCAGGTTTAGGGGATCTATTGAGAGGTGTGGGATTGAGGGATATAGTTGATGGAGGGGATTGCGAGATAGAGCACACTTTTCATAGAAAGGGATATGCTGCACGATTAGATAGGTTGTATGTGACAAGGGGAGTGAGGGTGACGCGGGTGCAGACGGTGAATGTCGTTTATTCAGATCATAGGGCGGTTTATGCTGATTTAAATTGGGACGGTTTGCCTAAGAGATATTTGGGGTACTGGAAGCTGAATGTACGACTACTGGGTGAGGGGGTGGAGGGAGGGGATTTTGAAAGTTTGTGGGAGGACTTATGGGGTGGGGGTAAGAGTGCAAGCGATTTATTGGGGTGGTGGGATGGGGTTGCAAAGACGAGGATCAGGCAATACTATGTGCGAAGGGGAAAGAATGAGGCATGGATGACATTTGGGCTTCAACAGTATTTAGAGGGGCGGTTGCAGGGTTGTTATCAGAGGGGTGCTGTGACAGGTGTGTATCCAATGGAGGAAATTGAAGCATTAAAGTGGCAGATGAGGGATATGCACAATGAGAGATTTGATGAGGCGAGGGTGCAAGGTGGGTTAGAGGAGGCGATTTGGGGTGACAGGCCGTCAGCCTGTGTGTTACGGGGTCAGCGGAGACGCAGGTTGGCAATGGAAATTGATAAGCTGGTAGTACACGAGGACTTAGGTGGGTATACGAAGGGTCAGGAGTTGAGAACTACTGAGGGTATGAGTGGTTTTATGGATAGTTGGTTTGGAAAATATTTGAGGAGTGTAGGAGTGAACGGTGAGGATTTAGAGAGATTGGGAGAGAATGTATCTTGTGTGCTGAGTGGAAGTGATCGTATGGCATTGGGTGGGGATATTGAAGAGGGGGAAGTATGGAGAGCTTTGGAGAATAAGGCGAGAGGTAAAGCGCCAGGTATAGATGGGTTACCTTGTGAATTCTATGTGAAGAATTGGAGTGTGTTGAAGGATTTTTTAGTGAACCTGATGAATGTGATGAAAAGTGAGGGGAGGATGGGCGAGTTGCAGCGTACTGCAGTAGTAGTATTGATTCCAAAAGGGGAAGGCCCTACTACAGTGCAGAACTACAGGGCGTTGTCGTTGTTATGTGCTGATTATAAGATATTCGCAAAAATCTTGGGGAACAGGCTGAAGTGCGTGATAGATAGAGTTGTTGCGAGAGGTCAGTATGGGGTGCCTGGAAGGACGATGTATGAGGGACATGGAATAATAAAAGATTTTGTGGAAAGTATGGAGGGGGAGAATGAAAGGGGGGGAGGTGTCTTAGCATTGGATTGGCAGGCTGCGTATGATTGCGTAGAACGAAAGGCACTGTGGCATATCTTACGGAGGCAGGGTTTTGGGGAAGAGATGGTACGTTGGATTGAGACTTTGTATAATAGGGTAGGTGTACGTGTGCAGGTGAATGGGAAATTGGGTGAGTGGGTTTCAATGGGTAGAGGCATAAGGCAGGGTTGTCCTCTGTCTCAACTGTTGTTTGCTTGTATACAGGACCCTTTTTATAGGGCTGTGGGGCGATGTTTAGGGGTGGTACGTGGTGTGGAGAATGGTGGGATGGGAATAATAGGGTATGTGGATGATACAACAATTCTAATGAGCAGGGAGGAAAGTTTACATGAGGTGGAGGATGTAATTGGTGGTTTTGAAGGTGTTACAGGTTTAAAAGTGAATGTGGAGAAATCGAAATTATTGGTCTTAGGGAATTGGGTAGGGAGGGCGCGATGGGAAACAGCTGTGCGTTGGTGTGTGGTGGATAGACTAAAGGTGTGTGGGATAATTTATATGGGGAATGCCGGGGAGGCACGGATGCTTAATTCTGGGAGGGCAGTGGATAGGTTGGTGGGTAGGTTAAATGTTTTGAGACCCTTGCATTTGACGATACATCAACGTGTAATAGTGGTGAATGTGATGTTATATAGTATGGTCTGGCATGTGGCAGCAGTATATCCGTTGGCAGGACCGGACATAACTAGAATGCTAAAAAAGGTTTTTCGATATATATGGGGTTCTGGGTGTGATTGGTTGGGTAGAAGTGTTGTTATGCTACCGGTCGACAAAGGTGGATTGGGTTTAATAGATATAAGATTAAGGGTTAAGTGTATATATTTGAAGAGGGGGTTTATCCGAGTGGACGGTCGTGTGGGGAAGGGTGTGCAAGCATTATATGAGGAGGCACGAAGGTGGTGGGTAGGATCAGAGATGAGAGAGTGTGAGGATGTGCTGCGAGCTTTATTGTATGTTAGAGATCCGTCTAGGATACGGGTAGGTGTTCTGGAGCGTGCTGTAGGGGTGAGGGTGATTGCAAATGTTGAGGGCATATACCCAATGTATGCATGGGGAGACATTTGGGTAAGGTTGCGGTTGGTGCGCATAAGACCAAGAGTGAGAGAGGTAATGTTTCGTTTCCTTCATGGAATATTGCCGTCTGGTGTGGTGCTTCGGGAGAGAGGGTTGATGGTGGAGGACGTATGTAGGGTGTGTGGGGATAGGGAGACAGCTTTTCATGTAGTATATTTTTGTAAAAATTTGGAGTGTATACGGGAGTGGATGGGTGGGATTTTGAGGAGGGTGGGTGGGGGAGGGATATCGGTATTAAGGGCATTGAGTTTAGATGTGGGAGGTGTGGAAGAGTCTGTGCAGCGTGCTTTGGTGTACATCATAACTGATTTTGTTTTCGTATCATGGGCCATGAGGGGTAATGGGGATTGGATGGTGCGAAAGAAGGTATTGGCTGCAACAATGTACAAAACACTTAGTCGTAATAGGGGGATATATGGAAGTAGATGGGAAAGGGTTTTTCCTGAAGGATATCGAAGTATGAATGTCAGAGGTTTGTTGGCGGAGTAAGGGAAAGAAAAAAAAAAAAAAAAAAAAAAAAAAAAAAAAAAAAAAAAAAGAAAATAAAAAAAAAAAAAAAAAGGGGGGGGGGGGGATGTGTTTGGATTTTCAGGGGTTGCATCGGGCTCGTCTCAGAATTTGGGAATGTATGAAGAGTTCCGTGATATGGTGTGAAATGGCAGCGTAGTTGTGGAGTGTGTTTTAAGTAAGTTTGTGGTGGTTTGTAAGGGAAAAGTTAAGATTTTTATGATATGGAAATGAGCAATATTTGTGTGCATGTGAAAAGTATACGGTCATACTCAGAATGGTATACTGATGTATGTTATGGATCAGTTAAATTTGGCATATGTTGTGATGTATTATCAGGATTGGTGGTTGTCTTAAGCAACGGACATGAGGGCGTGATAAATATGTCTGTGTACCAAATGTACTGCTAATAATGAGATAATGTAATGTGTGTGATTTTTATCATACATAAAGTGTATATAGCAGTATGTAAGAGAATTTCATGTACTCAGTATGGGTTGTATATTGGTATTCGGTGAAGTTCAATGAATATTATTGACGAGTGATGGGTATATAAGGATGTGTTGATGTACAATGTGTTAAGTAGGGTTAGGATGGTGAGGCAAGAACTGCTGCCGTCTGTAGAATAAGAATATAGTCTTGTTTAAGTTAATGTTTAATAGTAATGACTATGTATATTTCATTATATAGTAGAAGAAGTTTGTTACTTAAAACTGGAAATTATATTTGAAAAATATTACTAAATATACGTGATTGTGTAAGTTCGCTTGTGGTGATGAATGTAGTGTATGGAAGTGAGGTGGGATGAATGTAGTGTATGGTAGTGAGGTGGGACGAATGTAGTGTATGGAAGTGAGGTGGGATGAATCATTTGTTATATTGTACTGTGTTTAGTTTTTCTGTGGTGAGGTGTGGAGATTATTTTCAAACCTTTATTTGTTTCGTAATTATTGAGGTGTTACGTATTATGTATTTGATATGAAGTTTAATATACAACAATAATAAGTGTGTAAAGAATTTTTGGATAATTGAGAATGTCTTCGTACATACAGTTTTATGTAAAATGTCAATACCTGTGACATTTTTTGGGTTATATTGCATATTGTGTTTATGGCTGCAATTTTGGATGTAATAAACCCACCTGTATATGAAGCTGTGGGCTGTCTTTAGTTTAGTTCTTATGTATAAGTTTAGTGCTACGGTAGGGAATGTGGAGTTTTCTTTTGTTATATATAATGGATACGTTTCATTGATTACATTGTCTACATGTATAACTATGTATTGCGTTTTTCAATAAAATATAAAAAAAAAATTATTGCTACAAAGATCTCTGTTGTCACACAACATACAATGCCACACTGACCTCAAACATTGCTACCGGGATCTCTGTGTCACGCAACATACAATGCCACACTGACCTCAAACATTGCTACCGGGATCTCTGTGTCACGCAACATACAATGCCACACTGACCTCAAACGTTGCTACAAAGATCTCTGTTGTCACACAACATACAATGCCACACTGACCTCAAACGTTGCTACAAAGATCTCTGTTGTCACACAACATACAATGCCACACTGACCTCAAACATTGCTACAAGGATCTCTGTTGTCACACAACATACAATGCCACACTGACCTCAAACGTTGCTACAAAGATCTCTGTTGTCACACAACATACAATGCCACACTGACCTCAAACATTGCTACAAGGATCTCTGTTGTCACACAACATACAATGCCACACTGACCTCAAACATTGCTACAAGGATCTCTGTTGTCACACAACATACAATGCCACACTGACCTCAAACGTTGCTACAAAGATCTCTGTTGTCACACAACATACAATGCCACACTGACCTCAATTATTGCTACAAGGATCTCTGTTGTCACACAACATACAATGCCACACTGACCTCAATTATTGCTACAAGGATCTCTGTTGTCACACAACATACAATGCCACACTGACCTCAATTATTGCTACAAGGATCTCTGTTGTCACACAACATACAATGCCACACTGACCTCAAACATTGCTACAAGGATCTCTGTGTCACGCAACATACAATGCCACACTGACCTCAAACATTGCTACAAGGATCTCTGTTGTCACACAACATACAATGCCACACTGACCTCAAACATTGCTACAAGGGTCTCTGTGTCACACAACATACAATGCCACACTGACCTCAAACATGGAGATAAGTTGAAGAGGGAAGAGGACAGGCAACATCACATTTCTCACTATCAAGGCGCCGAAGATACAGCCAATCAGGTTCATTGTCAGCTGTGTACCATAGAAATACACCTCTGAAGCGTTACCTGCATGTAAAAAAGTTTTTATTACGGAAATATATATGTAAACACGATATTGATGATAATGATACTCTTTCCTGAATTAAATTATATAAATTTATGATAGGATAACCCAGTGACGTTAAACAATGTGACATACACCAGTAGACAAGTGTACATACACCAGTAGACAAGTGTGCATACACCTGTAGACAAGTGTGTATACACCAGTAGACAAGTGCACATACACCAGTAGACGAGTGTGCATGAACCAGCAGGCAAGTATACATACACCAATAGACAAGTGTACATACATCAGTAGACAAGTGTACATACACCAGTAGACAAGTGTACTTACACCAGTAGACAAGTGTACATACACCAGTAGTCTAGTGTACATATACCAGTAGACAAGTGTACATACACAAACAGAACACAAAGAGTAGTAGTCAACAGAGTAAAGTCCGAGGCAGCTACGGTGAAAAGCTCTGTTCCACAAGGCACAGTACTCGCTCCCATCTTGTTTCTCATCCTCATATCTGACATAGACAAGGATGTCAGCCACAGCACCGTGTCTTCCTTTGCAGATGACACCCGAGTCTGCATGACAGTGTCTTCCATTGCAGACACTGCAAGGCTCCAGGCGGATGTGAGGGAAAAGTTCAATAGATAGGAGTAGAGATATAGTAACGATAGTTTCATTACCGGCTACTAGTTAAGAGCGTCATTCGCTGCCTGACCACGGTCGAGTGAGGTTGTGCGCTGCACCCCTCTGCTGTTCAGGCGAGCTACCTTGTATCAACATGGCGCTGAGTGTGAGGAGGCGCGTAAATACCATTGGTATTGAGCTGCTTCGTGGGGCGATTTCACCCTCTTCAGTGCAAGTCTTACTCCCAACAATCATTAGGGAGACCTATGGAATCCAGGACGATGAGGTGTATGGTGTAGCCCTGAATGGGGCTTATAGAATCTTCGTCAAACTGAATTCCACGTCCGTGTATGAGTCTTTGGTGACGAGGTTCCAAGACGTGAGTCTTGACGCTACTCCAGCTGTGAAGGTGCGTTTGATCGACGTATCTCGCCACTTTACGTGGGTTAAGATACGTAATGTCCCATTTGAGGCAGATGAGGCTGATATAAGGAGTGTTTTTGAGACATATGGAACCGTACATCTGGCACAAAAGGGCAAGTGGACAGCAGGTGCTTACATGGGACGTCCGGAGGGTACCTTTTCCCTGAAGATGACTCTGAGACATCCCATACCGTCTTACGTCGTGTTGGAGGACTTCAGGACGCAAGTTATGGTATCGTATGCCGGACAGAGACGTACCTGCAGAATATGTGGGGCGTACGACCATATGGCGGCAGAGTGCGTGAAGCTGAGGAGGGCGCCAGCGCAAACTGGTGAAGCACCAGTTACCAGCGTGATAGCTGTTGAGAGCCCAGTGCGCAAGCAAGGGCCTGGGCGCTTGTGGAGTGAAGAGGTGGAGGATTCCAAAGAGGAGAATGGCATGTGTGAGGTAAGCTGTGATGTAAAAGGATCTGTTACTACACAAAGGAAAAGTACAGAAGTGCAAGTGCAGGAGGAGGTGCAGGCTCTAGAGGAAGAGCTACAGGAAGTGTTAAGGACATTGACACCGCCTGCAGTGGATGTTGTTCCTGAGCTGGTGAGAGACACGGCGGTGCCTGTAGAGGAATGTAAGGATAAAAAACATAGCAGGGTTGACGGGCCAACTAGTAAGAGAGAGTTGTCGCCGTGTGCTGTGGAACGGGGCGTGGTGGAGGTAGAGGTTCATCGTGAGGGAACCTCTGAAGATAACATGGATGTGGAGGGCATCACGAGGAAGAGAGCGGCGGCGTCAGACTCAGATGATGTCCTGACGCCGGCGCAGAGGTCTGGGAGGAAGGAAGAGCAATGTCGAAGCAGTCACGATAAGAGGCATCGCAAAAAAGGAGGAGGGGTTGGTGTGAAGCCTTGTGCTGGCTCTGGGGCAGGAGGCCCTGGGATGAATGAAGAGAGGAGGAAGGGTTGGAAACTATAAAGAGGCCTTAGGTGTATGACTGTGAACATAAATGGACTGTGTAATAGTGTGAAGAAGGAATGGTTTCGAATGTTTCTGTATAAATATAGGGTGGATGTAGTGTTCCTGCAAGAACACAATTTCAAGGAGGGTAGAGTGCTCGAGGTGGAGGGGTTTCAGGTCATGACTCTGCCATCTGCACGTCTGAAAGGTGGTGTGGGTATATTGATCAGGGAGGCAAGCCCGTTTGTGTTGCTAAGAAGTGAGGGGGGGGGGAGGGGGAAGAGTATTGCGCGTGGATGGGTGGTGGATGGGACAGCGGGTATCTTTTGTATGTGTGTATGCACCAGCGGAAAATGATGTGAGGGTAAAAAGGGATTTTGTATGTGAAGAACTAGTTTTCTTCTTACGTGGTTTACCTGCAGTGGCCGTCGTTGGTGGCGACTGGAACTGCGTTATTAGGAGGGCTGACGTGGAACCAAAAGGGGCGGGGCACGTGTCGGCGGCCTTGCGAGATCTTTTGAGGGATATTCAGTTGCGGGATGCGGTTGGAGGAGGGGCGTGGGAGGTAGAGCACACTTTTGTAAGACGGGGTTACGCTGCTAGGTTGGATAGGCTGTATATATCTCAAGGGGTTGGGTTGACATTTTTCCGTACAATAGACGTAGCTTATTCGGATCATCGGGCGGTAGTAGCAGAGGTGGCGTGGGAGTCACTAGCAGGTATATCTAGGGGATATTGGAAATTAAATACAAGTGTGTTAGGTGATGAGGAGGGGATAGAGGGATTTGCAACGCTGTGGGAGGGGTTACGTGCAGAGATAAAAGGGGTAGAGGATGTGGTGATGTGGTGGGATGGTGTGGCTAAAGAACGGATTAAGCAATATTACGTAAAGGAAGGGAAACGTATCAATTCTTTAAAATATGGGCTTGCTAACTATTTGGAGGATAGATTACAGGGTTGTTATGCGAGGGGGGCGGTGGCGGGCACTTATCCAATGGATGAAATTATGGCAATTAAAGGGAGGCTGCGTGAGGTACAGGATGAGAGGTTCCAAGCGGTGAGGGTACAGGCGGGGGTGGAAGAGGTGTTATGGGGCGATAGACCTTCATCGTGCGTCTTGCGTAGGCAGAAACAAAGACAGCAGGCAATGACTATTCCATGGTTGGAGGTTCATGAATCGATAGGAGGGTACAGGGAGGGGCAGGTCATACAAGCTACGGAAGGAATGGGGGCGTTTGCTGACACGTGGTATGAGAAGTACTGGCAACGAGAAGGGGTAGAGGATGGGGTTTTAGAACAGGTGTGTGGGAGTGTGGTATGTCAGTTGCGTAACAGTGATAGGGAAGCACTGGGTGGGGAAATAACTGAGGGGGAAATATGGAGGGCTTTAAGTGGAATGCGAAAGGGCAAAGCACCGGGAATTGATGGACTCCCGGCAGAGTTTTATCAGCAGCATTGGGAATTATTGAGGCATTTTCTGGTTAGGTTATTAAATTGCATGAAGGAGAGAGGTGAGCTGGGTGAGAAGCAGGCAACGGCTGTCGTTGTATTGGTACCGAAGGGTAAGGGGCAGCATACGCTTCGGGATTATCGGGCGATCTCGTTGTTATGCGCAGATTATAAATTGTTTGCGAAGATTTTGGGAAATCGGGTCAAGTGTGTGGTAGGGCGGGTAGTATCAAAAACTCAGTTTGGTTTGCCAGGGAGGTCTATGGTGGAGGGGCATGGGTTACTTAGGGATTTCGTGGAGGCAAAAGGGGGGGGGAGGGAGGGAGGTTTGGTGGCGCTCGATTGGCAAGGGGCATACGATAGAGTGGATCGGAAAGCATTGAAAGCCATCCTCAGGGGTCAGGGGTTTGGGGAAGAAATAGTGGGCTGGGTTGAGGCGTTGTATGGAGGTGCAATGGCGAGGGTACAGATTAATGGTCGATTGGGTGGGAAGATTGTAATGGGTAGGGGACTTAGGCAGGGGTGTCCTATGTCACAATTATTGTTTGCGTGCGTACAGGACCCCTTTTATAGATTGATGGAGCAGCGTATGGGTCACGTAGAGGGACCAGGGTGTGAGGTTGCGAGGGTTTGGCCAGTTTTAATTGGGTATGTGGATGATACAACTGTTCTGATCAGGGAGGGGATGTCAATGGACACATTAGACGGGGTAGTACAAATGTTCGCAGGGGCAACTGGTATGAGGGTAAATTCAGATAAATCGATGGTCATGGGGTTAGGAGCTTGGGCGGGTAGGGTTGATTGGGGTAGTGCAGTTGTGAGGAGGCAGGTGCATTCGTTAAAAATCTGCGGTCTTATTTATGCAGACGATCTACCTGTGGCACGCATGGAAAACTCGCTTAGGATGGTAGAAAGGATTCAGGGACGCTTGGGTGCATTGCGACCTTATCATTTGACCCTTGTGCAGCGTGCCATTGTTGTTAATATCTTACTGTATAGCAAAGTATGGCACGTGGCAGCCGTGTTCCCATTAACTGGGCCAGCAATAACGAACATACTTAGGAAGGTTTTTAAATTCTTGTGGGGTTCGAGCTGTGATTGGATTAAGAGGGATGTGGTAATGTTACCTGTAAGTAAGGGGGGGCTGGGATTGCTGGACTTAAAGCGGAGGGTCAAATGTGTCTTCATTAAAAGGGAGGTGATGAGGGAAAGTGTGGGTGGGGGGGGTTTGGCCAGGATCCATAACAGATTGCAACGGATGTATACAGGAGTTGAGTTGCATGAGTGTGAAACTGTGTTGAGGGCTCTGGCGTGGGATCGAGAGCCAGCAAAGGTTAAAATAGGTAGGTTGTGTAGATTGTTAGCCGGGAGGGTTGTAGCGCCTGTAGAGGGAATTTTCCCCATGTATGCATGGGGAAGTATATGGAATAGGTTGAGTAGGATGAGGTTGCAACCTCGTGTTCGGGATGTAATGTATCGTTTTCTGCATGGCATTTTACCGTCGGGTGTGGTTCTACGGGATAGACGAGTCGTTGACGGGGGGGAGTGTGGGATATGTGGTGGGGAGGAGTCGGCTTTTCATGTAGTATATTTTTGTGATGGACTGAGGAGTGTCAAGGGGTGGTTAAATAGGGTGATAAATAGGATAGGAGGTAAAGGAATTTCTGTATTGAGAGCATTAAGTCTCGACGTGGGGGGTTGGGAGGAAAGTGTAATCAGAGCTGTGGGGTACATTATGGCAGATTATATCTATATAGTGTGGGGATTGCGGGGCAAACAGGTTACTGAGGTGAAGAGGAGGGTGTTAGCGTTAACGTTCTATAAAACGGTATGTAGAAATAAGGAAATTTATGGGAGGAGGTGGGTGAAGGATTTTTCAGAGGGATATAGGCAACTTACGTTACAGGTTTTATTAGACTTGTAATAGACGAGGGAGGGGAGGGTATGATTGGAAAGTGTTGCTGGGGTAGGGAAGTCAGGGGTGAAAACAGGGTTGCCTCCCTGGTAATGG